>NC_092793.1:32395155-32698185 GCF_918797505.1 Bemisia tabaci
TCGTCCCTTCGAGTTTTTATCGCTCGTGGCGTGGTGATCGCGGGTGGTATAGTGAAGTGATTTTTCACGAGGATTAATGCTGTTCTGATTTTTGCGCTTTCAGTGCCTGTGATTTTTTTTCCAGTCGTCATTTCCTTTTTCTTCCATCGAGAAAACAGATCCAACCACTCTACGCCATTCCCGGGTTCCTTCGTCGCCATTTTGCTCGTCGCATCCACATCGATAGAAACGCCTTCAGCGCCCCCCGTGCCCCCCTCGTTGTCCTTACCGGTTTTACCCGGGGTCCATCGAGTATCCTCGTGTGGTCAGCCCAGTTTATATATTGTAATTTATTCCTCCAACTTGTTTATATATCGTTTATTCGTGCGATATCTCACGCCTTTTTCCCGACTGTGCACGCTTGCTTCCTTTCGCTCGCTCGTTCTAATTCCTTTTTTTTTTCAGGTTTTTTGTAAAGACAGGTGAGTTAAGATTTCAGCGATCGTAGTTGTATTGTTTCGTTTTGCTGTCGTTGTTGTTTTCTCTCTCTCTTGTTTCTTTCTCCATTGATTTAATTTGTGTTTATCTTGTATGCTGACCTCGCGTTCGCGGATTGCTGACCACACGATTTCCGTCGATCCGCGGAACTAGATCCATCGTCTCTCGTTCCTACTTTCTTTTCGTTATTCGTCCTCGCTAACAAGCATAAACCCTGTAACTTTATAACGCCTAACGTAATGTGATGCGTGGTTTCTGCGACTTCCAGAAGCTTGATTCTATTTTAGGGTACAGCTAAGCATGGGTTTCTTCCTGGTCAAGTCTCATTTCTATTGACAGTTGCGATCCTCCTAAGTTGACAACACGAGTTTTCCTCCGTTTAAATGCATTTCAGATATCCCTTCTAAGTTAGGCAGTCTGCCTTGTTCAGAATCGATGAATTGAACGGACTTAAATTGAAGAAAAACTATGTCGCCAAATAAAGAGAAAAGCCTCTTTCAAGTGTCATGGTGGGAAAGGAACGAGTAGTAAATGAGCAAAAAACGCAGACTTTGCCAAAAATCTCACATTTGCTGAACTACTTGTCTTTCTATGTGGATCCCATGAAGGAGTTGTCAAAAATCTCCAGTCTTCCTCTCTCGGTGGTAAAGAAAAAAATAACCTAGGCCTAAAGGTTTCAATCGCAAGAAAATATGTTGCTAAAATTAATGTTTCAATCTGAGCCTCTGAAAGTCAAGCCCCAGTTGCAAAATTTTTTAGATATGGGGGATCTCTCTTGACGGAGCTGACTTGTCATCGCAACTAAAGTTGTCGTGGTCACTATCAGAAAAGTTTATTTTAAATTGGAACCAAGTTTCCACATATCTTTTTTTTCTCAGTTCAAAAATCAACCATTTAAATATGCATTTTTTACCTGTAAAACCCACGAGAGAGATGCGTGGTAAGGTTGGTTTCGATGACCTCTATACAAATAAATTATGATCTGTATTAATTCAACTTCTTTTTTCCCCAAATTCTCTTTTAATTTGGTACTCTCCGAAGTAGACGATGGGTCTAGTTCCATTCCTCTGACTTCGCGAATCGATTCGCCTCCACAATCGTCAGCCTTTCCCGCGTTGGTCTGGTCTTGATCAGGTATCCTGTAGGATTATTTTATGTCGTATGTTGTTACCTTGTCCTGTATGTACGTCTGATCTCTAACTTGTTAGTGTTTATTTGTGAAGGGTATCTGATCAAGTTGAAGACCTTTTATCGTCTATCATGATGACACTCATGAAGAAATGAGTAATTTATCACTCTGGCCTGCTCAGCCACTTAGGAGTGCAAGTGATGTGATTTTATTTTTTTGCCTTGTTTCGTTATCGATGGAAGGGGTTTTGAACGGCGCAGAAATCTGGCATCCAAACTTTCAAGGACACTATCGGAAGAGTTTTTAATAATTTCAGAAGCCCACATTTTATCGCTATAAATTCATCGAAATCTTTAATGGTTGGAACCGGGCTTTTTACCGGAAGTTGAGAACTGCTTTTGAACTCAGGTAAGGATTCAGTTCTTCCACAAATACGTTTCTCTTTTCTCTATATTACCGTAAGATTTTCAAGAACTCAAACCATGAGTTCTTTTGTTTGGATCCTAAAAAAGTCTTAAGTTTGGGCTCAAGCTCTCTGAGCCGTGAGACTCTGAACGTTGTTTTCATTTTTATTTTTATTTTTTTTTCATCTACTTAAAAAAAACCCTCAAAAACAAACACAATTTGAATTTTTTTGAAAAAAAAAGTCTGCTGATATTTCTTTATTACTTTTTTTTTTAAATTAAGGAAATTTTGATTCTGGTTTTCATAGCAATGCTTCAGGGCACAATGAAACTGGATTCTAACATTGTTTCAGGAAATCCAAGCAGAATAATTGAAAATTAGAAAAGTTTTCAAGTCATATAGTTTCAACCCATGGTTTTTTTTTCTTTTTCTCCTTTTCATTTTTACTTCGTGGCAATTGTCAATATCTTCTTCTTTCATCTTCCGTGGAAGTAATTAAAAAAAAGTAGAAAATCAAGGAGAATTAAACCTGTGTTTGAAAATACACAGCAAATTAATTATTTCTTTTCATAATTCTGTTTTCCCCTCTTGATGCGTTGAAATGCGCAAACCTCCCCATACTTTTTTTGGTCTCCTTTATTAATTTTTCCTATCTCGTCTAAAAATTCTCATCCGGTTGGATCTTAAAGAATCCCTTCGCTTAAAATAAGCCAGTTTCGTAATATATCTCAAAAATAGTTATTCGCGGCTTTTTAAGGCCTCTTCTGGGTCGATACAATCAAATTCAACACCGTTTAAATTATCCTCCGAGATTACCTTATTCGCAGCTCCTCAGACATAATTTTTTCATCAGCTTCCCTTTCCAGCCAATGTCTCCAACGGCCACTTAGGACTAGTGCGTAAATGCCTTAAACCGATTCAAATTTTGTCGTATGCAGACATTGTAATCAATATTCTTTCCCTCTTTATTTATTGTGTTGAAAGAGGTCATATTATTGTGTGTATCCAACGCACCATAATCATTTCACTATGTTTTCATTTTATAAGGCACAGGCAACTAGCGATCACCAGCAAATTGCGATCTATTTCTTTTGCATGTTAAAAATATGTAAATATTTAGAGTAAGGAAACAGGATAGAAAGTCCAATATGGCTGGAGTTCACGCAGATATTTTTTTCTTTATAAATGCACGGTACCAGCTAGTGCTCGCAAGTGCGAGAAGTGATATCAGTGACGTTAGTTGGGTTTGGTTAGGTCACGCAACTAAACTAACTCCCAGGAAAAACGGGGAGTATCTTTAGCATTTGAAGGCGCTCCAAGCCGAGATTGTGCTTCCGCAGTTCGTTACCAATGAAACTTTCTCTTTATCGATGCAAATTATTGCAATTTTACAAGTTAACTTGTATGCCTCTTGCAAATTAGCGGCGATTGCTGACTGCCTGCAACATATACCAACAATAACGTAACCGTTTTTAGTGCTACTAATCGCGCTAGGTGATTTGTAGCGTATGAATAAAGTAGTTGATAGTTGTCAATGGTAGTAACCGATCCATATTTATTTCTTTGAATTTTTATTGAACAAGGATTAGTGTCTAATACTCAACTTTTTCTTCTATCTTTTTCTCCAATCGGTAATGAATGGCACATTTTATCAAATTTTTAACTAACCTTGTGATGGCTTGTAAGCCATCTCAATAATCATGTTTTGCAAACTATTGTTGTCAAGTTAAAAGTATCAGTTTCGAATTGTTTTGTCCTCTAGAAAAAGTTTTGAATGTAAAGCTGCGAATAAGGTAAGAGTCAAAGACTCGTTTCCCCGATTTTTCATCCTTTTCTTAGTTTTTAATGAATTAGTCTTAAGTTTAAAAAATATGTTCTCAATTATCTGTAATTTAGATTTCCGTAATCCTTATTGTAATGATAACTATTTATATAAACAGAATTCACTAAGAAAAAATTAAAATGCCACCGAGAATCCTGAGAAACAATTTGAGTAAAGTAAATTCTACAAGTCACTTTGCTACCAAAACGCTAAAATAGACAAACCGACAGTAATTATTTCAGATATGTATAACTAAATAAAAAAACAGTGGCAATTCACGCAAGTTGGCAACACTGGGTTTCATCCATTTGACTCACGGAAAACAATCGATATTCTTCAAGGCAGGCTGCCTCAGAATCGATTATGCACCTTTTAAATTGTGGAAAAACAGAGTTACCAACTTGCGGGGAAATAAAAAACTTAAACTCTGGAGAAAATACCGCAACTTTCGAATGTTCGGTCCAGTTATACCATTTCATGTTACTAGTCATAATTTTATAATTTAGTTATTGCTAAGACAAATTCTTTTCGACGACCTCTCAATATTTTTGTCAAAAATTAGGTTATTTTGCGAGTTGTGGAGAAATCTCTTCATGAGTTCAGGTATAAAACTGGGTCCTAAGACCTCAACTTTGGCGCAAAATCGATTAATTAATCGATAATAAAGCACTTCTCTGCGCTTTCTACCGACGGCTATTTTAC
This sequence comes from Bemisia tabaci, assembly GCF_918797505.1. Lineage (NCBI taxonomy): Eukaryota > Metazoa > Arthropoda > Insecta > Hemiptera > Aleyrodidae > Bemisia > Bemisia tabaci. The sequence goes on from NC_092793.1 coordinate 32,399,691, forward strand.
ATGTAATTTAACATGCCTTGATTACCGACCAACAATCATTCCCTCACAACGCTCCCTTATGCTTTGAGTAATTTCACGTCGTTTTTATACTGAACCAAAACTCAGTGTCCAGAAATACAGACAATTCTGGATCGTGTGTAGGCTGTGCGAAAATACCTTAATTTTCCGCGAAACTCTCACAGTGTGAGGCACAGACTAGACTTTTTTTTTTTTTAACAGTGCAAATAAGTTGCTGAGTTCACTACTAAAATCTAGCCCTAGAAAACATGCTTACCCATTATAATGTACTCTCTGTTCACCGAGTTCTCTCCACACTGAGAAAAACGGATTTATTGTGGCAAAGAAAACTGTCTCATAGATAGTTCAACGTTGTGCTGAGGTTTCAACTTGCAAAGACGAGGGAACTCTGGTTGTCCTAGAACTACAATTTTGCATGGGGCAGGAAGTCTCTTCCATCACTTAACGAGTTGTTTCCTCTGCACAACAAAATACTATCAATTTTACGTTTATTTTTTTCTTGTTAATTGTTTCTCAATGCAGTCTGCTCATTCTATTAGCATAGAAATTCACGTTACTGTAAACAGGAACTGTACTGTACACTGGAAAAAAAATTCTCGTGGATCCAGAGTCCAGACCCTTAATCAATTTGACAAGAGGAAATACTCTTGATTTAATCGGATTTTTGCTTGAATCGAGAGCCAAGCCTCCGGATCTCCCTTTCAAGCAAAAATCCGATTAAATCAAGAGGATTTTTCTTGTCAAATTTTTTAAGAGTCTAGACTCTGAATCCAAGAGACTTTTTTCCGGTGAACTCGTGTAATGCACTTCACCAGAGAATGGATGCAAGTTTTTTGAAAATTGAGAGGTCGTGTCGTTTTCAATGACTTAAAAGTAAGCTCAGTAAGAGATTTTGTACCTCATTTTATGTACAGTAAAACTTTAGCGTTACGTATAACCGAAATTTGTATGCACACAACCTCGAGTAAACGGCGACAAAGAAAGAAAAAAAACCGACTCTACTCCCACCTAATTAGTCAGCGCGTTGTGAAAGCTGGCTGAGACTGCTCCAGTTCTTTCCTGTCGTTTATGTAGCAGTCGGTATCGCAGGTCGATCATTCGTCCACTAATTAGCGCCTGAGATCTGTGCGGACGAAGCGACCCGATGTCGCATCCGCGATACATCGTTATCGAACAAGTCTGTCGCACGGTCGTTTCGTTACGACAAATCGAAAAATTGTCCCGTCCTTAGCAGTATCGTGCGAGGAAAAGCGAGAATGTTTCGCATGATCTGGCAGCCGTGGTGTATTCCAGTATCTTGGCATGCCGAATAAAATGCATCCGAGCCTGGAGGATTTTAATTGCTTCGGAGTAATAAATATAGACGTTGCCAAATGTGTACTCATTTCGCTCGTTTACTCGGGGTGTGCGCTAAAACTACCTTTTAAATTGAGAGCAGGCCGGACCAGCGGTCACGTTAAACACTACAAGGAAAAAAATAAAATGTGGATTTAGCATTTATATTGTTAAAAACATGCCCGACAAGTTTCAAATGCTGATTTTACATTTAAAGAAATGTCAATTTAACTACGCCCACTGTAAAACGAACAAATTCAAATATTTTCTTAGCATTTTTGTATTGTAAAATCAGCATTTGAAACTTAACCGGTTTTTTTTTAGAGCGTCCAGCCCACATACAAACTAGAGGCTTCAAAGAGACTCATCGATGCCTTTCCTGGCCCTCTAATTGGCCAGCGGTTTAAGTCGGGGCAATCGATGAGTCTCTTTGAAGCCTCTAGTTTGTATGTGGGCTGGACGCTTAACAATTTAAGTGCTAAATCAGCATTTAATTTCTTTCCTTGTATCCTGGCAAAAATGAGTCGAGACCCATTCATGATTCAACCCTGATCGGACCATAAAAATGCCCTGATTCGGCCTCAAACAGAGGGTTCGTGCAGAGCCCAATCATGAACGGACCTCATTTTTTTTTACCAAACGCAAATTATTCATCAAGTGTTTCACTGATCAAAATTAGTACTACTAGACAATCAGTAAGCTTTTTCTTTTTTTAAACTGGTTTGAGTCGCACAGTGAACAGCGTAAATTACGATTTAAATGACTTATAGTTCAACATTACCCGTATGATCCTGAAATGATAATGAAAAGGAGCCTTTTTTTGGAACCAATCGTGAGAACCAAGAGATCCGGCAACAATGGACCTGTAATGAGCTCTTGACGCCAAGTTTCGGTCGCTTCTCACCGGATTTCAATACCAATCCCCATCATTTGACCGCCCAAGAATTTTTATTGCTCAATTGTTGATAAAGTTGCGTCAACGATATTTGAAGGCGCTTTCAGTCACTTACAACGATCCAGTTCCTCTCAGCTGCCGTAGAAAAAAGGAACCACATGTTTGACTGTTAATATTTAGATTACTCTTATCCGACTGGTCCGTCCCATCTCAAAAACAAAAAATATCATTATTACTATTTTCTATGAATCTTAAAAAAAAAATTAAATAAATGATAAAGAATTTATCACAGCTGACGTGGTTTTTCTTTTCGTTTCTAATGTTTTGTCGTTTTCCTCTTTCTTGTAAATAATTGGTTTTCAGGTCAGGACTACTACCGCACCGCTGCACAAGACTGGATTCACAGCTAGTTTTTAGATTATTACACAAAAATATATTCTTTTGAAAGGTTTAACTTTGTATTCAAAATGTTTAACAAAAAGGAGATGAAAGCACCCGACTTGCCGTACACCAGAAAAGTAAGACATTAATTTATCTTTCGAAAAGGAACGAAATAAAAGAGATTTCCAACTCATACGGCACGATTTCCCAAGACTCATGTTATCCTCAAGTGTCATCTACATCAGAGATGACGTACAAGTATATGTTTTCTTTTGAGGTTTTGTTTGTAATGAAAAATCTGATTTTGATTTATCGTAACTTCGAAGTATTGTATCTCTTCCGCCGCTCATTCAAAATTAGTTACTTTCACGTAAACCTTTTCTAACACACTTGTAGTGTGATCTGTACAGAAATTACAGGAGGTGTCGTTTATTTTAAGTGTCGTCTAACATTTGTGACATATCTCGCGGTACAATAAATCGCCAATTTTTCTGTCAAGAAATGGAATAAAAAAAAAAAAAAAAAAAACTAATTTGCCAAATAAAACTAAATGTGCCGCGATAATCGTATGATATTAAAGTCGTCAACGAGTCACATGGTTTGAACCTATCTACTTATACAACATATTCAGCTCTTTTGTAAATACCTCCTTGCGTCAGTTTTCAAATAATCACCACCTCCTTTGATTTCTATTTAGCTCACGGCAAGTCGGAAATGAAAATTGAAACCACGCCCCTCGAAGATAGAAGTCATATTTTGCACAAAATCGGCGCCTATATACACGATTATTACATGTATTTGATTTTACCATCTTCCTCAGGACCGCCAGTTGAATGATTGCATAAAAGACCGAAGCCATTAATTGTGAACTGTTAATTTTTCTTGTTTCTATGTCGACTGCGTCCCAGTCGGATGTTGTGATGAAGCGCGAAATCAGGGGCCCGTGGTTTCAATATTTCATCACCTTCAAATCACGAGATTCCTTAAGATTGTAAGCTTGTTCAAAAATTACGATCGTTAACATCTTCGAAAGCTTCCTCTTTTTTTTCTCTTTTTTTACCTTGGGGTAAAAAAGTATTATCGTTATTAAGGTGTTCGTCGCAAACACCGAGATAATCGATCCTTTTTATAGATTTAAATGGCAGATCAATTGATTTATCGCAAAGCACGCTACACCATTGAGATAAGACTTGTTCACGGAGACTGATCTTTTGTGATGGTATATTTCAAACGCGTGATTAATGCTGAATGTATTATTGTGGCTTCTTGCCAGTCGTTGCTAGTGAACACAGACTAACAAAAAAAAAAAAAAAAAAAAAAAAAAAAAAAAAAAAACCGTAAAACTTACACGGAACTGCTTTTTCACCACTTCGCCGCCTGTTCTTCAGTTTTTACCATTTCTACTACGAACAGCCGGAAAATCACGATCGAAATTTTTGGATAAGCCGCCTAATCATATGTTGATCAGTGTCATTTTCGAAGCGTTTCAACCGGGCCAATCAAGCTCAAATCAACTCCAAATTCATTTGTTTTCCAAAATGTGGCTTGGTTCTTTCCGTTAACTTCAGTTCAATTGTACAGACTGTAATTAAAATCCCTAGCTCTTTGAGCTCGCCTCAAGTACCCGCACATATCAAACGAATAATGATGGAGCTTTAAAGTAATGTGTCTATATCTATAGAACGTGTGAGGACATGATCTTTGACCGTGCCAATCAATGGTAACCGACAGAAACTTCATTTTTCTGCGTCTCTTTCCTTGAAACAAAATAAGTATTGTTTTGCATTTTCAATGGTACATGTTAATGTCAAATATTAATTTGCTCCTCAAAAAGGTGATGATTTCGTTCATGTACCATTTTTATTACCTTCCTCTCGTGTTGTTTTTATCGTTTTCACAGAGTTCATTAATTTTAATCGTTTTTTATTATCAGTCCAATTTTTCTCCAAATTCTGTACTTGAACAGACTTTATTGACTCAGAGAAGTACTTCTAGCTGCTTTTAGAGGTTTTTTTTAACCTTTCTTTTCTAGGGAGGAGAATCATTTTTGTACGTAAATCACCTTTTGTCGAAACGCTAGATCTTCAACAATCTATTCCAAAATCTTTTTTAAGGCACTTTAATCAACCAAGGAAAAATATTTTCTCCCATTTTTTCTCAAAGAAAAAAGACGCATTTTTTTTTGATGCATTGAAATTTTAGTTTTCATGTATTCTCCGAAGAAAATACACTACTTTTTTAGATTCCATGTTTATAGTGGAAATTTCTTTCACAGCTCTTAATTGTATTTAGTATTGTTTCTAGTAATTCTTTTTATTCTTTTTTCATATTTGTTCAAAATTATTAACCAGTTCTAGAACTGCACAAAAATTTGCAGAAAGTTGTCGTCTCATAATTTGCTTGCTTATCTCTGTTTCTAGATCTGTTGCATTTCCCAGAAATGTCTATATTTGTGGAATTTTGATCTGTATTGAAACTCTGACAAGTAAAATTATACTTATAATTTTATATTGTTGTGTTATTTTATTTGACCCATCTCCTTTTAATTGATGTTAAATTTTGGACCGGCAACTAATATTAAATTCAACACAAAAAGATGCATAGCTTTCACGATTTAACTGTTATTTTCTGAACGTATTTGTCTTCTCTTTGTGGTCACAATTAAAGTGATTTTGATTTAGGCTGGCTGATTGCTGACAAAATAGATTATTGCCTGATTTTTTTACAAATAATAGACTATTTCGGGACTCTTTTCAAAATTGTGGAACGAAAATTTGTCAGAAAAAGGATTAATTACCGGAAGAAGAAATTCTGCGATTTCCTTTCGCAACCAGACTCTCCGCTTGACTGGATTTAAAGCAGAACCGGTTCAACCGGTGGTGCTACTATTTATAGTTCATCGGAAAATCAGGTTGGGGAATAGAATAAGGAATATTTCTTGATCCGCCAATTAATTATATTTTCAAAGTCTCCTTTCCACGAATATGAAAATCAATCACTAAATTTTCTTTCGACCAAGTCCAGCATTAATATACAGTCTGCAATGTGATGCTGTTGCGTTAATATTTTGAATTATGTACAATGTCTGAAATAATACAATGATCGATAAGATATTATTATGGTGATCATTTCTTTCCACGGTGTTTCCGAAAATTTTCCGCAGGAGCTCACGCACACAAAACCCAGTGAGCAGTTCAAAAATTAATTTAGCCAGATTTTGACGGTCATTGCTAAGACTAATCATATGAGCAAAACATCAAACAACGAAAAGAAGAACTTATTATTTTTTCTTACACTTTCAAATTTTAATTGCAGTCGCTCAAATCTAGTTTTGAACTTTAATTAACCTTTTAGCTGTATGTATGTTTCCTGAGGAGAAGGCACATGAGAAAAGAACAAATGGAAACTTCACACATCGGCTTGACATTTAAGCTGAAACATCTTAATGATGTAAAACATCTGCTCTAATGGACGGACGATAGGTGAATACCGAGTTCATTCATCATCAAAAAGTCTAGTTATTGCTCTAGGAATTGTATTCATAGTGAGCTTTTAAACAGCTTCTTTCCCAAAGAATGCATCATATGTTTTGCACTGTGATGAAGGGGGTTTGAGGACACCTTTTCCGAAGCATCATAAAAAAGAAACTTTTTAGGAACTATGAGTGAAATCCAACAGTTTAGCTTTGAAAATTATTCCTTACAAAAGATCACAAGGATTTGCCTGCGTCAATAATATATTCATTTAGTACAATTAAAAAGGACTCCTCGATAGTGACAAACTTTAAGGTCAGTAACTCATCGAAAAATTTGCGAAACTGCGGTTACTTTTTTTTCGTTTTATGTTTTCATTGCTGTGACAAATCACTATAATCCTTTGTAATGATCGATTTAGGAAGTTTAACTGTTGAATTTTGTCCAAGTTTCGAACAAAGGGGTCAGTTGCGCAGGTCACAGAATCGTGTTCTCCTGATTGATCCTTGTGGATCAGTTGAAAATAATAAGCTCTGTCCAAGTACCAACTTTCTACGTTCAATATTAACCGAGATATCGCGATTTGAACAATTTGGTCCATGATGTCGTCCACCGCGGTAGTGACACCCTTGGTTTCTTCCACCTTGCTTTCATCAATCATCGAGACACACAGTCACACCGGTTACTCAACGTGAAACTTGGATGAAAGCACGGTGGAAGAAACCAAGGGGGTCACGACCACTGTGGATGACGTCATACACTGAATTGATCAAAGCGCGATATCTCTGTGAATATTGAACGTAGGAAGTTGCTGTGCGGACGGATCGTGATATTTTTAGCCGATCTACAAGAATCAAACGTCAAAACACGATTTTGTGACCAGCGCAACTGACCCATGCTGCCTTGCTAAGGAAAAACGCCGAATGAACCTTCTTTAATAGCCAAATTTCCTTTGATTAAACACGAATTTTTGAGAAAACTCGTGAATATTTTCCGTTCGATTTTTCAGAAGATTTTCTTTATAATTAGATCTAAATTATCTAAAAATTTCAGGAGTAAATATTCATTAACTCTCCTCAAAAATACACATTTTATTGGAGGAAATTTGGCAACTCTCTAATGTTCATACGGCGTTTTTCCTCAGCACGGCAGCATTATCCTTTAAACATATCCATGGAGACAAAAACCGTTCGCTCACTGGATTTCCTTCTGTTTAGTTTTGACGCTCGAAGTCGAAGGCGACGAGGACTACTACGACGACACTGTCCACAGGGCTCGTCTTCCATTCCCGACGCCCATCCAGCTCCCGACGTTCAATTGCGATAAGTGCGGGAAAAATTACAAGTACAAGCAAAGCCTAGCGCTCCACCAGCGAGTTTTCTGCAACAAAGAGCCGACCAAGAAATGCCCCCACTGCGACAAAAGGTGCTACAGGAACCGAGACCTCCTCATCCACGAGAAAACCGCCCACCTCGATGAGTTCAGGAAGAGGTTCGCCGACGGGGATCCCGAGTTCATGGCCGTGAATTGGTGAAAAGAATATCCAAGCTCATGCTCGGGGTTTCCTCTTGAGATTTTGTCGTGACGTATACGAGTGAACTTCCTGATACAGGCAATACTTAAAAACACAAAAATCGCGATGAACACTCACTCGCAAATACACATACGCACTCGCTTGCATAAATATTTGTATAAATGAAGGGACCCGAAACGTGCCCTTTTATCCTTACAAATATTCACGCAAGTAACCGCGTTAGTGTTTATCAAAATGTTTGTGTTTATTAAAATTGAAAACTTGTCCCCCTAACGGTGTTTCGTATAGAAAATAATGCCATGTCGCCGGAGATGACGGTATCGTCTCGATGTTAGTAATCCAAAGTCAAGTCTTTAAGTATTCCTTGTATTTTGCAGCTATGAACTTTTTTATTTTCTTTTTGCGTTTGAAGTGCCTTCACACAAATTTTTTAAAAAACCTACCATAAAACCAAAATTTTGTTGATTTCTTTAGAATATTACACCGTGAATAAACAGTTATCAAAACATATTTTATGTTCAGTTGTTTCCTTTTACCAAGTGCCAAGTTTTAAATCGTCCCTATTTTTACGTCTTAGTACAGTTGATCTGATGTCGATGACACCGTCATCGAATTGGCCATAATCACGAAGTAAGTTTTTTTTGCTTTTTTTAAACATTCTTCAGAGAGATCAGACACGAGGAGACGGACTAGAAATGCCATACCTGAAAATAAGAGTAAAAGACTCAACTTTCAATTCGTCCAGACAATAAAAATAATCACAGAACTCGGTCATAAAAAATGACTACCGCACAAAATATTTAGAAATCGGCGAGGAATTATATAAAATCTCGGCGATTCCCCAGAGAGCTCAGTCAAATATCTAGTTTCAAGTAACTTCCCTCGCCTCTTTGCTCAAATTCTCATTACAACAATGGACCACTAGACAAGGTACGAATTTAAGCAATCTGATACATGTTTCTTAACCAGAATTTCACGTAGAACACGATTCACACTACGAAAATTACCGAAATCAACTTCTAACGAAGATATTAACGTTTTTATTTCGCACTGATTACGAGGAATTTGAACTGCCCGCTCACAAGAAACTCAAAGCTCTACGTGAGTCAAATCGCGTTCAAACAACGGTTTCAGCAAGCTTCTCAATCGAGCAATGTTCATTTTCCACCATGTGTTGTTCAAACTATTGGTAATTTGCTATAGCTGAGCCAAACCGTCAAGATTAAGGTTTTCAAATTTTTATATCGCAGAGACTGTCATGAGAACGTCTAGCGCGCGATGTGAATCACGTAGAGCATTGAGTTTTCATGAGCGGGTGGTTTGAATTCACGCATCAGGAATCATTTAATATCATTGTAAGGAGTTAATTTCGGTAATTTTTGTTGTGCGCATCGTGTTTTACGTGAAATTTTGGTTGAGAAACATGTATCAGAATGCTGAAATTCGTACCTTGTCTAGTGGTCCATATCGAATTAAGTCCTTCAATGGGCTCACAATACGAAGTGCGGCGAAAGTGTCGAATGAACTATGGAGGTCCTAAAATTTTGGGGAGGTTTTTTCGATGTTCTCGGTGATTTTTATTATTTTTCGACCGAAAGAGGCCGCGCTAGTGGATTCCCCTTACACGTGACTTCTAATGTGTAAACTGTTGGACCGACATTAAAAAAAAGTCTCTTGGATGCAAAGTGCAGACTCCTAAAAATTTGACAACGAAAAAGTACTCTTGATTCAATCGGATTTTTGCTTGAATCGAGATTCAAGCCTCTTAAATTAAGTGGATTTCCTTTTGATTCAAGCAAAAATCCGACTGAAGCAAGAGTACTTTTTCTTATAAAATTTTTCAAGAGTGTGGACTCCAGATCCAAGAGACTCTTTTTGGACTGAATGAAAGAACCCGAATGGAAACTGACCAGTATTTTGTGTTCCTCAGACGGATATTGTCTCTCTCGGCACGGGCACGACCAGGGCCAGGGGTGCGAGGGCGAGGACGAGGCGATGGAGCTGCGGCACCCTTGCCCAAGGGGTTGCGGCCGGTCCTACTCGCACAAGTCGAATCTCCAGCGGCACCTGAGGGAGGAGTGCGGGCGGCTCCCCCAGTTCGCCTGCCCCGTCTGCTCCCGGAGGTTCAAGCGGAAGGACGCCCTCAAGCAGCACACCATCCTACAGCACAACTTCAGCCTCGAGAACAACCAAATCCAGTCCTCCCACGAGATCCTCGACTCCTCCGCCTTTTGCTAATCCTCCAACTGTAGTCCCCGATTTCCCAAATCCAACGCTTTTTCCAAGGAGATTCACACCAAAGAACACGATTTAGTATTAAGTTGAGTAGAACTGGGGGAACAAAAGAATAGACAAATAATGTCACATCAATATGACTGCATCAATCAACGGTTGGCCCATTGGTTAACATAAAAATTTATGTTGAATGGTGCCATTCTCTGATGTGACATTTGTCTATTCTTTTCTTTCCCCAGCTCTACCTAGGCACAGCAGGATTGCCATAGTTAGGGAATGCAGGGAAAGCCGGGAAATGTTAGGGAAAAATCTTCAAGTCACCTTTTTTTTCTTCCTCACGTGGATTTCACGTTTCGAACAACGCATTTTGCCTGAAAACTTTGTCTAACTCCTTATGTCTTTTTAACCATCTGGTATTTGTTCAATTATTGTCAGGGAATTTCACCAAAACGTGTCAGGGAAATCAGAGAAATGTCATTAAATTGCATTTTTTCCAAATTCTGCGGCAACCCTGGTTGAGAGAGTTCGAACTAGAACGCGTGGAAACATAGAGCTTTTATGGTCCAAGAGGCAGCCAATCTTCCCACAAAGAGAACACTGGAAGAATGCCGAATCAAAATGGCTACAAATGTTGCGTAGAACTGAGTCTAATACGTGCCAAAATAATTTTTGAAACTATCTATGTAACCAAAATATTGATGTAACTTCGTTTTTAGTGAACCCGACTGAAAGTATATTTTTAGTCCCTTTGCTTACTTATTTCATGATCCGCTCTCCTTATTTCCTTTTTGTGTTCATGTTGCTGTTTGTTTCTTCCTGTCACTAGAAAATTTACCAATCTCTCTGATCTTAAGGTTTCCCCTCCTTTGCAGACACCCACGAACCTCGACCCAATTCCTCCTGCAAACTCGAACGCAAATACACCCAGCCAGAGCTGAAGATCCCGACTAACCTCAGAGCCCAACGCAGCCGTCCCATCCAGGTTTTACCGAAGAGAAATGGACTGCATTTTGCAATTTGGAACTATAAATTCTGACTCTTCTGGAAAAACACTCATGTGCATAGGGAAACTAATGGCACATACGTTGTTTTTAAACCGGGCTAGAATCTATAGGTCCAAATTGCAAAATGTAGTCCAAATAAGAGTCCGCATTGAAAAGCAAGTGCGCGACCACCTGATCCACCCGCGCTTTTTCTAGCCAATCGGATACCCGACGACCAGTTTTTCATTTCTTATGGAAAATAACATGGTACATCAAAACCGTATAAATGAAGAAAAAAAACACTAAGAAGTGGCCCGAAACCTGTATGTAACAAGGTGGAGAAATGGTGCTGGGTCCACACCATTCCGTAGGGAAATCAAAGCCAAGAAGTTCCAAAAATTAAAATTAAAATTATTTTTGACTCTAATTTTAATTTTTGGAACTTCTTGGCTTTGATTTCCCCACGAAATGGTGTGGACCCAGCACCATTTCTCCACCTTGTTACAAAACCGTATATTATTTTCGAATTCAGCCGATTTTTCAGCGGACATGTCATGGTTTTTGTTGTCCCATGTTAAATTTTTCACCAGGAACTAATGTGGTCTTCGGGTGTCTGATTGGCTGAAAAAAACGCTGGAAGATCAGGTCGTCGCCTTTCTGACACATGGACGTAACTACACTCTGCAGTGAACCTAGGCCTCCATTCAATTCAATGCCTCTCCCTGCTCATCTAAATATGTGGTTATGCCCTTTCAGCAGCCAAGCGACGAGGTGGTCATTTACTTATGCCATTCGATGCGATCTCTGTCTCCTCGAGTTTACTTTCCTTTCTTTCTCTCATTTTATCGAATCGTTTCCTTCCCTTGATTCTCCTGCTCTCCTCTAACTCTCGCCCTCCCCGCCCTACCTGTTTCAGACAAGTCCCTTGCCAAACCCACGGACCCCGAAGCTCCTTCCGTAATTCCCCTGTTGATCCCGATTAAACTGAACGAGGCGAAGCCGAGGAAAGCGGTGCGGGGCACGAGCACCCCCAAGGTCACCGAGGTCACGGAGGTCACCACTCACCAGCAGGTGACGATCCTCAACTCAACGGTTGGCGACTCGACTTTGTACTGGTGCAGCACGTGCCAGCGGACCTACCACACCAAGACCGGTCTCAATCAGCACAAGAAGTTCGAGTGCAACAAGGAGCCCCAATTCCTCTGCACCACTTGCGGCCGCAAGTTCAACAGGAAAAGCTCCTTGAAGCGACACTCGATAACGCTCCACAACGTCCTCTACCCGATCAGGAAGCGCAAGGGCAAGAAAGATTCAGGTGCTCTTGTCGCCGCCTCTGATAGCTCAAACGTCTCCGTTTCTACCGATAGTCTTGCTAGTATCGGCTACTCAGACAGCCTGGTCATCGACATGGATGCGTCCACCGATGTCAACAATAACCAGGAATAACCAATCCTCTAATCGCACTTATCATTTATCCCAAATCCTGTCCCTTAAATTAAAGCTGATTCGAGGCCTTTAAGCTTACAATCAGTCTCTAGTCCGGTGCTTTATACACCCAATGCAACCTTTTCCGTAAATTAACCGTATCAATGCCTCTATCTCATAAATTGAAAATCAATTTAAATTTAGATATGAACGAGGTTAAGTTACTTGTCAATTTGTATTTTATGTGTTCACCAAGAAACGAATCTAGGTTTTCTTTTATAGGCTATCATCAACCTCTGGTCCGCCAAATAAAATAATACGAATGCTCAATTTCGTTGTGATACGATTTCTCTTTCTCTATGTTTTTAGGTAGTAATAGAAATGAAGGTCCTCATTCAGAACTCTGAAAATTTGCATGTGTTTGATTTGCATTTGTTTCCTCTTATATCTGCTCATTAGTTTTACACCGCTGTTATGACAAATTGTGTCTCTTCATCTGATGTGATACATTTTTCATTCAGTTGGATCGTGGGCAGCTACTTAGCATAGTTTTCAATCTGCTCACCCCAAAATTATATTTAGAGAATCGTTTCTCAGAACCAACATTTATTTTATTGTGATTTTAAAGCAAATATCCCCGTTTGCAAGAGATCTTTTAACTCAAATTTTTAGACCTTAACCGAAATTTTGATATTGAGTTTCTCATGTCTCCGACTCGAACCGTTTTTTTCCTTGCAGCATGATGACGTGCTACTAAAAAAGGAACCGCTTTGGGGGAAAATATTACTTCAGTCCTTTGCCGAACTGTGATCATTATGTTAGTCAAAAATTTTTGAAAATCAAACTCATGGGTCCGATTCCAATCGATCCTAGTCTAATAATGCTTCATCACACTGCTTTTATAGTCTCCTTTACATTACGATTAATTTTAATGACCTATCTAATCAGTATAAAGTCCATTTCCTAAAGAATGAAAGCATGTCTCAGAAACTCTGCGGGTCGATTATTGAATCGTTATTGAACGACCTTGATCGATAAATAGAATTTCTAAGGTGAGACCTCAATAGTCCTCGAGGTCATTCGATAAAGATTCAATAATCGACTCTCTGCGCTCATCAGGAAATGTACTTGTTATATTTCAACATCAATTAACCCATTCAAGAACTCGTCCACCGTGTTTAGGTTCTCCCGTATGTTTCTCGTTTACCATGTTTTTTGTACATTATACATATGCGTTCTTTTCGTACCTTTTTCTATCCTATCAATCTAAATTATTTTCATTGTATTGTTTATTCTTATGTAAGATAACTCGAAACCATTTTTCCATTTTTTTAGGCCGACTATGCTCTTTTCAATGTCTTGAATGAATCGTACCATAAAATGATCCTACACCCCTAAATGATTCAGAATAGGCATGTTGTTTTTGTATCTAATGTTTTTTTTTTTTTTTTGCAAAAAAGCCCAGGGAGTTACTCTTTTCGTTGTTTTTCAATACTTTTATGCTAGTAATGCCGTTTAACTGTCAAATTACAATTAGTTCATATTACAATAAATTACTTCTCAGCCATGGATTGTAAAACGTGTGTTGCATAAATTGTGTACTTACCATTAATAATTCGTAATAAAAGTCTAAATATTATTCCTGATTTAGTTCCAAGTATTTTAGTGTCATCTCCTGTTTTATTTTAAAAAATTTAATGGGAACATATCTTTTACATCATTTCATTGAGAGAGCGCACTGGGGGAAAACACATGCTCTTGTATTACTTTTGGTTAATATAGAAAGCGGAAATCAGTTAAACTCAAATGTGTTGATTTCGGCACATTTTGCGTTAAATTTAGCACTGAAACCCGTGGGAAAAACATTAAACTTCAGAATCAACCTAAGGCTTGAATTACTCGGTATTTCTTTTCTTGTAACAACCGAACTTGGTGTCATTGTTTCTGACCGTCCATTCTTTTCGGTCGACGTTTCTTTTTTAAAAATTACTCGACAAAATGAATAGATGAAGCAACTTACAAGTAATGTCTCATCACTTTTGAAATATTAAGTACGTTTCACGCACAACCTTTCTGCAGTCTAACCTCTCTGATATGATGGCGAGGGGTCTTTATCCCCTCCCTTTTCCCATAAATAAAACAAACTAAAAAAGCTAGACTCTTACGAACCGAACACAAGCAAACTAGTCCATCCCGAAATGTTTTCAAATAAGGGATTTTTCCCCCAAAAAGCCGTACAAAAAATTGAGATGTCATCACAAACTACTGAACATAATCATAAACTGCAAATGGGAAAGTAGGAAGCTGTTATGTATTATGGACCTCCGCGGTTCTTTGGGGGATTGTTCTGTTTTGTTTGTTTCAGACTCTCCGTTGAAGGAGGAAACCTCTACTATCAACAACTATCGGCTGTTTCACTTCATGTTCGTGAGCTGAGCCCTCTAATCATAAGACGATGGCTGAGCGAACTTCTTTTCCATGTTGAGGCGTCTCTCTCTGAATTTGCAAAGGTTCCAAGCCCGATTCTCAAGCACTATCCACAAACCATAATCCTAGGAGTCGGAGCCATCCTGCGTTCTTGCCTGCTACTCTCGATTTTTCAACGTGGAAATTTCATATTGGTAAGCACTTTTGCCTCTATTATGAGATTGCATTTCAATGGCTACGCTCAAAAACTGCGTACCTTAACAGTTTCAAAATTTGTAGATATGAATTATTTTTAGAAGAAAAGCAAAGGAAATTTATCTCTTAAAATAGAATGATCCTTGAATTGATTTTAAAACCCCGGTGTGCACTGACTGAGTGGTGTGTACTGTCAGCAAATAAGAAGCTTTCCCAGTAGCAGGCTGCACTCCAAGAACATGACCTCTGTAGAATTATATCTTTGAAGCGGTGAGCGCTTTGATATTCTGTCTGGAAATCGGTAAAACTCGGAAAATTTCGTTTTGGTTTGGTTGACTCGTTTTTCAAAATTACAAACTTTCTGTCCCAACACATTTAGCGAAGCTAAATTTCACATTTCTTGTCATCTGCCTAAAAATATTAATTCGAAAATTCTACGTAAATCATTGTTTCTTCCTTTTGAAAAAATAAAGTAACAGCCAACATTGAAACAAAACATTGAAACTTAGTATTTTTTTGTTCACAGATCGGTGTCGCAACGGAGGATGACCTCTGAAGCCATCAAATAGGTACCGCCCGAAAACAGATTCCTGCTTGAAACAAGTTTGGTCCTCCCCAAGGAGTTAGAAAACAGGTAAGCAGAAAGAGTAATTTAAATTCACCCGTAAAATTTCCCTTTAAAGGTTCGAATTAAGGTTATCAGTGTGCGAAAAAGTCTTACTTCAGTTTGTTATCAAGCTTCAGAAAAGAGCGTTCCTAAGTGTGGCAAATATTTTTGATGATTTTATTGAAATGTCCTGAATGGATGGAATACTCACCCCTGCCAAGACCTAAAATGGCCAGCATCTATAAAATAGGAAAGTAGTGTACGTGGGCATACCAATAGGGTTTCCCGGGAGGGCAGATTTTACCCGAGTTCATGCGTGTTTCGCACTTTCAAACTTTTTTTACCCAGCGTTAAAGTCTCCGAGTCAGCGTGAAAGTCCCAAGTTTTCCTTCATTTTCACGGATATGCAATTTTACCTACTTAGAAGTCTAAATAGTTGTATCAAGTGTTCCACCGTGGCGTACCTTTCTCGTGCGTTAAAGTCTCTGGGTCAGAGACAAAGTTCTTCATTATTGTGAACGTACAATTTTCCTGTGAACATTCTTGGGAACGTACAATCTTTATCCCTATGTGTATTTACTCTATTTTTTCTCTACTAACCTTTCCTGTAACTTGAATTTTGATTACGTTCTTTTTTTAATCGTTGTTGTCAGGACCGAGGATTTTTCTGGCCACGGTGTGCATTCTCACCGTGCTTTTCGAGAAAGGCTACACAGCAGAGCCGATTCACATGCAAGACAACTTCTCCTGAGCCGTTTAAAAGATTTAACACCGCTTCTCAACGATCGAGGTATTCACGATTTTTTATTGTAATATTTAAATGTTAATAGTAAAAATACTTTGTTAAGATTGCATCTGTACTGACCAAACATGAAAATTGATTTTATTTAGGCAGGTCGATTTCTTTTAACGCGAGAACAGTTGGAAAGGATTTCCGACTTCGTCTGATTTTCGAACAGGTATAAACTATGCTGACTTCAATTTCAAATTGAGTAATGTCGAATTGATGTCACAATCTGGCTATGAGTATTTTTTCCCAGTAATGTTTGAGCGAAATCATTGAGTACGCATCCCCTTATGCAATTAAATACGGTTCCGCACTATATAGACATTTGTCACCAAGCACTAGCGGTATGTTTTTATATGTTCAGTCAATAAAATGGACTACATTTTGCATTTAAAAAGTAAATACCAACTCTGGCTAATTTTAGCAACAATTTATTTGTAATTAGTTTTTCATCTAATAAGAGCTTAGATATGAGCGTTTACAAATGAGTCAGAAATTTTAGTTTCTAATTGCAAAATGAAGTCCAAATGCTCTTGCAATAACGCAACGCTTTCCGTAACACCAATGTATCAGTGAGTCATCTCCTACTTTAAGCAATCATTCAGAAGTCTACTGTAGATTTTCGTTTGACTTTTTCATTTTTTTTAATAGCTCGTCTTTGACGAATCTGACCTGTTACGGAACGATTATATTTGTTTCAGACCAGCTCTCATATTCCTGGAACCTCTGATCTCCATCAAGTTTTGAAGGTGCACCAAGCTGACAGCTGTCATATTTTTTATTCTGTCAAAGAAAATTCGCCCATATTTTAAATTTTCACAAATATTTATTACGTAAGACGCACAACTGAAGAGTAGCAAACCAGATATCCCTACCAAATGTTATGATATCCCCCTCCTGAGATATGCAGCAGGTTTCATAAGATTGATATTTCCCTTTTAATAGAACAGATTATTGCTGTAAAGTAATCTAAGAGTGTGCTTTTAACAAGAATATCTAAATGATTTAATCTCAAAATGCGCATACTAATCATTAGTCATTTATTTTCCAGGTATTAATTTTAATGAAACAAAATGTAATCTTGGTAATTACCACGAAGTTCTTTCATGTAATTCGAAAAGCTTTTTTATTCTTCCATTTATATAAATGCATCTAAATTTGTTTAATTTTATCAATGATTACAAGTATTTCATTGGTATCCAAACTATTTTTGATTGCGCAACTCCCGTCCTTTCTTTTAGCGTCTTTTCTTATCGTTCACTTTATTTATTCCATCAAGCAAAGTTGCGTGTGTTCGATGAAACAGCAGACGAAAGTTGCCAATTTTTATTGTAGTTTAAGTCGATACTGTTTTGTCATTTGCATTTCAATAAATTTTACACAATACAGTATGATCTCTTGCACACAGTTTGACTTTTCTTTCTTTCCCTGTGTAGTTAATCCTCCTCTTTTTTTCATGTTTATTGATTTGAAGGATATAACCTAACAGTAATCTTATTAGTATCCAAGACACTACTTTCAAGGAGTACTAAGAAAGGAGAAAGTGAATGACATTAGGCGTTGTTCAAATAGTGTTAGCTCATATTTGATTAAAAGGATCGAAATCAACGGAAAATTCCTCCTTAAGCTGGAAACTCTTGTCACTCACAAACAAAGTCAACCTCTGTTCTTCGATTAAGCACAACTAAAAGCTCGCACAATTTGGATGGTACTGGAAGTGACTCATTGTCTCATTTTCTTATATTCACTTATTTAGATGTATTCCATTCATTTTGATGAATGAACACCTTGTATAAGCACCACCGAGTCATTAATTCACAGATATCATAAAGATCGTAATTTAGTCAAAGAAATAAATAAAAAGCCATACGAGCCCATACGTTTTAACTAAGTTAGTTGCATTAGTTTGACAAACATTGAAGGCAACTCATATAAAACACGAAAACAAATCGACAGTTAAACTCAAAAACCACGTATCTGGTTTGTGGTTTTTGAAAATCACCGTTCCCTTTTCATTTTTATGATGGAGAACAAATCAACATTATTCCTAGAAGTTACCACAGAATTTTTTTCGGACCGAGAAAGAAAAATCATCTCAGTTTTTGAGAATTTCCATCGATTATTGTTTTATTGAAGTAAATAAAGTATGACAGGAAGTCTGCAACGCCGTAAACTGAGATACATGGTTTGGGAGTTTCACCGTCGAAATGCGAATGTCAACGGTTTTTTATTTCGTCACGTCCACATTCATTTTATTTGTAGAAGGAAATCCGCTACTTTAGGGATTTCGAACCACTGATTTTGACTTTCTTGTCAAATATCCTCATGCATTTCGCTAAAAATTTTGGAATTCTGCCAAAACAAATACTAGATTAAATGGGGAGAAATGGAAACTATCTACTTATCGATCAAGTTCCAGGAAAGTTTTGAACTGAAAGTTTTTGGGTGGAGAACCGACTCTTTCGAAAATTTCTTTCGATATTTTTCAATAGACTCATGTTGACTTTTTGTAACGTATTCAAGTTGAAAAACTCTACTTTTCTCAAAGTTTCTCAGTTTTAGCTTTAGCACAGCAATATTAGCTTGCCGATTAGATTACGTGTCTAGTGTTGAACTTTAGTGAAATCATTCTCTTTTTTTTAAATTTTTTTTCTTTTTGTGCATTTAGATTACATATTAAAGCAACAAAATTCTCTTCACTTTTATCCCGCAATGGAAGTTTTATCAAAAAAGGGACGTATATCCTCTCACCGTGCGGAAACTGATCCTTTTCAGTTACAGGGACCTCGGGTGACCCTGCGGATCCGTAGCCCTTCTTTTTGGCTTTTTTTCTTCTTTGGCCTTTTTTAGTGTTCAATTTGGGTTGGAATCTCTGGCTGCTACTCTGAAGCTTCTTTTCTACTCGGGTCTTTTGGTCAATCATGAGCACGAGGTAGGCATCAATGGGAGAATGACATGGGTGAAGGAGCATTGTATAGTTGGGAGCAGGAAGGCTTTAACTTTCATTTACACCGGCGCTCTTTTTCTATTAATGACGTGAAAATAATGTTTATTTGTTTGTACTGTCGCGTTTCAAGAGTTCATCATCATGAAAGCAAGTGACATCCGTGTGTTGTTCCAAGTACCGCTCATAAAAGATAATGATCGAAAGCTACGTAACTGATATTGTGAGTAGAAATTGTACACTTTTGTGAAGTAACGCGGAATTTATTTTGCTGGTAGGAACATTTTTAAGCCGTTTTCTCAGAAAATTTTGAAATCTTCTTTGATTTATATTCATCTATTTATATTATTTTTTCTCCCTTCAGTGATTTAAGTTTTGATAATTTTCCATTACCTTATTTCTCTCTTTATTGAAATAATCATTCATTTCTTCATTAATTTACTCCTAGAAATCTACGCGTCAGACAAAAGCCACCTTTATCCTATTACTCTTCAGCTTTCAATGCATGCGGGGCGCTTAATATGGTAACTTAAGCCGTACATACTGAATGTAAGCTCTGACTTATCTGTCCGCATTTTTACGGACATAAGTTTTTATGACTTTCATTTCACGAAATAAATCCTAACAAATCAAAGAGCATTGGATGTAACAGCAAACAAAGATTTTGGCACGCAACTGGACTTACCAACATGCTGCGCATTGAAAAGATCACCTATTACATTTTACATTTTTACATTTTTAGTGAAAAAACTTAAACATCTTTAAATAAATTTTAACCGATTTTGACCTAGAACGTTCGGGCTTTACGAACGAAATTTAATGTGTTCCCCCTTCAAAACTTAGACGCTTTCTAATGTAAGGTTTCATGAATACTCTATCCAAAGCCGGATCCACAAGGTTGGCAACACCGACTTTCCTCCATTTAAACCTGTGTTGAATAATCGATTCTTGTTGTAGCATATAACCTCTTGAAGAGTCGATTCATTTTCGTAGGTTTAAAGGAAGAAAAAGCAGTTTTGCCAACTTCCTGGATCCGGGAATGATTCTGTCTCCAGGGCAGTGGTGTGGCGCACTTAGCGATACATTGATTGATCTGTCATATAAACCTATGGAAAAGGATCGATAAACAGAGTGCTCGCAACGAGCATTTTAATAATCGATCTTTTACCATAGCTCCAAATGGGAAATATCGATTATCGATCATTCACGCCTCGCCACTGTTCTGCGTGCTGATTATTGAAATCTATAAACAAAGCCCTAGACAAAGAAGACATCGGGAGTACGGAACAATCCTGTTGGTGGAAATTGGTGGTTCCAATAGACTAATAGATAAATTGATGGACTAACTATGGGTCACTTGTGGGTTGCCTTTAGTTAGTCTATTACCTACCTCCTTTGTCCATTACAACCTCCTGTTTCCACCAATAGGCTCTCTTCTTATCCCTTTTGTCTTCTTTGTCTATAGCTTTGTCGATCTATTTCAAAAATCGGCCGGCTGGGGACACTTTGCATGTCCAATTCACCGGGAGATCTGGAGGAGAGGGGATTTGGCTGTTGAGAAATTAGCTTATTTTGCCTTGGCTTGAACCTTTCAACCGGCTGACTGGGCACGGGTTGGTTTAAAAGGCACTAACACGAACCGAAAAGCTAGAGGCGTGGAGAGGTCCGACATGTCAACTAACTCGGGTTCTTTTCCGCTTGCAGATTTGTCGCTGCGCCTGAAGAACCTACAAATGCTGATGGCGGACCCGTTGACGAGCGAGCGGCTCGCCTACTGGACGTACCAAAGAGCCGGCTCCTTCCACGACTCGATGATCGGGCAGGTGAAGCAGGAGGACCAGGAGAGATTCCCGTGCTCCAAGTGCCACCGGAGCTACCGCAACAAGAACCACCTCTCCCGGCACATCCGCTACGAGTGCGACCGGAAGAAGCAGTACAAGTGCGAGTACTGCTTCAAGGAC
Source organism: Bemisia tabaci (assembly GCF_918797505.1). Classification (NCBI taxonomy): domain Eukaryota; kingdom Metazoa; phylum Arthropoda; class Insecta; order Hemiptera; family Aleyrodidae; genus Bemisia; species Bemisia tabaci. Next base: position 32,420,891 of record NC_092793.1, read on the forward strand.
TTCTACCGCCGGGACAACCTCAAGACCCACGTCAACCTCAAGCACCCGGCGCACGCCATCTTCCCGGACGGCTCCCAGAAGAGCGGCTCGCCCCCGGCCCCCGGCCAAGGCGACCCCAAGATCCCGCTCCCGCTGCCTCTTCCGCTGACCCTCCCGCTGGCGCTGGACGACGTCAAGACCCACGACAACGGCGACACCAAGGCCCTCGCCCTCGTCACCCCCAAGCGCGCCCCCATCAACTCCAACAAGGCCGCCACCCCCGAGACCAAGAGCCAAGCCAAGCCTTACGCCCTCAAACACCCGGACAGTATCATCGCCTTGAAACTGGAGAACCCTCTCTCGCAGGAGTCCAATTTTTGAACCACCGCCCGAACCGCTTCGCCCGTCCTAAGCGCCAACGCCTCTTGAGCCTTCGGATGTCTTCCAATTCCGCCCTATAAAATACACTACTAGTTTCCACCAGGGGCGAATTCAGCAATTTGGCAACACAGGATTTCCACCATTTAAACCTATGTTAAATAATCGATCCTTGTCGGAGCACCTGGCCCCTTCAAGAATCGATACGTTTCCATAGGTTTAAGTGGAGAATAAACAATGTTGCCAGTTTGCTGGATCCGCTAATGGTTTCCACCGAAATGTTTGCTTTCGCTCCGAATGCAAACCTTGCGAACCTGCAAAATTTTAAGAAAAAAAGGGTCGTGATTTTCATAGAAATGTAAATTTTATCGGGAGGAATTTGTAACATTCGAATGCTTGGACGGCTTCCTGGTTCAGCATGACAGTCTTATTGCTCGTCGTGCTCATTTGGACTGCATTTTGCAATGAAGAACTACTATATCTGGCCTGTCCATAAAAGCACCTATCTGTTTAAGGAAACTGATCGCACATACGTTTTTTTTTCTCAAATAAGCCAGGTATAGTAGCTCCTTATTGCAAAAAGTCCATCTGGGTCATGGGACACTTGCTGCTAAAATCCTATCGACGTCTTCTATAGGCAACATTGATGTGTCATTACGTTGCTTCTTCCAGAGGTGATTCTTGCAAGTTGGCAACTTTGTTTTTTTTTCTCAATTTAAAACCATGATAAATATCGATTGTGGATGAAGCAGGTTGTCTTATTTAGAATCGATTGTTTTACGTGAGTTTAAATGGAGGAGAATCGGTGATACAACAAACCAACAACTTGCGAGAAACGCCGCTGCTTTCTTCCGGTCTCATCGCCAGACGTTACGTCTTCTTCCTTCGCCTAATCCTTGTTTCTTCGTCCGTCGAAGTTGCTTGAAACGCAATGCCCATGGAAAAAAGAGACAAAATTTGTTGGATGATTTGGACATTTTCAATTAATTGTGGTAGTACCCCAATAAATTAGGTTACTAACCCAAATGTTGCGGTACCACCAAAGTTAGTTAAAAATGTCCAAATCATCCAACATGGTGGGGTAATACCACAATTTTAGGGAATAATCCCAATTACTTTTTTTCCGTGTCCATCTGAACTGTTCCAACCGCTATCAGGCAATCCTGCCGTTAAAACTTAAAAAAAAGAAAAGAAAACCAGGTGCTCTAATGAATCAAATTAGCATTTTTGTTTTTTCATTGGCACTCTAACATACTGTATGAGAGGTGACAAGGGAGAGGCGAAAAATGGAGAGGTAACGCCTGCAAATTAGTCACTTGCATGGGTTGAAATCGTGTTTTGACGGTTCAGGTTTAAAGAATGGCAGAAAATAATGAAATCTGTCGCCGAAAGCGAAGTCTACGTGCAGTATCAATAGAGATAGCGTGTTATGAAAGACACATTGATGGACGTCATCCACCATTGTAATTTGTATTATAGTTTCTTCCTCCTTGGGCTTAGAAGTGATGTACGTAGAGCAATTAGTAGAAATTTATGAATCAGTGATTGAAGAATCCAAGGCGGCAGGAACAATAACACGTAGCACGACTGCACGACATCTAATCACCATGTTTTTCAAAACGTCAATTCTTGGACGTAGTTTGATTGTTTGGCCGATGTTATTATTTTCAGCAGATGCATGAACAGCAACCGTTAAAAGACGATTTCACGGCGCGTGCAATCGACCCATTTCCGAACATTCCATACAATTTTCCGTCTGAAGAATCAGTGCCCTGCTAAAAACGGACTATCAGCAACTGTCCCATGCTCCTTCTTAAGTATCTGGCATGGAAACGTACCACAGCAGATCTCAAATTAACTCTCAAGAAGAAAAGAAAATTAAGGGGGTTAGAGCCGCAGGATCTAAATCGTGTCGCAAATTTTCGAATTTTCATTTGACATAACAGATGAAGATGTTACGTTTTGGCCAGTTTGAGGTTTGGTTTGGTACGTATTCGTATATAAGTTATATTCATGACGACTGACAATGCATCTTGGAATCAAAGAAATTACCGCAGAAAACAGATTTAATTATTCTTTGTTTCCTTGAGCTTAATGTACTGCGAGGACCCCTTCCATCAAGCCTACAAGAGGAATTAGAAATATGGTAAACTTACCAGTTCTCTGGTAGAGTTAACTAGAAACATGGCTAACTCTATCCTAATTTCTCCCTGGATTTAAAAAGGAAATATAGCTAAGTGTAATGTCTCTCCTTTCATATACTGGTCCAATTTTACGCAATTTAACGCGCTTCAATGTCTTTTTCGCACGTAGGCTCCAGTCGTCATGAATTTACCAGTTTTCTTGTGATAAGTTTCTCGTGAAAACGGACGCGGAACCTCTACAAAAATATAAACAACGGGTACTCATATGGTGCGTTTGTCTCGACATAATTTAAGCGAGAGAGGGAGGGAAAACTCAGCTCTCGAGTTTCCCGGTCATCTTGAGTAGATGTATGTGTTCAAGGTGTGGGTGTTTGTGGAATGGTGTGGAATCTTAAAATATATGAAATTCCCATTTGTCTCGAGTCCAAAGATTTTTTCCTCAATCAATCGACGTTCTAAGTCGTTGGATACCTAAATCCTCGATTTTTCGTCGAGAAGGGTCGGCGTCCGTGCGCTCTTTTTTTAATATTTTTTTTAAATGAATGATAAGCAATTATAGGATTTGTTATTTTTCAGATTTTATTAAAGTGACGTGATGAATCCTTTTGTTAACGCTTCCTTGAAGCTAACTCTACTAAAAAGCTGTTACGTGCATTAAGTTTCCTTGAAACTACAGTTGCAATAAATTAATATGTGTATTCTATAGAACGCAATGCGGAACTGATAGTTCAGTTTGGTATATTTTTATGTTATTTTTATTTTTTCTTTCCAAAATTTCTGTTTATATTGTGCAATCATGTTTCGATTTGACTTATTTACTAATTTTAATTCGTATCTGTATGAGCAGGGCTATTTCGCAGGTAATGTGCGTGTTGTGCAACCTATCGAGGGTATATAGGAAGCTTATCCTCACAGCCCCAGCGTCCAAAAAGATTTCCCAAAATTTCAAAATTACCCAACCAAAGTAGCAATAAATGCATAGTTTTTCCTGGCTTCCTTCCTTATCAAATAATATTCCTGTTACTCCCGCGATTATGTGTTTACGTCTCTCTCGTTTCTCTTCTCACGTCCTCTGAGGACATCGTGAGCCCTTTGAATCTCATCGTTTGACGAGAATCTCAGGTGGACTGCGTCATCAATCCGGAATCCTTAATCTATTTTTTATTTATAATTATTTACTTACTTTTATTTTATTTATTTTCAAGAATTTTCTATAACAAGTGGTTTACAATTGTCTGCTTCAAGTAGCAGTTGGCCAGTTTCACAGGTCCTTTGAATCGTGTTTAGATCGTTGAAATGTGCAAATTGGCAAATACCTATGAATATCCGTCTAATTCCAAGGATTGAATGTCCTCAATACCATCGGTCTTCGAAGAACTCGAAGAATGACGTCATCCTTCGTGATAGCACAAGAACTGCAATGCAGTTATGACCTTGAAATGCAATTTCGATGTATCCAAGATGGAAGAAACGATTATGTATATAGCACCGCGATGGATTACGTCATTTTTCATGTTTCTCTAAGGACAAACTTCACTAAATCCAACGTAATAACCCGGGGTTATATCCAGAGTCGCGCCTTGAACAGCTCCTTTCCAGTAGCGTGGTGACCTTTGCGATGTATCGATTGATATGCCATTCAACCCTATGAAAAAAGATCGATTATCAGGGCGTTCGCAACGAACACCATAATGATCGATTCTCTATCATAGTTTCAAATGGGATTATATCGATAGTCGATTATCACGCCGTGCCACTGCTCCTTTTCGTAGGAGGCCTCGTGAGTTTATGTCGTGTTTGAGAGAGGTTTTAGGAGATTCTTGACATCGCGTCATGAAAGGGTAGTTTTAAAGAATCTCGAATGAAATTCATTTGTTCAATTTTGAAAATAGACCTTGCAAGGATCCATGTCCAAACTTAATCTGTTGCATTTCACGTGAGATTCTTTCAAGTTGTCCTTCTTATGACGCTTTAACGTCAAGGACCTCCAAAAACTTACTCAAACTCATATTAATCACAGTTTAAACCGTATACGACCACCTGAGGAAAGGAGCTGTTTAAGAACCGACTATGAATACGGACCTCGGACTTAGGACGGATCGTGCTGTCATCTGCCAATCCATTTATTTTAACGATCAGAACACGATTCTATCACTAACGTAATTCAACGTTCATGATAAATAAACCCCTTGGTTCGAAAAGAATGAATCTGATCCGGGATGATCGCAGTCCGGACATATCACCATTCAAACTCAATATTTTGGTCCTCTTGTTTCTTTCTTCCAACCTTATTTACTTTGTGCAATCTCTCTTCTCTCCATGATAAATGCCCCATTCCTTTTGTCAGTGGCGATTCCTTGCAAGTTGGCATCACCAAGTTTCGTCCATTTAAATGCATGTAAAACAGTTGATATCCACGTGACCACGGCTGCGGCTGCCTCACCGAGGATCGATTGTTCGCCATGGGTTTAAATTGAGGGAAAATAGTAGCACCGGCGGGCTAATTGTTGAAATTGATAGACACAGCGATAGACAAAGAAGGCATAGGGAGTATGGAGCGATCCTTTCGGTTGAAATGGATGATTCCTATAGACTGAGAGAGAAAATGATGGACTAACTATCGGGCCTCCCGTGGGTCGTCGTTAGTTATTCTCTTTATCTACCTTCTTTGTCCATTGCAACCTCCTGTTTCCACCAACAGGATCCCCCCATATCCCCGTTGTCTGTCTTGTCTATACCTTTGTCCGCCGATTTCAAGAATCAGCCCGCTGAGGTGGATCCAGCAATTTGGCAACATCGGTTTTCATCCATTTAAACCTGCGTCGAACAATCGAACCTTGTCGGAGCACCTGGCTCTTCCGACTATCGATATATTTCCATAGGTTTAAATGGAGAAAAAACGATGTTGCCAAATTGCTCGGACCGCAAATGGAGGACCAACTTGTGATGATCGTCTCCGTTCTCCGGCGAGTGCCTGCTTCCTCTCAGCAATATCATAGGCCTCCCGGACGAGTGTGTGCAATATGTTGAAGAAACACTCTGTCGCCCTTTTGTGGGGCGAGTACCTTATCGATTTTCTCGTTAAACGAGCTCCTCTTCGCCGATTCTCCAATCAAGTGCCCCGAACTTCCTGCGACTAAATTTTAAAGTTCCGAAAAGAAATGTGTAAGCAACGGCGCACGTACTTATTCAGCCGCTAGGACAGCTGAATTCCAGCAATGCACAAACTTTTGCTCGAATCCTCCGCATGTCACTCCGTCGGCCGACGGACGGCGATTCACCGATTAGTGGTCTTAGTTTCTCCTCAGGTTATCAGTTTTCTTACTTTAGTTACCTAAATGAATATTATGAACTAACCCACGTCTTCCAAATTGAGTTGATGTTCAACAAGTGCACTTATTACGTTATCAGGGATCTTCTCTCTCTTGTGTTTTATCCGCTGGAATGTAGTGCCTTACTCAAGTCGAACAAGCATTTAAATGCCTCGGTCTCATTTACCATAGCATTCATAGTAATCCTCAGAGGGGACAACAGACTTACACCACTTTGGAATGTCAAAGGGAACATTCCGTTGAGATGATCAAAGTCGAAACGAGCCGGCAAGTGGCGGGGCGTGAACGATCGATTATCGATATTTTCCCATTTGAAGCTGTGGTAAAGAATCGATTATTGTGTTCATTGCGACCTTGTATAACGATCCTTTTCCGCAGGTTTAAATGGCAGATCAATCTATGTAATTGCCACGCCACTTGTCCAGTGGCAGTTCTCGCAAATGTACTCGATTGTGGATGAAGCAGCCTGCTCTTATATCGGTCTTTATCGATCGAATATTGATCTTTCATTTGCGAAAGGACGATCCGATCGGCTCGATAGTAGATTTGAAAGAGCCAGACGAAGGAATCACAGATTTGGACTGCATTTTGCAATTTGGAACTATAGATTCCGGCTCCTCTGGAAAAACACTTATGTGCATAGGGAAACTAATGGCACATACGTTGTTTTTAAACCGGGCTAGGATTTACAGATCCAAATTGCAAAATGTAGTCCATTTTCACTTGATCACTTCTCAGCTTTATTTTCCCGCTCGCAAAGGCGTCCAGTAAGATAAGCTGAAGTCCCCTCGCAGTAAATTCCTTTCGGTTATCTGAAGCTGTTATTCGCAAGGCATGCGAGGTAATTTTAAGTATGTACTTATGAATGATTTTTTCAATAAACTTTCGAGTCTTTTGCAGCTTTCGGTTGAACCGCTCAGCGGTGTTGGATGTTCTGCTCAGCCCTTCCTCGAGTATTTCTTTCCTCCGAGAACTAGTGTTTTATCTAATAAAATAATGATACCTCCTAATCTCTGTCATCACTATTGTTCAGAACAAGATTTTCAAAATTGAATAGCGCCGACTTTTCAGCTAACGTATCCTAGAATCTCATTTTAAATCTCCCCTCTTGCATACTTTATTCTACAAAAATGACTTCGAAGATTCCAAGTCAGATACCGGCACACAGTAATTTAAAAACAAAAACCTAAAAATAACCAAATCGGAGCACTGATTCAGGTCAACAACAGATGTGTCAACCTGTTGGCCACCATCAGAGGGTCAGCATATACACAAACGCAATTAATTATCAAATATGTAAAATGTGGTCAAAATTTAATTTCACAGTAATTCTCGACCAAATCTTGTGATGTTGTCATCAGCGGACGCATTCTTTTGGCTGGCTTTGTAATCATCATAACTCCAACCCTTTACGGTGGTTTTAATCAATTTTTTCTTTTTTTTAATTTCTCATTTTTACAAAATTTAAAATATTCCGGAAAATGTTTTTCTTTTCTTAAGCGTAAGGTTTTGTCACAGAGGAAAGAAAAAATGAAGGATGGGCTGCAGTTTGTTCAAATGCCCTTGTTCGTGTCAAACGATTGCCGCTTTACTTTTTTTTTAGAAGAACGACTGTACTTTAATTGGAATCAATGTCGATAATTAATTATAATCTATTTTTTTGAGCGAAATTTATTATATTTTTAATAAAATATTTATTTTTATCATTTGATAGTACTTAAGTGCAATTTTGGAGGTTAAATCATATAGGGTTAAAGGGTAAATACGTAGTTTAATAGAATAATTTAGAACTTTTTCAATGCAAAATTGTTTCGAAACCCCACTCAAATGTGGTGTTCTTACGGGTTATTTTTTTGTAAAGATATATATAGATATATTTTTCTTCGTGTATTTTCGGAATATTGTTAACTCGTTTCCCTTTACATATTAGGAAAATTGTCAATTGGTCTACTATTTATTTTTATTTGTTTATCACTTTTTATTTTAACTACCGATTGTGAAGAAATTCAGTTCCAATTATTTAAGTTTTATTAAGTTTTTCTCGTTCTAATTTTTGCTCTGCACCTATAAAACTGTTTAGTAAACTGATTCTTATTGTAAATATTTCTTTAACGTTGTTTTAATGTGATGGTCTGATTTCGTGCGTGATGTCCACACAAGATTTCATAGATTCAATGATCCATCCTAGTGTCAGTCTGTAATCTCGCCTGAGCGTTGCATCTCATTGACGCTTTTTTTATCATATATTCACAATTTTTCTGTGATTCTGGTGAGGGGGATACATTTTTTTTTCTTTTTTAACATGTCTGAGAACATCCGGATTTTCCCTATTTTCAAGGAAGTATTTAATTTTTTAAAAAATTCTCAATATCGCTTTTGCTCTTACTTCAAACAGTATTACTGATTTTTTCGTTTCTTTTCCAGTTCAGCCTAAACTGTAAAAAATATTGGTTTTTAGTTTTTTTCTGCCTTTAGTTTTTCTCTTCTTTTTTTGTAATCAGGAAATTTAGTTTGAAGTAGGCTGTACCTCAATTCAAACATTATTGCATGATTTTTGAATTTAGGCGTGTCGCTAAACATTATTCATGGCCACCCTCTCTTGTGTAACCGTCCCCCAATCCTCCCATATACCAGAGCGTTCCTTCCCTTTCAGTGCGATATTCTTTTATTTTGAAACCAAATATGGAAGAACATATCAACCTAGTTCTTCCAATTTAAAGCTCGTATTCGTACATGTTTCCATCTGATCAGAAGATTATACGTTCAATTCACTACTCAATTTAGGTATTTTCTTCCTATTTCTTCATCAATAAATGACACAAGAATTAAAAAAGAAACAAAATCTTGCTCGTCGAAAGACACTTTATCACGTATCGAGATCAGTCAAAATTAATCGGAAAACAAAACTGTGCTTCGATCAAATTTATAGACGAAAAGAAAATTCGCCAAATATTTGTACTGTGTAATGATTTTGACTTGTTTTCTGTTGAATTTTGTAATTTTTTCAAGAATTATCCTCGGCATGTTTATATGTTTACCTATAGTTTCAAGTTTGTCTATACAGAACTTATATTCCTCATTTTTTGACGAAGAAACAACTGTTTCGTATGTTTCTTTTAAGTTAAATTTATCTGTTTCGACAAGGAAATCTTTAAGCACCCGCCGTATTTACTCCGGCCACATTCGTCCAAGTGGGTCGCCTACTAGTTATATGTAAAAAAATTTTATTCATTGCCTACTTTTTTCACTTTTCTATCGAAACTAATCCATATTAATTTAGTGTTCATTATTCTCGTAGAATTATCTCGGAAGGTTTTGCTACTGTAAATCGCACCAGCCTAATAACTCACGATTTTCGCATGTTTTTATGGAAATATTCTCATCCATTTCAAAACTTTCTCTTACCCTTTCTCTCTCAATCTTGGATAGGATTCATATTTCAGCGAAACCTATGAAAGTTTAATTCTGCAAAAATTAACCTCCTGCGCTTCTTAAAACTCTAATTTCATGCTCTGATCAGAAAAAAGATATCCACCCCATTTTTCAATGAGGAGCTACTATTTCTGGCTCCGTTTAGGGGCAACATCTGTGAAACTGAATTTCTTGTACAAATAGGTGTTTTTACAGATAAGCCTGAATTAGTAGCTTTTCATTGCAAAATTTTGTCCAATCGAAGTGTAGAAAGTGTTGTATGCGAGAATACTGAAGTAAATAAATTAGCAACTTCTTTGCATTTAAAATTGTACGGCAAGGAAGATTTTGTTAACATAAATTCCAGAATTTTATCCGAAAATTTTTTCTTGAACAAATACCTTTGAATTTTTACTGTGTTTATTATTTTCATAATCGTGAGAAAGTTACTGTATGTCGTTGGTATTATAAAAAGATAACTTTCGTAATTATAATGTGGGATCAGGGATCTAGATAGGTAATATTCACAGGAATTAGGTTCTATTTTCCACTGAGTATATAGTTAAATTACGAATTGGCATTATAATGTTTAGGCCGCGAAAACGAAGAAGATAATTTATTTATTTTTATGTTTAAAAGTTTTATGTGCGGAAATTCAAGGGTACCTCTGAATTTTAAAAGCCTTAACCGTCCGTAACTTGCAACACGGCTTCTCAAACTGAAAACTGGGGTTTTTACCAAGTATTTTGTTATCAACACTAGAACCACATGTTAAGTTCACCAGCCGTCCAGTACCCAGGTTTCCGTGTCGCAAGTGAAAGTTGAGGCTTCGCCATTTTTTTTCTTGCCGATTGACAGTAACATATTATTCAACAAATGTTTCACTCTTTTCGAGTAAACGTTTCTGATACTATATTGGATCATTTCAAGAGGAAGGAACCTCTGCTTACTCGTCGTCATCATGTGTTGTGAATTTTATGAAACTAGGAAATTAATGCTTTGTTCACAACCTCTTGCAAGTCTTAAAATCGTCTAGAAAAATCAACAGAGAAAATTTGATGCAATTTGTATGCTTTTCGATTCCTTTGCGCACATATTATGTGATTTAAAACTTGTTAAAAAATCCATGTACTTATATAGTTGTGCTTAGGCGTATGTTTAACTCGTTGAATAGTGTGGGGGTGGGAATTTACACCATTCAAGAAGTTTTTTGTTATTTTCTGTAAATTTTATTTTTATCTCACTTTTTTATCGTAGGTATCATTTATTTTTTTTATCACCACCAGTTTAAAAACATTTTTTTTAAAAATGTATTTTTTATTTAAAAAAAAATATGTTTAGAAGAGTATAACTTATTTTGTCCAAAAAAATGCATTTATATTTTTATTCTGTGTTAATTTCTTTCAGATTTTAGAAAATGGGAATCCTGTTAATTTTGACTGTAAAGTCGCAAAACATTTGATTGAACAATTGCAAACAGAATGACGTAGTTCTGAATCATTAAAACGAAATCGCTTTTTTATTAGGTCAATTGGAAAATTAAATCTTTATTTATATTTTTACAACGAGTAACTTCTGGTATATTTTCTTATCTTTGGAGTTCATCAATTGCATTTCCTCTGAAGCTTTTCTAACATTTCCGTTTGTGAGATTTTCACGCCGACATCCTTTATGTACCTCTCCTAGCTTTACGGCTCTTTTTTAAATTGAATAACAATTGTTGTTAGATAACTGTATATTGTTGTAAACTCTTGTTACTGGAAGTGATATTCATGTTTTTGGTTGGAATATTTTAACTCTTCTTTATTTTGATTCATTCTTATTCTGTATCGTGGTAATATATGGCAAAGTTATGAATAAATAAATCAATACATTTAATTTTTTAACGGTCAACTTCTGTGTTAATTTTATATTTTGTGCCCTTGTCAAGCATGTACCCCTCTTGTGCTTACACGTTTTTCCTTTTTAATTCAATATTTTCAATCAATTTGACACCCATCGGACAAAATTCGTCGCCAGTATGGTAGGCCGATCTAGTTTTTAGTAGATGCATTAATTTCTAATCCGAATGTTTTGATTTTCAATTTTTCTGACGCGAACTGATGTAAAAAACATATTTTTCACATTCATTCAATGCAGTGTAAAACAACTCATTCTCTAAAATTAATCATTCAGTCTGCTTGCCTGCCTAAGTGGACAAAACGTGGTCTTATTTAATGAGCAATTTATACGTTCCTGGTGTCATCTAACCTCTCAATATTTGTTCTCCCAACATTTTTTTAAGGATTGGAGTTACTATTTTTACTGCAAAGTGACGAGACAAAATTTTGGATGTAAACTCAAAAGTTTCCTGGGAGAGTCGGGTTCCCGGGTAAGTCCAGGGAACTTATTCCCGGTGGTTCTTTTAGGTGTGAGCGATTAAAGTGTTTGTGTGCATGTTTAAGTGTGCAATTCCGTCTGTTTTCCTCGGGAAAGCCGATTTTACGCGAGAATTGTGAGGCGAACTTTCTCTGGAAAGCTCCCTTTTACAATTAGATTCCTATGCACAGCATTCACATGGTTTTACGGATAGTTCCGTTACTACTCCGTCGCGTTTTGTCAATAAAAGTGCGGAAAGCTACTTAGAGCAGCTCAACTTAGACACGAAAAGGGTTCGAAAATCGACAACCAGTTTTGCGATTCCCCTTGAAACGACGGATATGAAATTTCCTGACCGTTGCGTTCGGCAAATCGGCAAATCAATACTGGGGATCTTCTACGTTTGAATCGGTCGACGTTTAAACACAATGAGTCAATGTTGCTGAGCTCTGCATTGCATAAGAATCCCGGGGTTCATCGGATTATAGAGATATTTATTAATAGAATTCATCCAATGGTAGGCTTTCATTCATGCATGTTGTGAGAGAAGCCAAGGATAATTCATGTGTTACCCGAAGAATCTGTTTTATTTTATAACTTTTTTTTTACCAATTTTCAGTTACTTTTCATTTTTTGCCGCTCCAAAGGATGACTAAATAACTCACGTTTGAAATAATAGAGTGAAAATGTTTGCATCTCAGGTATTGTACATCATTTTACCAATACAAAATCATTCTCATTAAAACCCCCGGAACTACTGACACATGAAGTTACTACTATCTATTTTCAAGAGTTCTATTTCCAAACGATGCTCGCAACAAGAGTAAGTAGTATGTGATTACCACACAGTTCGGTAATGATTAACCGAAAACTGCGGTTTGCATAACCGAATCTCGACTCAGCAGACCGAGTTTTTGGTTTTGCAAACCGAACTCGTGTTCCATATGGGCCGAACTTCATCACGTCCAACCGAACTTTTTTTCCTCAGTAAGATTTTATCCTCCCCCGACACGGGGAAAAATTTTCTGTTGGATTAGTAGCAATTTCAACCAATAACTTCCGGACAGAATGTACCTTGAGTCAACAGGAAATCTCCTCGTTTCACACAGTATTTCTGTTTTGTCATTGAAACTGATTTCCGGTTGATTCGACGACAATTTTAGTCCGGAAATCTTGAACTGGAAGTTTTTTCGCAGTGTAAGTAAACCTAATGTCACTTTAAGGGCGGTCGCTATAAAAGCGTATAGGGCCGCATTTGTAGTATTTTCTTAAACAGCTATTTTTCTTAGGAAGCCCTCAAAAGAGCATCATAAATAGGACAATTTTCCTTACACTGGAAAAAAAACCACATTGGATCTAGAGTCCAGACTTTTGAAAACATCCATAAGAAAAAGTACTCTTGATTCAATCAGATTTAAGCTTAAATCAAGAACCAAGCATCTTCATTTGAGCGGATTTCCTTTTGATTTAAGCTTAAATCTGATTGAATCAAGAGTCCTTTTTTTATCAATGTTTTCAAGAGTCAGGACTCTAGATCGAGTGTGTTTTTTTTCCTGTGTAACCTCGAAACAAATTCAGCTGTATAACTCTGGAAATGGATCCTAGCAACGGATTACAATGTCTTGCCATTGGATAAATTATTAAATAAGGATAAATAATGGTTATCATTCGCTGGTGGGTGCGAATCTACTTTGAAATTTACAATACTCGCAATATTAATTTTTTCGTAATGCGTATTTTTCTTTGAAGTGGTGTGTCATTGTAATCCCTTTCAAAAACCCATTCCCAAAGTCACTTGCAATTTAATCGAGGTTGGCAAAAATTGTCTTTCTAATTATGCTATTTTTATGACCTCCTTGAACCTCCTCTTATGACAATGTAAACTAAATGAGGCCCTCCAAGAAGGGGAGCTGTTTATGGAAGGACTATTAATCAGTGGCGATTCTTGAAAGTTGGCAACAATATTTTTCTTCCATTTAAATCCATTGAATAAATCGATTTTAGGTGATGCAACTGCCTCACTAAAAATCGATTGTTTTACATGCATTTAAACGGAGGAAAAAGAGTGTTGCCAACTCTCAAGAATCGCCAATACTATGAATACGAGCCTTTATCTAACGCATCCGTTGTTTGTTTTCAGTCATAAGGACGCTTCCGTTGATGAGGAGGGCGGACAAGTTTTTCAAGAGCTACGCGTCGAAGATGAGCTTGCTGAAGGCCGCCGGGGCCGAGACTGGGAGTTTGCCACGTCAGCGGGAGCTTTACAACTGCCTCACCTGTGACAGGAAGTACAGCTACAAAACCACCCTGAGCAGGCACTTGAAGTTCGAGTGCGGGAAGGCACCCCGGTTCCAGTGCAGTCTCTGCAACTATCGCTCCGCCCAGAAGAACAACGTGTTGCGGCACATCAGGAGCTACCATGGAGCCCTCCACCCCTCGCCCACGGTCCTCGACCTGACCTACACCAACTTCGGCATCGTTTAGGTCATCGCGCCCCTCTCAACCTGACACTGTATACGACACCGACTCACATTCCCCGAGTTTCGATCCGGAGCCTGAGTAAGTATATTCACACAGTGTCGACATTGGTGGATCCAGCAAATTCACAACATTGCCTTGTCTCCATTTAAACCTATGAGAATGTATCGATTCTTGGAGGGGCCCAGTGCTCCGTCAAGTTTCGATTATTTAGCATAGGTTTAAATGGAGGAAATACGGTGTTGCCAAATTGCTGGATCCGCCTCCGAGTGTCGTGTGTCGATGGTCAAAGTCGAAATACACGTGTCTCCGTTTGCGGCATCTATGCGGGCTGGTTACAGAGTTGCCACAGTCAGGAGATACCGAGGAAATGTCAGGGAATTTTAAAAGTCAGGGAAAACCTGAAAATTTCAGAGGAAATCACGAAAGTGCCAGGGGAAAATCGTTAATTCAACTTTATTTGCTTTCTAGAATGGGTTTGACGTTTCAAACTACACATTTCGCCCGAGAAATATTTCAAAATTATGTATTTTTAACCATCTGGCATATCTTCAATTGTCAAGCAATTTTACTCAAATGTGTCAGGGAAATCATAGGAAATGTCAGGAAATTACATTTTCTAAATTTCGTGGCATTCCTGTGATCATTGAAAGTGATAGGCAAAGTAATTGACGAAGAATGAAGAGATTCTATTGGTTGAAACGGGTGGTTGTCATGGATGAAGGGGACTAATGATGGACCAACTGCAGGGTCCTTCATGGGGTGCCGTTAGTATTATCTACGTAGTATTAGCTACGTATTACCTATCTCCTTTTTCCATTCCAACCACCCGTTTCCACCAATAGGAATTGCTTCATCTTCTTTTTGTCTCTTTTGTCTATTAATTTCATTAATCAGCCCGCAGATGTCTTATCAAAAAAAAATTTAAAACCTTCAACCCCTGAAACCCCCGATACCCCCCTTCCTTGCAGGAGGGGGAAACCCCCGATACACATAACAGTGAACATTCTGAAACTTGCTAAAGTGTCACGCGTCTTTTGACTTTCGCTGTCGATATGCTGAATTCCCTCGTCAGAAATCAGTTAATTCTATCTTGACCTTGATGTTGTCTGGATTTTCCCTCTGTTCCACCAAATTAAAGAAATTAAATACCTAAAGTACATGTAGAGGGGAGGGGTGCCAGTGATAGTGATCAATGTTAATTTTGTTGTCTATTTTTTAACTTGCTTCGTTTTAACTCCAAGATCAGCACCAGGAACAACGGCTAGTATAAAGAAAAGAATCAGTCTCTGTTTTGTGTGTCATAATTGTGCAATGCCCAATGTTTATTCAGTAGAATTGATCGAGTGTGCAAATTTTGTAGTGCTATGCCGCCCTTTTGTTGTGTAGAAAATAGACTGTCGTGTGAGTAGCAGTACCTGTTTGCGTAGATTCCATCGGAACGTGTCCATATCAAGAGAAATCCTACCAGGTTAAAACCGCAAAGAGGAAAATCAGGTGGTGGCCGTTTTAGTTTTGGCGGCTACTGGAAGAGATATGAAGACGTTATTGTGTCTTATCGGTACTTTTTTTTCCAAGTTACCTAATATTGATATCAATGAACTATTTTACGTTATCTTTGGATGGCTTGTGCAAAAAAGAATTAGAGATTGTGAGGAAAGAGGAGGTCAGCTCACATAATGCGATCACATTGTGGGAAGCGGCGCGGAAGTGCGCATGAGGACAGGTTGGCAGAAACGCGGTGAACTTGTGGTTCCTTTATGCCGCGTTATCAGGGATTTTCGTTCTGCGATTAGGAACCATAAACTAGTTCCCGCTGGAGCACCGCGTATCGAACCTGCCAACGAGCTCTTATACGCACTTACGCGCCTTTTGAATGAACGTGCGTTGAATTGAACAGACCTCCTCTTGCCGAACAAATTGCTGTTGGAGCGAGGAAACTTTAAAGCGCCTTCAATAATTTGTATATGCAACACGGGCATCCCGAGAGCACGTATAGTTGCATCCAGGCGTTGTGATGCGGCATCAATGATTCCACCTCGTCACTGATCCAGTAGACGTTACCTTACTCCTCTGCTACACTGGCGTGCTAAGGAAGAACGCCGTGTGAACATTCGAGAGTTGCCAAATTTTCAGAATCTTTCGGTAAATTGCGAACCAAAGTCTCTGAAAAATTGGGAGGAAAATATTCATAAATATACCAGGAAATTCGCGTTTTATCAAAGGAAATTTGACAACGCCTGAAGGTTCATACGTCGCTCTTCCTTAGCTCGGCAGTACACCAGGGATTCACTTTGACTTTTGTTGTTTACACAAAAAAAAAAATAGGGTAGTCGACACAACTAGCGGCTGGTTAAAAATGCGCCAGCTACCGTGCGTTAGTTACGATAACTACCGCGGTGGAGGTCACAACTAACCCGGTAGTTACATCAACATCCATGGTTGTTGGCGGTAGCTGGCGCATTTTTAACTAGCCGCTGGTTGTGTCGAATACCCTATTTTTTTCCTTGTACATCCGTTTCGTGAAGAGGCACGACATGTAAGGCAGAAGAGAAAACGGCTACCAACTATTCGTTTTTCTTTGCGTTGAACCGGAGGCTTTCTGTTGTTTGGCGCGAGGTAGTGAACGAAGGGATGGATTAATTAACGAATGGATGAATTTTCAGAATCGCAGGGCTACGAAGCTGGCGGGAGGTTCGTGTGCACCTGCGGTAAGGTCTACCGGAATAAGGGGACCCTGAACAGGCACCTGCGCTACGAGTGCGGGAAGGACGCCATGTTCTCGTGCCCGTTCTGCCCGCGCAAGTGCAAGCGCAAGTCGAACATGCTCCAGCACATCCGGACCCGCCACTCGGAGTTCATGCCCGGAGAGATGCCCACCGCCCGGAGGAAGTCCGTCGACCTCGAGCAAAATCATTTTCCCGACGTCAGTTTCTTCGTCGATTCCGATACCAGCGACGCACTCTCGCTGTCTTCGTCTTTGATCAATTTCCGCGCCTCCTAGAGATCCTCCACCCTTTTAATACTAAAAGTGTGGTAACAGTCATCCCTCCCCCCCCAAAAGTCTTATCTACTTAAAAATAAAGTTCCGTATGCTACCGTGCTACACTGGAAAAAAAAAAAAAACACATCGGATCTAGAGTCCAGACTCTTAAAAACATCGAAAAGAAAAAATACTCTTGATTCGATGAGATTTAAGCCAAGTCAAGCCTAGATACCAAGCCTTTTAGATCAAGAACCAAGCCTCTTAATTTGAGCGGATTTCCTTTTGATTTAAGCTTAAATCTGCTTGAATCAAGAGTCCTTTTTCTTGTCAATGTTTTCCAGAGTCTGGACTCTAGATCCAGGTGTTGTTTTTTTCCCTGTGTAAGGAAGAACGCCGTATGAACCTTCAGACGTAGCCCGATTTCCCTAAATAAAACAAGAATTTCTAGGTAAAGTTATGAACATTTTCCCTCCCATTTCAAAAATACTTAAGTTCGTAATTTCCTCTAACGCTCCTTAAAATTTTAAGGAAAAAAGTTCATTACTTACCCTAAAAATAAACATTTCATCGGAGGAAATTTGGCAACTCTCAAATGTTCATACGGCGTTTTCCTCAGCAAAGCAGTATGGGGGGGGGGGGATATACGGAACTGAGAGGATGTAGACACCCTCCCCCCCCCCCCCAATAAGACGCACACAGCGAATCCAGGTAATTAATCAAATGGGTCAGTTACGCTGGTAGCAGAATCGTGTTGTGATGCTTGATTCTTGTAGATCAGCTATAAAGAATAAGGTCCTTCCAAACAGCAACTCACTACGCTCACTATTAACCGAGATATCGCGCTTTGAAAAATTCGGCTCATGACGTCATCCACCACGGTGGTGACACCCTTGGTTTCTTCCGCCTTGCTTTCATCAGCCAGAACAACTATTATTTGCACTGGTTACTCAACATGTTACTCGGATTAATGCAAAGGTGGAAGAAACCGAAGATATCACCACCGCGGTGATTGATGACGTCACAAATCGACTTTTTCAAAGGGCGATATCTCGGTTAATACTGAACGTAGAAAGCTGTTTTTGGACAGATTTTAATGGTTTCAGCTGATCGACAAGAATCAAACATGAAATTATGATATTGAGACCAGCGCAACTGACCCATTGACGAAGTTATCAAATTTGCTCTATTTTTAAATGTTTCCTACCAGAAACTTCCTCTCATATATTCATCAACTAAAGTTTCCCGACCATAATCTGGAATGTTGCTCTTTAAGAGACGTCCCTCTTTTTCTCATTTTCTTTCCATAACCATAAAGGTAGCTTTTTGGGAAGGATGAGAGGACTTCTCAGGACCTGAAAGCAGCTGCTAACACTCAAGTCCACCGCGTTCAAATTTGAAATAATCTTCCTGTTATTGTACTCAGTTTTATTTTCCTCGATATTTATATTTATTTGTTCTTTGTTCGTGCTTTTTAGCATAATTGCTCTTTGTTAATTTATTCGAGAACTTTTTAAAGTCTGAATGTTCTCAGTTTCATAACTTACCTGTACAATTGAATTCCTCTTTCCGGTGATTACTCACACTTTTTGTCTTGATCATTACTTCATTTTACTAAAAACAACGTAAGTGAATTATTGAGATGCACTAACATTGTATATCACCAATTTAGGCTTTAAGCCGCAGCTAACTTTGTCAGAGTGGTTAACAAAGTACTTTGATTTTTAGAAAAAGTGCCACTCTGACTTTTAGAATTGTAAGAAAATGTGATCTTTTTTTAGTCATAATTTTTATTTGTATTTCTTCAAGGACGCATGTTGCACAGTGCTCTGAAGAGATTACTCCAAATCTATTCTGAGTTTTTGTACTTTCCTTTTTCTTTTTATAAAGTATTAATATTTGTGTATCCTTCTTTTTTTTGTAAATCTTCATTTATATGTTACGAGTTGTATTTATTCATTATCCTCAATTTTTTTAATTTCGTTTTTCCAATTTTGAGTTGACTTTCTAGTTGGTCATGCTCTAAGACAAATTATCGCCACTTCTTCGAACGTTTCCGCTGTGGAATTCTACTCAGATTATCTGTAGTTCATTTGTTTGTACAATTCGAAGAAAAACTGTGCATCCCCATTGATTTCGTGGTACATCAAATGTAGCTGCATGCACTGCTACATATTATTTATTTTTTCTTTCCGTACCCATCACTTGATTACAAATCTATTCTTACAAATTATAAGACTGCTAGCTAGTTCCTAGGGATTTATTTTCATCGCGATTTTTTACTGGTTTCAACTTTCAGAGGACTTTAGTGTTTACTGTTCAAAAAATGAAAGAAAAATAAAGTAAAAGCATCATATCTCAAATTCGTCGATTCCATCCTATAAAATTGATATTAAAATTCATTATTCTATTTATAATCTGTGTAAATATTTCAATGAAGGACTTGGTTTTCAGAGTGAAGAGTAAATCGCTGACTGAATCCTTGCTGAGATCAACGTTGCGGCTATTCGTAGCGTAATTTTTTTTGGCGAATAACAAATTTAATTCTATTCTTCGTACAAAATTCTCTCTTGAATATTCCAGCATGATTGTTCTTCGAGAAAAATTGAAACATTTTACTGTCAAAATCCTTCCAGTACACGTCTGTGCAGATTAATCGTCAGTAAAAATTGCCAGAAATCTCTGAGGAGAAAATAACGCACAATATACAGCATTACAGCCCTCTCTTTCAAGGTATCAGAAAGTCCTGCCCTGCCCTGCATCAATAAGTAATCTTTCATCATCAAGTTACCCGTTAAACACAAATAGATTTCATCAAAGCCCTCTGACTTTTGGAGAGGTGTTTTAAATGTTTTAAGATTTTACTTCAAAACGTGCACACTGGAAAAAGAAACACATTGGATCTAGAGTCCAGACTCTTGAAAACATCGACAAGAAAAAATACTCTTGATTCAATCAGATTTAAGCTTAAATCAAGAACCAAGCCTCTTAATTTGAGCGGACTTCCTTTTGATTTAAGCTTAAATCTGATTGAATCAAGAGTCCATTTTCTTGTCAATGTTTTCAAGAGTCTGGACTCTAGATACAATGTGTTTTTTTCCAGTGCAGCATTCTCAAAATCTTTTGTATAAAATCATTTGCATTATTTTCATAATTTGATGCACGCAGTTTTACGACTTTTACTTCATTTCTGAGGAGAAGTCATTCAAACTCTAGATCCTCTTTTCTAATGCTGATTAGTCACGAAATTTATCTTTTTGACAGCCCCTCACAAATAACTTTTATCTGAAAATTTTCTGCGCCCATGTTATTTAAGTATTATTTGTTGCAGTTGATAGTCAAGTATTTATTTTTCGTATTTTATCATTCAGTTTGTACCTATTTCGTAATAAAAATATTGATCTTTGATCTTATTCCGTGTTTTGATACGTTTTCCCGTAGTGAAATTTGTTTACCTTTTATTCTGTAACTTCATTTTAGCGATACCGTATCGTGTCTCATTTGATGATTACAAAATGGCAGCAATCGTCCTGCAAGATTGCCTTCCAAAATTTTACCTGATTCTGAATCAAGGAGACACGTAACTTGGCTAAAAACATAAATTAAAACATAAAAAACATTTCGGCTGGAAATCCAACCATCCCCAGCCTCAGTTTATTGTTTTCTTTCTCGAAAGGTGCTAGTAGGTACAGTTTTTTAGAGATTTAAAATTTTCTTTTTACCTTTATCCAACTGAGAATGATTAGATTTGCAGCTGAAACTTTTCAGAGCTCTTACTTTATGTTTTTAGCCTCGCTACCTGCGATTTTGTCTTAAAATGTCATGAAATTCCACCCAACGTACAGGCACGATTAATAGAGCGATTGACATAGTCGGTCAATCGCATAATCACGTGGTCTGCAGGTCTAGAAAATCTAAAAAAACCAACAGGAAACTGTCAAGGTGTTTCACCAGGCCAGTGAAATTTGGAAAAAGTCAGGAATTTTATTTAAAAAGCTGGAAACTCAAAACATCTTGAAACTTATAATCTGAAAGAAAAAGCCGCCATCGCTGTCCTTACAATCAAATCGAGTCTCACAATCAGTCCGGCTCCACAGTCAGTGCTGTGATATACACTCTGTGAAGTAAACAGATGAATGATTTTCAATAAGGAATTGCAGCTCTAGTTAATTGAATGATTAGTACCTGAAGAAAAAGGGTTCACCTGTTCTGTCATTTGTGGTGGTTTTAACGCTAAAAAAGTGTTCATTATCACCTCTACGCACTGAATCTATCTAAAAGGCAGGGAATTTTGATCATGGAAAATCTGTAAAAGTCGAGGAATTCCGTCGTTTCTCGGATAGACAAACGTAACTCCATTTTGAGGTTGCCAAATTGACTCAAAAAGTTCAATTTTTTGCTGGATTGTACCAATGCAACAGTGGCGTGGCGTGAATGATCGATTATCGATACTTCCCCATATAAAGCTGTGGTAAAGAATCGATTAGCAAGGTGTTCGTTGCGAACACCTTGTTAATCGATTTTTTCCATAGGTTTAAATGGGAGATCGATCGATATATCGCAAAGCACGCCACGCCACTGCAATGCAATTTTAATTCCTGTCCAAAATTTATCTGATTTTTATCATGATCAGTAGAAAAATCAGTGAAATTTCCAATGAGAAATTCCCAAGATTCTCCCAGTAAAAGCACAATTCTTGATGAGAAATTTGGCACCATTGAAATGTAGTTACGTTCTTTCATGACGGAGGCGACGACCTGTTTCCTTCAAGATTTTCACACCCTGGTTTTATCTTGCCCATTGGACCTACACACAATTTCAAGACTCGCAGTGGCGAGGCGTGAATGATCGATTTTCGATTTTTCCCCATTTGAAGCTTCGGTAAAGAATCGATTTACAAGGTGTTCGTTGTGAATTCTCTGTTTATCAATCCTTTTTCATAGATCTAAATTGCAGGTCAATCGATATATCGCGGCGCACGCCGCGCCACTGAACAATCGGCCCTTGGTCACGATAAATGGACCGATTTTATCAGAAAGGAACAACCCACATTTTCGAAAAAATCGAGTTAAGAATTTTGTTGAGTTCCACTAGCGTATATTTTCTTCTGCCATCAACTGAAAGTCTAAAAATAATGGGTTTTTTTTGTGAAAAGAAGGGTTAAAGTTTATTTTTTACATTGAGCCTTATGCAGGAGTAAAGCTTCAAATCTCTTTTTATCAGTTTCAACTTAATGTTGGTTGGTTCCTTTCTGAAAGATTCGGTCCGAACGAGGATAGCGTGAACTAATTGCTCTGTCTGATTGCAGGCGAAGTAGGTTTGTTTGACATTAGCGACTGTTTGATCGAATCGTCGCGGGCGCGGCGGAAAGTGGACCTGGCGACTCGGTTCTCGAACCCGGGGGCGCACAAGGCCGTGCGGACCACCTCGCGGCGCTGCGCCCTCTGCAGCAAGGAAACCCTGAACCAGCAGCAGCGGACCAAGTGGTGCTGCTCCGTCTGCAACGTCCCGCTCTGCTACAACCGCAAGCGCAACTGCTTCCAGGCCTACCACGACCCCAACATCGAGGCCTCCCTCTCCCGCTGGAAAGTTCTCCCGCAATACGTGCCCGACCTCCAACTTACCTCTAAACCCACTCTCACCGAAGACTGCCTCCGAGGACACTTACCTAATAATTAGTCTTAAGAGCAAACACCAATCGGAATACATTTTCCATTAAATTAATACCAATTAGGATCATTTCAGGAGCAACGTATGTGCTATCAATATTCCTGTGCAGACAAGTGCTTCTCCTTCTCTTCTACCTTTTCTAGGTTTTCCACTTTTCCCTCTTTTCCTCTTCTTCTTCTTGTGCACATTCTTCTGCTATCCCCTTCTCCCCTTCATTGCTTTTCTTCCTCTTTCTAATATTAGTTTCCCTCGTTTCCTTCCTCCTCTTCTCCTTCTTCGTTGTCCTAATTTTTCTTCTTCTTTCAATCCCCCCATTTATTTTCCTTTCTATTTTTCCTCTTTTCCTCTTCCTCCGTGTATTTTTCTTTCTCCTGGCTTCCTTATTCTTTTTTCTTCTTCTCTTCTCCCTTCCTCTTCTTTTTACTCTGATTCTTCCTCCTCCAACCTCTTTTTCTTTTTAACTCCTTGTTTTCTTATCTTTTTACTCTCTTCTTCCTCTTTCCACACGTTTTCACCTCTCTCGTTCCGATCTTTCCAGTGAAAATTGTGTGAAGAAGCCTGCAATAATAGTTCCTCTACTTGTAAAACATAGTCCAATCGAATGTAGTATCCAGGAATTTGCCAGAGGCAAGAACAACCAGGCGCTCTATCGATGCGATATATTGATATCGATTGGTTCAAAACATTGAGATATTGTCAATAATCGCCCATAAAACGAGCGGTGAAATGCATGTCTTTACTATGGGAAGGTTTTATTGGACCAAACGCAACTATTTATTAAGATACCAACGCCGAAAACGCCAGAAATATTTTAAATATCCTAAAATTTTATCGCTTGTTGTCAGCTTTAGTATTGAGGTTATCCCAGAGTTTTGAACCAACAGATACAACGAACCACTATCACATACGATCCATTTCAACACCGAGGACCCATCCGCGAGTCACGAATCCATCGCTGAATCAATATTCTTCAAGGTAACTTTCTGCCCCTAGGAACAATTGGCAGTAAATCTAATTAGACAGAAGTCTAAAGCTCAACACGTGATATCGTTACGATGCCTGGAAGTCGATTCTTAAGTTGTTTTTTTCTTTCGGCAGAAAGTGATTTGTGCCGTACGAAGTAGTCTTGAACTGCCGTGCCAAGGAAAAACGCAATATGAACCTTCAAGT
Organism: Bemisia tabaci; assembly: GCF_918797505.1. Lineage (NCBI taxonomy): Eukaryota > Metazoa > Arthropoda > Insecta > Hemiptera > Aleyrodidae > Bemisia > Bemisia tabaci. Next base: position 32,444,794 of record NC_092793.1, read on the forward strand.
GTAGCCAAACTCCCTTCGGTAAAATACGAATTTGTCGGGAGTCGTGAATATTTTTCTTCCAATTTTTCAGACAATAGACGATTTTACCTAAAATATCTGAAAACTTCAAGGAAAATCATTCCAAACTTTCTGCCAAAATAAATTTTAATCGGGGAGATTTTGGTAACAATTGAATCTATATATGACGTTTTCCGTAACACCCCCATATAGAAACGCTGCCTTCCTAACATCTCTAAAGCGCAAATCAACATTGAAGATAATTCATCCGCATTATTGTGTAGATAGGGGAGACAAATTTAATTAAGAAGCACTATTGTCGCTGCGCATCGATCAGGCCTCTCAATTTTGGATGTGGACTCAATAGTCAACCACGATGCTTAATAAAATTAAGCAGGGAAGTTAGATTCGAGATTTCCTTATAATAAATGATTGCAGGAACAGTGATCTCGATAATATTTCAAAAATTTAAACTCCACTCCAAAATTCTTGTGCACTAATGTCTTGCTTATGCTGTTTTTTCCGGGTTTTTTCTTATTTTCCTCTTAAAGAAACTAACTTTTTATTTTAACTTTATAATTATCTCTGTCTTTTTTTTTTTTTTTTTGTGAAGTACTCGAAAGCTTCTTCAAGCATCTCGAGGTATACTTATACCTCTCTCAGCGTATTGTAAATTTAATGAGACTTATTAGGTTAAATGCGATGTGTTTTCAAAGACATTGAAGAGAGTTATCGTAAAGTATCCTTTCGCTTATTGTAGTAATTTTATGAAAATATATCAGTTTAAAGTAGAAAGATAAAAACTGAAGAAAGGAGGAAAAATAATTTTATTTTACCAATGTTGTCCCTTCGCCGCCTGTTTGAAAAAAGAGCAGAGAAAAAATTGAAAAGACCATGATGAATGATTATTTCATTGCCTCAATGTATAAGTAGCCTAAGAATTGTCTTATCGTGGACTTAATGTTTTTTTTAGCTGCGCAATACATCAGTTGGGTGTGACAACGAGTCTTATAATACATCCTAGTCCAAGAATCTAAGTCAACTTGTTCATTTTACGTTACCGTATAGTAAAGGTTACCGCAATATCCAATGCTCAAAAACGTAAACGTGTACTTCGTCTCCTAAACGAAATTCCATCAAGCAAATCACCAAAATTACCCCTATCAAAAGGGGAAAAAGTTCTCAAAAATTGTAGAAAAGATTCAAATAATGATTTAAGAAGTTGTTTTTTCCTCAGTTTTATTAAAGTATCCGTATATTTTATTTTCCTAACATTTTTTTTCTCATTTCCGCCTTCTCTCGGCTTACCTTGTCAATTTTTTAAGTAAACTCGAATTTTTACACGTACTGTTTTTGTATACAGAGTTAATGTATATGTATGGTAATTGTCCTCTACTGTATTCCATTTATATTTTTCCCTTTTTCCATTTAATTATTTTTAATATTATTCCTTAATCGTGTCGCCTCTCATTTGTGCACACAAGAACAGACAGACTGCTGAAATCTGTGTTCCTTATTTTTCAAATCGTTCATTTTTTAAGGAGCGCATAATCTATAAAATTTGATTTATTTTAGACATTTACTTAGCTTGGGTATATCGTTGTTTACTGTATAAATATTTTGAAATTCTTTATGAACATGTTTTATGAATAAAACATCGTCTAATTGTTGCATCCAAATTATTTTAATTAATCCCAATCCTTCCATCAGTAAAATGCCAAAATTAAATTATACGCCTTGCAATGAAAAAAGGCTGTAAAACATAGGTCTATCATGTGCGTCATATTATTGATTTGTTTTTATTTATTCATTTAATTATCTATTTATTTATCTATCTATTTATTTATTTATTTATCCATATATTTATTCATTTATTTATTTTTTTTTTCGAAAAAGCTTATCCAAGATAAAATAATTACATTTATACCCCGCTTCTTTCATTTTCCGATAAATCCATCTTTCACACAGCAATTAAGCCACAAAACATAGCGCCCAGACAAGAAACCGGAATTTTAATGGGAGTGCAGTTTGTCATTCGTAACGGATTGAAGATTCTGGCCTCGTTTTTTAATTTTTCTCCTGCATCTGAGCTACGCGACACCTCATTGGCAACATAGAGCGGAGCATTCCGTGTTCACGCCTAGCGCCATCGCGCCTTCAATTTTGCAGATGCAGCACGGACATCCATCAAGCACGAATAGTTGTATCTCTGCGCCTTCATCAACGCGCGTTCTTGCCCTTACTCTATTCTCAAATTGTGTTTGTTCCCATTAGTTTTATTTGTAGTGGTGCTTCAAGGGCTAAGTGAGCAATACAGCCGAAGATTGGAGAGACGTAATCCGTCCTCTTTTTTAACTTTGCTTCCGAATTCAAGCGGCACCTCGTTGTCAGCATACAGCGGAGCATTGCGAGTTCACGTCTTGCGCTATCGCGCCTTCAATTTTGCTGATGGAACATGGACGTCCATCAAGCACGAATAGTTTTATTTCTGCGCTGTCATCAATGCGCGTTGAGGTGTCACTTGTTTTTTCAATTTGAGAGAAGTTGAGGTTAAGTTTGCTCAAAATTTGCTATGTTGTGTCCAAATCAGTAATCATTTTGAAAAATGGAAAACGTTTAGAGGTCTCGCAGGCACCTTAAAATGCGCACGTAGAAAAACTTGTATTTTACCGAGAATTGTGTTGTGTCTGGTCAAATTGACCCGACTACCTACTTCTTTTGGGGTAGTCACATATGAAGATGAGAGGGAGATGTGAGAAAGCGCTAGTATGTTACCAAAAGGGTGACGATTTTTAAAAAAATATTCCTTATCTACCATTGTTGCCAATTTAAGGGAATCGCCACCGCGGGAAATTGATTTAAAGACGTCCAAGTCTTACACCTTTATCTAACCTTAACTCATCATTCCTAACTTGAAAAGTACAAACTTTTCTGTCTCGAAATTTTCTAAAATAATCCTTCTTACATCCCTTTTCCTCGTTCCTTTTCCTCGTTCTTTTTTTTTTTTTTTTTTTTTCATTTGTTATTATTGTATTTTGTCCCTATCATTAGACAGGATTCAGGTACCCAGATTCAGGTTAGACAGGTACCTTTATGTTTATGTGTTTTGCTTTTTGCTCTAACTTACTCGTTCGATTTTCGTTTGCAGACTTAACCAAGACTACATACTCGGTGGAAACAGAAGGTTATAATGGAGCATATCAAAACGAAAGACCATCTACAATCCATCCCGGAAAGAACTCGCTCGAGCAGGTGCGTCCAGTTAAAATAGGTACTTATGCTATACAGAGTCAAAGAAAAATACCGTGTGGGCAAATGTTTGAAGATATTCTTGAATCTCTTCTCATTAAGTTTCAAGTTTTCAAGTTGAGTGATTTTTGTAACTTTTCCACTTCAGTAGCTCTCCAGGAAGATCCTGAGAAACTCAACCTTCGAGCGATCCTCGTGCTTACTTGACGCACTCTCAACTATTGAATTAAGAAGTCGGAAAAGATACGATGATTGTTTGTGTACATTGACCGTACCTTTTAGTTACATCGACCAAATCTTTGGGTTTAAAATTTGCTACCTTGTTAGAAATTAGGCGCGAGCCGCCAAGATCGTACCAGGGAAAATAACGGAAATGTGAAGGAAAAATTATCAAGTCACCTTGATTCGCTTTTTAGAAAGGTTTGACACCTCGAACGACAAACTTTGCCCGAAAATTATTTCCAATTATGTCTTTTTACCAGCTGGAATATCTTCAATTGTCAGGGAAATCAGGGAATTATGTATATATAAAGTCGCTTTACAACGCACTCTGGCGTTCTACGACACCCAAACGCCACATATGCCTGTCTTCCCAGAGGTTATCGGGCAACTGACACCGCAACATCTCTTCGTCAACGCCCTGCCGCCAACCCTTTACGGGACGTCCACGTCGCCTCTTCCCAGGTGGTACCCAATCCAAAACTTGTTTGGGCAACCTCTCCTCCGACAGGAATCAGGGAATTCCATTTTCTAAATTCTTTGGCAACCCTGACAAGACGAGCAGGTAAATTTTTAACTGTGATGTTGGAATTGCAGGCGGAGCTCGATGGGGATCTGATAGACCTGGAGGAAATGACTTTCGTGGACGTGAAGCCGGTCAGCTCGGAGCTGGAGCAGAGGGACGACCCCACGCCGGAGGTGGCCTGCGAGGAGCCTTTCGACCTGGCGAGACTCCTCAGCGAGCAGATCAAAGGCAAGATGATCATGCGGACGTTCCAGGCACGCGGGGAGCTCGCGGCCGAGGAACGGCGGCAGCTGGCCGACCTCATCCTCACGGCCGAGATCGGCGGCGACCCGAACAAGATGATCCCACCGGACAGGTTCGCCGAACTCGCTCGTCAGGTAGCCCAAGTCTTCCCGACCGAGAGCTCGAGGCTCTACTACTCCAAGTCGGACCAAGTCGCCACGATCGACGGCAAGACCAGGAAAAAGGCCAGGGGGATCCTGTACGATAAATTCACCCACCTCCGCAGGAAGTTCCGCGCCAAGGGCCTCATCGACCAGCCCTACGGGCGCACTTCTTCATCTTCTTCTTCGCCCTCTACTTCTACTGCGAGTGAGCAATTTTAACTGAATCTCTACTTTCCAAAAGGAGCTATCTTCACCTTCTTTTTTTATCTGGAGAGCAAAATTAATTTCCCAGAAAAAATGGGATAGTCGTCACAACCAGCGGCTGGTTAAAAATGCGCCAGTTACCGCGCGTTAGTTACGATAACTACCGGATTAGTTGTGTCCTCTACCGCGGTAGTTATATCGTAACCACCGCACGGTAACTGGTGCATTTTTAACCAGCCGCTGGTTGTGACGACTATCCTATTTTACTCACAAGACGAAAATGTAGAACATTATAAACCTGAACGAAAATGATTACGTCATAAAATTGAGGAATAAGCAACAGTACTACCTAATTGATGATTTCGGAGAGAAAAAGTTAGCGACTTTGGCGCATTCTGCAGTATCATTACGTTAGGAGATGGTTTTAGCGTTCCCCAATTCCGCATGAAAGCGCTGTATCCCATAACAAAAATCATCAATCCGACCTCAAAATACAAAATTAGTGTAGTTTTTTATTCGTCCTCTAAAATCTTCAGTCTACAGACATGCGGTATTGCCCCGGAGCCATGAAAATGCTAAATGTAGTTCTTAGAAATTTCCATTTTCACGATCTTTTCGAGTTGGGTTTCTTTCGGTGAGGTCAGACCTACTGCTTTGGTTGCTTTTCACGATTTTTGGTCTATTTAACTGACATCTCTAGTTACTCTGAGGTTTCAGAAGATGAAGGAAGTGTCCTGGTGTATCCTATGTACCCATATTGCTCTCGAAGTCATTCAGATAAAATTTTATTAAAAACGCAATATTTGTGTTTTGTCGAAAATTGGCTATTCTCTCTGGAATATTTTGATTTTTCTTTCTGCTAATAATGCTTTCTCAATTTTCCAGGTAAAGGCAAGAAAATCCTGGAGGGCGATGAGAGATCAGAATGGTTGCAAAGTCATCTACAGCCGTGGGAACAAGTGGTCGAATACTGGCGCATGACCTATGAGCATAGAGCCTCAAATTTAAAACTTCCTGAAACGAATATACTCGAGTATTTTAACAAGTATCCAGCACTGAAACAACCAGCTGGGTGTAACTTGGTGAGTGACCTCTCCTGAAGAATTCATCTCTCCGAACGATTTAAACGGTTGTTCTTCGGAATTTGTCGTGGCAGTCCTTACACGTTCGTGAAATTAAGTTTCGTCCATTTATGTGTACGTGGCTGTCCTGACATTACGTAACGTTCAAGAGAGTGGGGGGGGGGGGGTGTCAAGCTCAGCGTTACGTCACAGTATGTATAATAAATTTCAGGGTTGTCTCGTTTCATTCATTTTTCACGTGGCACTCGAGTATTTTTTCTTTTTTATTTTCCTCTTTTTTCCAAATTGATTTTATTTCTCAACTTTTAACTTTTCAACAAAAATAAACTTTTCGATGCCAATCTCGCTCTTATTTTTCGTCTAGATTTCATACTGTGAAATTAACTGTGGAATTCTTCTCAATGTCGATTTCGATCTTATCTTCCTCATCTAACTTTCAAACAGTATAGAATTGCTCATATGTATATTCTTTAAACTGCTGGCTCAAACTCGAACTCATCACTCATCTCGCCTTAGATCCCCTTGGAATAATCGAAACATAATTGATGAAATACCTCGTACCTGAACTTCGTTTTTTTATTCATTTTTACCCATTTCAACCTGTGTCTGCATGTCCACAGCTCCTCCAGGATTTTAACGTGAAATACAATCGTTACCCTCAGCTCCATCGGAACCTTTTAGAATCCTGGCCTATTCACAGAGAAAAAATAATAGCTTTGTTGGAACGGAAGTGTCGAACGGAGAGAGCTTTTAAAAGTCTCATATCAAGTCATGGCCTCGATCTTGAAAACATTGCGGGTGAGTTCATGAGCTTCCTATTCTAATTTATACTCGGATTCTCGTGTAAATTTCAGCCCGGATACCTTCAAAAACTTTTAGAATCACATACACTGGGAATAATTTTTTGTCAAATCATGGTTGAAAGGGCCCGTGAAAGAACCATTAATGTCCATATATTCATATTTTTGTCATGGGAACTTCAGTTCCCCATGGCTTTCCTTCCTCTTTCATGCACGGGGCCCTTGTGTTCGAGCGGAATGCAGTGTCTGGTTTTCGTTCCATTTTCGATGGTATCTTGAACCGTTGTGTCAATGAGTCAGTTGGGCTAGTCACAGAATCGTATTTTGGTGCAATATTCTCGTAGATTACCTAAAAATAATAAGACCTGTCCAAACAGCAACTCTTTACGTTGAATATTAAACTGAAATGCTCCGCTGTATGTTATCGTATAACCGCTGCTATTTTGTCAGTTTGAACTAATTTCCTGTCCTGATTTGAAATGATCGTTAATCCTGAGCTATTTCTGACTCTCCCGTATTTCCAGACCCGTTCGACCGAGACGTACTCGCCTTCAAATCCCTGGGATTCCTCCTGCCGTGCGCCATCGGGCCCCGCGACAAAAGCTCGAAAAAAAGCTCGCGCTACTCCAAGACCCAGGCCAGCGACGCCCTGCTCCTGAGGATCCCCAACCCCGCCCAACTCCCGGCGACAGTAGCCGCCCGCAACGAGTGCTTGCAGAACTTCGGACTCGCAGGCAACCCGTATCCGGTCTTCGTCGCACACGGCCAAACCAGAGCCTGTCAGGTCAGAACGGACATCTTCATAAAGTGGACCAAATTTTACAATGGAGATGTTGCATGTGTGAAGAATTTGCGATTTGATTGTTGATTCTTATGTAAAAGTTCGCGAGAAACACGATGGTGCCACTGGTCTTCTCTGAAATCATCTCCCAGGCTCAAAAACGCATCTCAACTTGAGGCCAACATGGAGGGGATATCCCACGCTATCCTGAGAGTCCACCTCTACATCAAGACAAACTCTCCATGCAAAGATAGGGAGCAAATACGTTGCCGTGTTTTCAGTTTTGGAGCCCCCAAATAAGGTGGCAGCCCTGTCAATGTATTTGCTCCCTATCCTGTGTATGGAGAGTTTGTCGTGATGTAGAGGTGGACTCTCAGGATAGCACGGGATATCCCCTCCATTTTGGCCTCAACTTGAGAGCTTTTTTTGAGCTCGGGAGTGAATTCAGAGAAAACCAGTGGCACCATCGTGTTTCTCGCGAACTTTTACATATGAATCAATAGTCAAATCGCAAATTCCTCCTACATGCAACATCTCCATTAGGAACTGATATTTTCGGTTCCTTTAAAAAAACAACATATCGACGATGTAAGTCGGCGATCACATAACTCGGTTTGCGACGTCCCAGACTTCCAGTCGTACTTCATACTTTGAACGGAAAACTACTCATCGGCAATTCTTTAAAAGCGTGATTTTTCTTCTCTGTACGAAGAAAATTCTGCTAAAACTTCAAGGAATGATGTCAATCTGTTCTCCTTTAAAAAATAACGTAGAGGTGGAGATTATCAGACACTGCAAACGAGATACGTGATTGCGGACTTTCGCCGTCGATATCGTCGTTCCCCCTCGAAAGAACGAAACTACATTTCAATGTTGCTAAATTCCTTCTCACAGATGGACCGCATATCGTCATATTGCGTGCACATATCGTCGTTCCAATCCCCGATCGAAGGACGTTTTCGAAATCAATCGGACTACATTTCGCAATTAGGAACTATGAATTCTGGCCCGGTTTGAAAACAACATATGCGCCATTAGTTTCCCTGTGCATATAAGTGTTTTTTCAGATGAGCCAGAATTTATAGTTCCAAACTGCAAAATTCAGTCCAATTCGCCCTCCACTAATTGCATATGCAACACGGGCATCCCAGGAGCACGCATAGTTGTATTCAGGCGTTGCGTTGTACTCTGGGTGTTACATTTTGCAACATTTTTTACATTTTTCCACCGCTTCAATTCTGACTCCTCCACAAAAGCACGTATCTGTTTACATTACTAATCGCACAAACTCGACGTAATTACAGTTACGAATAATTTTACTTACGAAATTTTTTCTGCATCCCTGATTTAGGTTTTAGCCGGAGGCACAAACTACGTTTTCGACTCTCCGTTGAAGATGGTGGACGCTTGCTTCAAGATCTTCCATGCCTTGGGAACGTCTTACCCTCCCGACGGGAAACTAGTATGGACTTTCGTCCAGAAATTCCTGTACCGGTTGAACACGCCTTACGACTGCAACTATCCCTCGCTCTATCAGCTCGCTGTTGAACTTGATATTGACAGCAGATAAGCAGATCCGTATGGAACGAATAAATGGACTACATTTTACAATTAGGAACTACAAATTATAGCTCAGTTTAGAGACGACATTTGTACCATCAGTTTCCCCATGCACATAAGTGTTTTTACAGATGAGCCAGATATTGTACTCTCTAATGGCAAAATGTAGTCCAAATATATCCCTGACAAATCCAACGCTTTCACCGGTAGATCGGATAAATATCATATTCTTTGTCGGTAAACTTGATGTATGTATTGAAATTGCCTTAATATCGTGTTTGATGAACACGATACGTTGTTTGGGTAACATTCTATGTATTAAATGCTCATGACATTCCGAGACAGGGCACGATTCCTCGATATTTGCATTCTGTGAAAGAGTGACCCTTTATTTCAATGGTTAGTAAGAGAATTTTCAGAATAATAATACAAGTTGCCATTTTTTCTAAATACTTATTCTATTATTAAACCTGTGATGTGTTGAATTTTTTGTTACTTCGTAATTTTGTACCTATATTACAATTCTTTTTTAGTACAGTTGTCTTTTTTATTTTACGAACCACCCGATTTCAGATAATGATCATAAGCTGATGATTTAGCTTAAAATGAAAGCTTTTGCCAACCCTGTCTACCATATTTCTCTTTCTGGATCAATCCAATCAAGAGTCCCTTTAAAATAAGCTTGCCATAATAATGCCATTAATGTTTCTGTAAATCAAAGACTTTTAAGGTAGTCTGTAGTGTTCGCTTCAATTCAAGTAAATTATCATTTTTTTTATGAGCGGGAAGTTTGAATGTATGCAGCCGTAAAAGTTAATAACGCTGCTACGAGTTTTTTTCAATAATTTACCGTCTAAGAATGTACGCTCTACGAATCTTCTTGATATTTAGACGAAAAAACTTAATCTTAATGCTTAAATGCGCATATTGTCCAATAGTCCATTGTCGAGGCTTCTAGGAAATTTGCGAGGATCTAGAACTATTTGCATCCTCAGAGGTTTGAAGGAATTAGTATGTAAGGGACTGTGGATAGACGTGTGAGATTTATTTCATTGATAAAATAATTGATAATTGAATCGTTGTTTCGAAAATAACTTATTCAAAATCGATAATCGATAGGAATAATCCATCTAATCGATTTTTCATCGAAAATTTTGTTTTAAGCGGACACAGGAAAAAAAAAAACACATTGGATTTAGAGTCCAGACTCTTAAAAACACCGACAAGAAAAAATACTCTTGATTCAATCGGATTTTTGCTTAAATCAAGAACCAATCCTCTTAATTTGAGCGGATTTCCTTTTGATTTAAGCAAAAATCTGATTGAATCAGGAGTATTTTTTCTTGTTAATGTTTTCAAGAGTCTGGACTCTATAGATCCAATGTGTTTTTTTTTCCAGTGGACCATATGCCAACAAGAAGAAATTGCTAAGAAACAAAGGCTCCAAAATGCTTAATTTTTGATGAGGAAGGGGGAAACCTCACACAGAATAGCTTTCGATTAATTTACGGGTGATGTTGACCAGCAAAGTAAAAAATCGTTTTTTTCAAGTATCGATAAAATTCGATGGATCGACTCCTCGTTTATTTTTCGAGTAGTCGCGCACGTGTTGCCGTGGAACTCATTCTGCTGTTTGTTGCAGGCGAGGACTGCTGGGACAAGGAGAAGTTCCCGATGCGGTTCGGACGGCACTCGAACCTGGAGGCGATGCAGTCGTACCTGATGTCCCTGCCGGAGGACGCGGCCCTGAAGAAGCCCTACGGATGCTCCAAGTGCTCCCGCTCGTACCTCTCCTCCGGGGCCCTCTCGCGACACGTCAAATTCGAGTGCGGCAAGGAGCCCCAGTTCCAGTGCCAAGTCTGCCACAAGCGCTACACCAGGAAGGACAACCTCAACTTGCACATGAAAATCAAGCACGAGCTCTACGAGTAGGATCTCCATTGTGCCAGCGGGCTGATTATTCAAATTGATAGACAAAGCGATCGACGCAGAAGACGAAGAGGAAATGGAGCGATCCTATCCGTGGGAGCGGATGGTCGCAATGGAAAAATAAGGTGTAAGTAATAGATTAAACATCGGCAACCCACACGGAGAAAAAAAAACCTCGTTCGTGGGACCCGAAGTTTAGGTCATATGGATCTCTGAAGTTTTCGAATTGAGCATCTAAACACTTTAGGTCTAGCTGTCGAGGTTCGGATCACACATCTGAAACTTCAGTTCTTACATTTGAAGTACTGCAGATGTAAGAACCGAAGTTTTTCGGATGTGAAAACCGAAGTGCTTCAGATGTAAGAACTGAAGTTTCAGATGTGTGATCCAAACCTCAGGAGCTGGACCTAAAGTGTTCAGATGCTCAATCCGAATACTTCAGAGATCCATATGACCTAAACTTCGGGTCCCACGCACCAAGTTTTTTTCTCCGTGCAAGAGAGACCGTATAATTCCCTCATTATCTCTCTTAGTCCATAACTATCACCCGTTTCAATCAATAAAATCGCCTCGTTTGTCCTTTGTCCTCTTTGTCTGTCGCTTTATTTGTTTATGAGTGTCAATAATCAGGCCATAGCGCTCGACAATACCGCGTTTCTTCGGTATGAACCAATGAGCTACTAGACAAGGTACTCTGCGGGCGGATTATTGACATCGTTAGACAAAAAACAAAGGGAAAATGGGGCAATTTTAATAGTTGACACGGGTGGTTTTCATACTTTAAGGGGAAAACGAATGAACTAACTATAAGGTGTCTCAAGGGATGCCACTAGTTTATCTATTACTTACCTCCTTTGCCCGTCGCGATCTTCCGCTTCGCCCAATAGGATTGCTCCATTTCTCGTTGTCACTAAAGGATGCACTCGTGATCGCCTCAGTTATCTTATGCTGGAGCTCTCAGGACATAAGAAAATGGCGGAAAATGCATGATGTAGATGATTCAAAAAATCACACGAAATTCAAGGCGTTTACGACAGAAGTGTCGTAGCTCACAACAACGCGTATCACGCAAACGGATCAGACGGACCCTCATCTCCTCGTCCTTTCTTTGGAGATATATCTTTAAATTATGCCAACAGTTTCCAATCCGAGACTACTTTTGATGAATGTCTTACGAGGAGTATCAAGAGAAGTGCCCTACTAGATAGTATGAAGGTGTACATTGATTTTTGATACAAATATTTTAGCGCTCATTCTGTCCTTAAATGCGCCCTTTCGGTGTTGTTGGATCGCACGAAACAAAGGAGTACCGGATCAACGCTGGACTATAATCTTTCCGACTTGCCAGGGATAATCAGATCAAATCATACCGCTGTCTAATTGACCTGATCTCTGTGAATTTGACGGACCTTTTTGTTTGCCAAAGTTAAATCCTGTTCGCCAAAGTTGTGCCAATCTTACTGTACTTTAGTTTAATTTTTTGTTTTTTTCCAATACGATTCACTCAATTTATTTCGGAGGAAATGGTTGATAAACCAAATCGTTCTGCATGGTTATCTTTATACAGATATTTCAGAATTTTAAACGATTTGTAGTCCCGTACTCGTGCAGCTGAATAAAAATCTGAGTGAGGAGCCTTGGCTGTAATTTCAGTCTTAACCAAAAATATGTATGCCAACCATAAAAAAAGGAATTTCTAGTCTTCCTGTTTTTCGATAAAGTGTTCACGTAATTTCGACATTGTTACAATTGACTTTGTATTTTAGTGATTTCTTCTTTTTTAAATTCGTGCCAAATGTTTCTCACCTGCGGTGTCCATTGATTTTCTTTCAATATTTTAAATGACGCGTTCCTCGAGAATGGAATTGCCGAGAAAGTACAATAATTTTCAATCTAGTCAGTTGTGGTTTGTTTGCCGACTCAAGTTAGGAATCAGCTATTTTTTTGTTTTTATTTTTCTTATTCTTATTGTGTTGAGTTGCGTGGGAATCCTTAAAAACTTGTGAAACTGAGGGGAAAATCAATTTTATCACGCAGAAAAGTTGAGTTTGGGTCTCAAATAACTTGACTTATCTCAAACTGTAAGGCGTGAATAATCGATTATTGATATTTCCCCCAATCGAAAAGAATCAATTCTTAAGGTTTTCGTTACGAACTACCTGTTTATTGATCCTTTTTCATAGGTTTAGATGACAGATCAATCAATATATTGCAAAGCACGCCACGTCACTGGAAACCATTCGGCACCGACCGTAGGTTGGACTTCAAAGACGTAGACTTCCTCGAATCTTGCCATCTTTCGTTGATTTTGTATGTTTTATTTTTGGGACTTTCTGTCCCTTGAATGAAATATTGGTAAAATGTGAATGTTTCTCACATTTTCTTAACCGTGAACTCTAATCTCTAATTAGTTATTTTTCAATGTTACCTGTATGTCTTCAATGTGAAATACACTTTTATTTAGCTACTCTGGTGTTTTTAATGTGCACTTTTATAGTTTTTTTTTTTTTTTTTTTTTTTTTTTTTTTTTTTTTTTTTTTTTTTGCTGAACAAAATATGAATAAATAAATAAATAAATTAATTAATTTAAAATGAGCGGCGATGTGCAAGGTCACAGTCGGAAATGCGCATTCTCGACTGCATGTAGCAATCGATTTTCCGGTCCAATCATCCAGGTTGCCCGATCTTGACATAGAGTGAAGAATAACTTAATCAAGGCACGTATTAAAATCAGAACCCAATTTGGGGAAATGCTGCAAAAAAAACAGAGGACACCTAAAAATAAAAATAAAAAAAACCCGGAACGTCTCGACGTGGATTACAATTCCAATTTCAATTTCAATTTCTTGGAGTCGAAGCGGCCGTGTGCGCCCCGCAGCGCCGGAAAAAGCTCCGGTTTGTGAGGACCGGTTTTTTCGGTTTGTCTCATTCATTTTATTTTTGCAGATGGGGTGTCGAGTTTCGCCAACTTGGTGTCCGAATCCTATCCGCACGTCTGCACGGATTGCTGTCGAAGCTACAAAACGCACGGCACTCTGATGCGGCACAAGAAATTCGAGTGCGGGAAATCGGCTCAGTTCGAGTGCAAAGTGTGTTTCAAAAAGTACAAGCGGAACGACAACCTTTTGTTCCACATTAAGATGAAGCACAGATGATTGTAGCCAGTGAGCCAACCGCGCCCTGCGGTCCTCGACAATCCACAAGGCATTGGTTCCAGCGGTGGTGCTGGTTTTGCACCGAGGAGAAGAGATACCTTTTTCGGGGAAATTTTTTAAGTCTTCGAGGCAGATCTAGCGATCTTTGGACCCACCTTATTCCCCTTGCAAGGGTTTTCGATTTCAATGGTTAGCTTAGGCGAAAGAAGAACCTTTTTGTGCCTCCATTTTGGTATAATCTAGGAATTTTGATCAAATCTGGCCTGAACGATACTTCATGACCGAAAATCTGCCACTGAAAGTTTCAGCTTGAGTTCAAAGCTTATTATGGTAACACAGCTTCGCAAAGTTTACATGTATTACCGCATTGAAAAATGTAAAGAATTTGGAGTTTTTCAATTGAATAAACAACTGAAAATGATTCCTTTTTATTTTCTGAGTCAAAGTACCATCCGTTGATGTCGCTGTGCCTCCAAAAATAAAAAGGGATAAACTAAATTTGTTTTTTCAACCTGTACCATCCGTTGATGTCGCTGTGCCTCCAAAAATAAAAAGGGATGAACTAAATTTGTTTTTTCAACCTAAGGACTGAAAAACATCAACATTAAAAAATGTAAACTAAGTAATGGTGTATTGTCAAAACGAGCTTTGAACTCCAGCTCAAACAGTCAGTGGAGGTTTGTCTTATCATGAAGTTTCGTTTAGGCTACATTAAATTTGATCGAAATCCCTGATGAGTCATTGTCCCTCGACTGTGAGTCCCCGCGATGCAACTTAGTTTTGAAATCCAAATCCGTAAGACTTTCCCCAATTGGAATTCTTTCATACTTTACAGTCCCATAATGTGTTCCCATTTCTCTGATTGGTCAGTGAATCCCTCTTTTTTGCCGGTGTCCTAATGTGCCTCTAGCTAATCTCGTACCAAATACTTATTACCAAAGGCGTGCCTCTTTTGTATGTAAAATATGTTAACCGTACTTTTGAATTTATTTCACCCCGTTGATTGTATTTTTTTTCTCTCCCTCTCTCATTTTTGTTCAATTCTTACAGAACTCTCCTTAAGTCTCTGCAGGACGTTTTTCACGAAGTTTCATGACAAAACCTCAGGGTGTTCATAGGGTGATATTAACCAAAGTTTAAGTGGTCCCTGTTCTATCCTAGTGTTTTGAGTGCGGAGCAGCTATTCTAAAGAGTGTCTAGTCAGAGTAAACCTCATTGGCGAATTCAGAAAGTTGGCAACACTGATTTTTCTTCATTTAAACTTATTTTATCGATTCGCGGAGGGCCCTGGTGCTGCGATAAGATTCGATTGTTCAACACAGGTTTAAATTGAGAAAAATCAGCTTTCCCAACCCTCTGGATCCGTTTCAGATATACCAATGTTACTTTTACCCAGAACAGTCTGACTACTGTGCATCTTTTATGCCGGAGTTATTAGTCAACGGTAGTCGAATTTATGTTGAACTTCATAAGTTAAGCGTCATCAAAGTTTGCTCGTAACTTTGTATCAAATAAATATCTAGTCATTGATACGCCTGTTCCATGATGGTCTCTATTATGGGGTGTAATAGTGCTTCATCATGCGATTTTTTACTACTAGAAAATTTTTAATTTTTTTCCAAATATTTGTTTATTGAGATTCGTCATACATTTTTTACGACATGTAGACGTTTTTCTCATTTTATTCTATTCATTAATTTTCGGTGAGTTTTTCTCTGCAATGGAAAAACAACCTAAAGCATTTTTTAAAGCAATCGGAGGTGGTATTTATTAAAACCTCATTTGTCTGTGGCCTTTTGAAATATTCGTGTCATGAGTTTTCATTTTTCTGATAATTTTTCGTGGCATTTTGAAGTAACTTTTGTTGCGGGTGGTAATGTATGAGACTTTATCACTTTAATTTAGTTCCTTCTAAGCGAAAATATAGGATGGCTATGAATGATGTTTAAGGTTTTTTTCTATTTCATAGTATTTTAGGTTTTTATTCGTCTTTTAAGGTATACCTCTCATTTTTGACTTAATTAATTTTATTTCATATGTTATACTTATTATCCAAGAAGAGTTTTTGTATTCCGTAGTTGTGTTTGTTTACAACTATGCTGAATATTTAAAAGAGCTAAGGTTTCATCTTTCTTGTTCGCTCTCTGCGCTTAAAAGCACTCCATTGGATGATGGACCGTTGATTAAAATGTCTTGAGTAGCGTTGAATAGTTTTTGTCAATGTGCTTTATTTCGAAGTGAAGAAATTGGCTACTCGGTACTTTTTTAAAGTTTCTTCTGAGCTCATTACTTAAGGATCAGGAAAAGTAGAGCGAAAAACTACGGTAGAAACAAGCGAAATTCAAATTTTTGACGAGCTATTATGGATCTCGTCAACCAAATAAATTTTAAAATCTTCATTGATGTAAAACTAGTTCTGTACTTTTTTTTAAAACTCACTTAAGAGCTTGACAGATATTTCAGTGCGGTTTCATCGCTGTGATGCTAATTATTTTTGCTATTTTGTCTGAAAATGAACCAATGAAGTTACTTTAATTTTCATCATGAAGTAGTCAAATATATTGCATCTTTCATGTGCGATTTATTTATTTCTAATGTCTCAAACCTATGCCTCCATTATCTTTCTTAAACGTATATATTTCCTACAATAGTTTCCCTTGTCCTTTCTCCTGTAGTCAAATAGTCATCAAGTACACTACCTACATTTACCTTTATTTCCAAATCCATTTTGAACACTTTTTGGGCAAATTAAATTTTCTATTTTAAAAAATTATCAAGGAATGAATACGTCTCAAAAATTTCATTTCTTGCAGAGCACAAGTTTATTTTTCAAAAAATCTGCCAAAAAGCTGTCGGTAAATTTTTAAGCATTCTTTCCCTGATTTCTTTCGTATAACTACACCAGTAAAACCATTTTACATCTTACAAAATCAAGTCTTTCCTAGTCCAGTTTTTCAATTATAGATATTTGTCTGATTATTACTCGTATGTCTGACCCATTTAAAAATTACGTAACTTTGTGTAGAATCACCCGATGAACGATTTCATACGAAATGCGTCCTAAAAATAATCTCCGTCCCAGAAATATAATTCAACTTTGGCCCATTCTTCTTTAGTTTCTTTCCACTATAACCATCAGGTTTTCTGTCTGTTACAGAAGCAGTTTTTACGGAAGAAGATTGTGGTTCGTTCTTGAACAAATCTCAGTCGTCACAGATCCGTAGGATCCGAGATAAGAGTAGAATTCCGTGTTATAACTGCGAGACGTGTGGTAAAAGTTACTTCTATTCCGGAGATCGGAATAGACATCAAAAATTTGAGTGTATAGGAGCTAGTCAGTCTGGATTTTCGTGTCCACATTGTCATAAAATCTGCAATCGTTATGCTAATCTTAGGCGTCATATTTTTTTGATGCATACAACCACACAGTAAAAATTGGTCTGAAATCATATATCTTTACGGCTTTGCCAAAAATATATTTTAATAAATTGAAAACCGGTGTGGAGTCTTGATTGAGCAGTCTGAGTTTCTTGAATTCATTTAAATTACTTTATTTTATTTCATTTTTTTAAAAGAATGAAACTTTTCATGAAATTCTAGTTCAAGATTTGATTTCCGGCCAATGTTTCTGCCAATACAAGGTCTGAAATATCTCTACATGATCTCATGCTCTAGTCCATGTTTTTACATAATTTCCGTCTCAGAATTTGTTCCCGTCTTTTTGGTACGTTGAAAGAAAATAAAATTATTTGCCAAATCAACGGAGTAAAACGTTTACCTGGCTGTTCTTCTTCCTCTTGAAACCCCTATGAATTGACTCCCCACCCCCACTGTCTATGTCTCCACCCTATGAATCCCTCGCCGTATCCCTTGCCACCTATGAATGTGTTCTTATAAACTTCTTAGACATCTCCTCTCCTTGCAGGCAAATCTGTAATACTAGCATCAAAGAAAAGCTAATTCGCAAGCAATCATGATCAAAATGTATTCGAAAATCCTCATGAACGCATTTTTAAAGAGGATTGTTGCGAGTCGTGACTGACAATTTTTACCGTACATAAAGCTTTTAAATAGTCCGTGTTTGAAACCCCGCGCACTTAATTAGTAAATCCGCCGAATTTAAATGACAATAGGTCGTTAAAGAGCAATAGCTGAGAAAATAATGGTACCGCGTGTGTTTTTCTTCAGCAGCTATGCGATCGTCTATACCAGATCGTCCTAGGAGGAAAAGCAATTCGGATCGCATTCACAGTGCCCTCATTAATGTAGTTATACCAAAAGCGTTCAGGGCCGTATTAAGGGGGTGGCCACATGGGCCGCGGCCCATGGCGGCAAATCTAAGGGGCGGCAAAAATTTGCGATTTTTTAAGGTGTAGGTATAAAAAAATCGGATTTATAAAAACAAAATTACAAACTAGAAAAGGCGACAAAATCTCTCATTTCCGAAGAGAATAGTAATTTCTAATTTTGTCGTCTCTTAGTGATACAAGAGACGGCACCCTCAATAAGTCGAGTTACGAGAGAAACCAAACACGCAATTTGGCCTGGAACGGCGCGACTTGGAGAGAAATGATGACGAGGACTTGAGATGAAAAGGAGAAGCTCTCGGCGCGGCGATCGATCGGCGCGTAACACATCTTAGCGCCTACAAGACTGCACGAATACTTCACGCATCGCATCAAACACAGTGCGGTTATTGCGGTCAGCGTGAAACGGATATCGCCTACAAGAATGCATGAATACTTCACGCATTGCGCCAAACACAGCGCGGTCAGCGTGAAACGCATAGCGCCTACAAGATTGCGTGAATACTTCACGCGTTGCGTCCAACACGGTGCGGTCTGCGCGGCGCGGCGGCGGAAGTTAAAATCATTGAACCACATTTATGTTTGTTCTTTCATAATTTTTTCGTTCATTTTTTATGAATGGAAGGCCTTGTCCACACAGAGATAGGTTTACGGAACTTAACTTTCGCGCAAAGTTTTGTGAATTTTTGCTAGTAGTGTTGACAGGGCTTTCCCAAAAAATGTGTTCAACACGAGTAAATGCGTCGTATGCACCCCATTCCCGCTGGCACGTTCATTTGATGGTTTTTATCGAGTTTCAAAACGAGTGAGAAGGGGGCAGCAAAATATAGGCGGCCCATGGGCGGCAAGTAGGTGAATCCGGCCTTGAAAGCGTCCCTCTGAGTCTGAATACTTACATACTCGACTCCTGTCACAAATAACCACTTACAAGCCGTTTTTACAGCGCGTGCAGATGCTCCACGACACCTGATCCTCCAGCAATGTGACCTAAGTTCGTAATCAACTAAATCTAATGTAGTAATAATAGGATATTAAAAACTCACTTTTCCATTCCGAGCAGTGACGATTCTGGAAAGTTAACAACAATGTTTTTCCCCCATTTCAATGTATGTAAAAACAAGCATTTCTTGGTGAGGCACCCTCCCTCACTTAAAATCGATATTTTTAATGTATTTAAACGGAGGAAAGACAGTGTTGCCAACTCGCAAAATCGCCACTGATTTTAAGTTTATGTCGCTTGACTCCGTTTTGCAACGCGCTGTCGAATCCATCATGGTTATTTTGCGGTGGTGCAATATTTCAAACTCGAGTGAATGGTGCAATTTTATTTACAGTGATTCATCCGTCCATCGGACCGTAAGTAGAGTAATATTTTACGGGTGAAGGACGCTCCTTGGTGTGGTTTTAAGGTAAAAGTACTGCACTAATGCTTATTTTATTGCTTCCATTTCATTTCAAATCACACTGTTTGTATATTTAACCCTCCTGTAAAAGAGATAATGTTGAGTGACCGCATTAGAGTTCTAACTTTTTTTACGATTTACTTCAGCGTATTTTTTAATATCACAAACAAAGCGGAAGAAAGGTTCAAAGTCTTGTTTTTAATTATTGAAAGATGTCCACTCTCTGGTTGTAAGAACATTTTTTTTTAATTCATCGGAAAGTATTTTGCTTTGATTATAGGAATGGTTTTTTCCTATTCAAATCAAGTTTTTTTTTCAAACGAACCTAAATTTTTCTTCAATTGCGGGATAATTTTTCTTTAAATCGAACAAATCTCATTTATTTAGTTCAAACTAACTTGGAGTGTCGCCCTCACAAGGAGAAAAATGATCAGGGAAAACGCAGTGTTGCCCCTGTAATCAGTAAACTATTTCATAAAAATCCGCTTTCAGGACAAATGTATTTTATGGACCGCAATTGTGACGCGGTGGTGCAATTGTACTGCAATAGTCGCACGAATTTCGCTGCTCTTTATTTTGTACATACACATTACTTCTCAAGTGAATAATTGAATTCTATGCAATAATTCCTATTAAAATTGAAGATAATGTCAGTGGTGGTTTGTTCTTCGGGTTTTCTCAGATCTAGAAGTTTCTAAATCTCCTAGATTAACGACAAGGACAAGGTGACGAGGTTTTTTTGTCTTTTTTTCTAAATGGGTGACTGGTTGTTCTGTCTAACCTTGAGAAATTATCACTGATCTTGGGTATAAGGTGTATAAGCCGTTCTTGATATTCTGTCTATCCTTTTTAAATCTTTCACCAACCAGTCTGTTAAACGCAAATTTTAACGAAACGAATTTTAAAAAATTAGAGTAAATAAGGCAACGTTAAAAGCAGTTACTCTAATTCTACTGGAAGCTGTCCGTACTTTCAGTCCTAAACTATTGGACAGTGTCAACTTTGAAAACTCAGACTCTGGAATGGAGTACCTCGATTCACTCGTAAATGCGCTCACTGGGTCAGTTACACTAATCACATAATTGCTCTTTACAAATTAGCACAGGTTAGCAACAAAATATTAAGATCTCTCCAAACGCCCAGTTTCTACGTTTACTATTAACGGATATATCTTCTTCCGAAAAACTCCTCTTCCGCGGTTGTGCATATTACGATCTCTTCAACCTTGAATTCATGAAGTAAAGATACGCATATTTGCACTGGTTTCTCCACTTTTAACACGAATGAAACCAAGGTAGAAGAAACCATGCTACCCATCATCACAAAGGGTGACGTCATACGCCGTTCTTTTCGGAGAGGGACATCTCCGTCAAAATTGGACGTGGAGACTTAGTGGGATCTCATTATTTTTTGCTGATCCATACCAGAGGGCAATTTTGAAAGTCGGCAACACTGTCCCCCCCCCCCATTTAAATCCATTGAAAATATCGATTTCAGGCTCTAAGAATCGATTGTTTCGCATACATTTAAATGGAGGAAAAACAATGTTGCCAAATTTCAAGATTCGCCACTTGGGTATACCTAATCTAAAATCATCAACATGCGATTTTGTGACCAGCGCAACTGACCCACAGTGGAAAAAAAACACATTGGATCTAGAGTCCAGACTCTTGAAAACATTGACAAGAAAAAATACTCTTGATTCAATCGGATTTGCTGAATCAAAACGGAATCCGCTTAAATCAAGAGGCTTGGTTCTTGATTTCAGCTAGATTCTGATCGAATCGAGAGTACTTTTTCTTGTCGATGTTTTTACGAGTCCGGACTCCAGATCCAATGTGTTTTTTTTTTCCAGTGCATACTTGGAAAGAGGATTGAGGGTGTGTTATTACTGACGTGGCGCTAATATTGGACATGTTTCATTGCAGGAGTTCTGGACGAGAGGCGGCTTGAGCTGATGTATCTGAACAAAATGTACGTGTATCGCGACCGACGGGACCTACCGTTCAAGTGTGACTACTGCCCCAAGAGCTACTCGCGGCGCCAGCTCCTGACGCGGCACCAGAAGTTCGAGTGTCACCAAATCGCCGAGAAGCCACGCTTCCAGTGTCCGTACTGCCCCCACTCCGCCAAGCGGAAGGACCACCTCAAGGTCCACGTCATGAACCAGCACCAAACGATACCCAAATAGGTGCACGTGTACAGTTCCTCTATTCTGTTCAGGGAAGTTTAGGTTTATTCGATAGCTGCAATTTGGGTCTAGCATGTATCCGTCGTATAAGGAGATAGGTTTCTTTTAGTCAGTGCCTTAGAGCGAAAACCCCACAAAAAGTTCGAGACCCACCATCGGAGCTTCTCCAGCTTCGAGACCGTACTGCACGAGCTGACCCCGGGCCGCCCATCTTAAGGAATTTGCCCTGTTAAAATAGTCTCTCACCTCTCAAATTCAAACAAAGTTTTTTTGTCAGGTTTTTTTTTTTAGAAGAAAAAACGTCCACAGGATAACCATTTTTTGTTTTTAAATGGAAAAAGGAACTTTTTGCATTATTTTAAATTTGCATAAATTAGTTTTGAACCCTATCTTTCTTCTCTTTTTACTCGCCGGTTATACTTTTCTTTAGATTAAAAAAATATTTGTTCTGTCGATGTTTTTTCCTTTAAAAGAAAAAAATGATCGAATCACTTAGTCCGAATTTAAAAAAAAGAAAGAAAGAAAGAAAAAAAACTGTATTGTGCGATTGAATCCCGCGGTTTTCTACTCCACTGATGTTGAGAATATCCGTGCACTATATTTGCATACATTTCTTTGGCTTTGCAATTCACCAATCATAATATTGATAATGTGCCCGAGCCCGGAGCCAACATTTCTTTCCATTTGCCCATTTCATTAAAATCTTTAACTTTAAATTTATTCATTTGTCCGGAGTATACATGCATACACTTACACGTATACATTATACACGTATTTGCATTTTAAAGAAGTGCTCAGCTTCCATCCAAAAGTTTTAAATCCAACCTCAAAACCCAAGTCAGTTTGTGCTTTACGTCTCAAAGATGAAGACTCTTCTCGGTGAATTACTGTGCATCTAGGAAGTTGCGTCAGTGTAAAAGAGATCCACCAATGCAAATTGAATGATGGCAACCCCTTGTTTTGAAAACATCGGTTCCCATCCCTTACAGAAACATGGTGCTGTCATCGGATTTCTTTTACTTAGGCATAGCATGAAGCTCTGAGACGCTCAAATCAGACGAGGTGTTTTGCGTAAGCTATTGATTCACGCAATAATACCGTCGTGCCAAGGAAGAACGCCGTATGAGCCTTCAAATGATGCCAAATTTTTCTTGACAAATCGCGAATTCCCGAGAAAATTTACGAATGCTTACCTTCCGATTTTCCAGAGAATTTTGTTCGTCATTTGATCTCGAGTTTCTGAAAATTTTAAGGAATAATATTCAAAACTTCCCTCGAAAATCGATTTCTTTCTGAGATAAAATTTGGCAACATGCGAATGGTTATACGACGTTTTTCCTTAGCACGGCAGAATATCCAGTAGTTCCTCGTTGGATCTTGATGCGTGTGAGATTGTGCGAAAATCGCCATGTTTCCGCTCTTTGTGGGCTCGAGTCTGTTTACATTATTTTGTGATCATTTATATTGAACCAAAGAGTTTTAAAGAAAACCGTCTGTTTTCGACTTTATTTTCTTTTTTAGTTTATTTGTTTACTCTGTTATTCTGTACATTTTGAATGTAAGAGTTTATTCCTCCCGTTATGAGTCTCTGTCTCCGAAAAGTTTATTTATTTTTGTTTATGGATTTTCTTTTTCTTTTTTTTATATTTGATTCGATCGCAATAAACCTTTTGAGCCAATGCTTTTCGCCTAGCAGTTACAGTTGGCTCGCTGTCGGACTAATCGCCCCAGCAATTTACTTTAATTTTGGAAAAATTATTTTTTCCACAGCATACTTACTTACTTACTTACTTACTTTACTTACTACCCTTAACAATTGAAGAATTAGATAAATTGTCTCTTTGAAATCGCGCAGTGTAACTGCGTTTGGAAAACACAGTGAGCTCTGTATTTCCATTCAATTTGATGATGTATTTTACACTAGAATAGATCTGGTTTTTGAATCATAGTTCAAATACTTATCCTCCTAGGTGCAGGATTTAATTCTCTTCAAGACTGACTTGAATCATCGTTTGATCCCCGGAAGGAATTACTTTTACTTATTAACCTCAAAGCAAGGAATATTCAATACAGATTTAATTGAGTTATTCTTGTAAAGTTTGGGTTACCTGAATCCAAAAATAGTGTTAAAAATATCTTTTTCATTATTATACTTACAATCTAGCTTTGCCAAACAAACAATAGGAATATTTCCTTTTCTCTTTTCAGTTTTCGAATCCTACAGTACTATGTATCAATGCTGCAATTCACACGAGAAACGTTTTTTTTTTCTTCTTTTTTCTCTTCAATTTCTAATCGATTTAATCTAAAGACTTTATTGCATTTTTTTATATTTTTCCTTTTTTCTCCTTCCTTTATTTTTTTATTCTCTCTCTTATCTTTAAATCTATTAATACAAATGTTCGTTTTCGACGTTAAGACTTCTTGTGTAATTTTACAAAAGAAGGAAAAATAATTTATCTATCTTTTTGTGAGGTTTTTAGACTCATATCATCTCTTTTTTATTTTTAATTGGGTGACTTGATGTATTCTTTTTAGCTAGATAGTTCAATTTTTATTCTGGTTTTTGAGTATTTAGTCAATTTCTAGGTTTTGTATATTAATGCAGGATTGTGTTGAATTTAGATTTATATTTTTTTAAACAATTGTCTGAAAGTATTTTACGCCTATAATTGTTCTCGCACAATTATACACTTATTTTTATATCCCTTTCCCCTCTCTGAATTCGTGCCTTTGTATTACGAGTCTTCAGAAAATTGATCTGTGATACAAAGCCTTTTCTTTAATTGTATTTTGAGATAATTTTAGTAAAAATGCACGGAAGTTCGTGTTTTCGACGGTAGATCAGTATTAAACTCCGAAGGTATTTCTTTTTTCATTCTGCTTTAAAAGTGAAACAAATATGATAGAAAAATTGTTTAGTCAGTTTTGTGACACAGACTCAAGTCTGAAAAGCCAGGAAGCTGATCGCTACTCTTTTCCCTCCCAAAGTTACTGATCTTCATTTTTTTGTTGACTGTGTTTGAGTTCAACAAAACTTATGTACTCTTTCACTCAGTGCTCAACAGATCTATGATAACTTAGAGGAAGGCTAAAAACATATCCTAGCTTGTTGGGCAGTGTACATCAACATCAATTACTAGTGCATCTGTAACATGTCTATTTATAGCGCACGTGTTTGAATGATGAACGTCATCTTGTCGTTCGAAAAAGTATTCTTTTTCTTTCTCGAGAGTGTGGGAATCCTTTCAATTTCCTCTAGCTCGCACCTCTTCCTGTTTTTTAATCGTTCGTTAGTATTGTTAAAAGTATGATTTTTATGATTTTGTAACCCGGTTCGGTCAACGATAGCGTCTTAATATTACTGGTGTTCCTTCGTAAGAGAAATTTAAGATAATGAAAGGTAAAATTATCATCTTTTTTTTCTTTTTTTTTTTTTTACATACCAATTACTTATCATGATTAAATATTCATATATTGCTGAAGACAGTTTTACACCTCCCGTGAGGAATCCTTTGTTAAAACAGGTTTGAATACATCAAATCGATTCAAAACAATAACGGCACGTCTCCTTTTCCAGCTAATAGAAATGAAGCGGTTCATGTTGCATTATCAAAGGCTTTTCGCTGCGCACACGTCTGTAGCAGTTCAGTTCATCCATGCCTTTTATATCATTATTTTTTCGCTGCCATTTTTGGCAGTTAGCGATCGCTTACATTTCGCATGAGAAATAAATACAATTCAGAAAACAAATAGGAAAGAAACAAAAAGTGTCCCAAAATGATACATGGTACATCGTGTGTTAAAATATGTAGTTTGAGTCGCTTGGGGACAGCCAACTAAACTAACTGCATTGTGAAGCGTAGAGTATCGCGGAAACTCGAAGGCGCTCCCGCGTTGGACGGATGTGAACTACTTCTATTTGTCGAACCAACTTGCAGATTGCTACAAATTGATTTTTGCAATATTGTCCCTTCCGAGTCCTTCTTTCTTTCTTACCTCTATTTAAGCCTGAAGCCTCAAAATCGAAAGATGTATTTTAAAATCCTGTAAAATTGAGCTATTTCATATCGCCGTCACTCGAGCAATTTTCCTTCAATTTTTAATTTCATCTGATTTGCTTTCTCCGTATCGAAAGGATACTTTTAGTTTATTAACTGAACTTATCTTTGTTTATTCAGTCTTCTGTGATTGCAGAAGTGAAAAAATAAGTTCTGAATGGTTTCTCTGTACGTCAAGCTTTATTGAGGTTTTTGCCTGTAACTATTTCCCTCGAAGAAACACCAGCTGCTTTGATGTAGCAGTTATGACGGTATCATAAAATTACGTCAAATACATTTAAACATAAACTTACTGAAGATATTTCTGTAGACTTTGTAGCTAGTAACGGTGCTGGAAGTTTAAAATTTTAAAACTTATTATGATAATATTTTTATTTTACTTTTCCTGTGGTATTCGTACCGATTATTGTTATTATTTTGATGACGATTGAAAACTCTGTGCATTGGTCTAGATTTTCTTCCTTTCGAATCCTTATCCTCCTCCTTCCGTTTTATGCTCTTGAGTTTTAATCTTTTTACTTTTCCTATAATCTTCGATCCGTTTGGTTGTCTTTTTGATGGCAGTTGGAAACTATGTGTATTGTCATGATTTTCTCGAGGGTTTTTTTTTTTTTTTTTTTTTTTTCCCTGCTCGCTCCTTTTACTTCTCTCATTTTCTTTAATGAACAGAAAAATCATAGTGTGCTTTTCCTTGTGCTCTTTACATTTTTTGATTTTTCACTTGAAATATCATAATGAACGTTAAAAATGTATCGTGACTTTTTCCAAACGATCGCAACGAAAGTACCAAAAAGTAACATTAAAATAAGGTAAACCTCGCTTATTCAAGCATGCCGAACACAAGTGGGAAGCACATTTTCTTCTTTTCTTTCACCACTACCGCTCACAGTCAGTTTATTTGGACGGAGTTAAACAGAAAGGAACCAAGCCACATCGGGATCGAACCGAGAAAAAGAGGTTTAAAGTTTAGCTCCTGCATAAGACTCAGTGTAAAAGATAAACTTCAAGTTCAATTTCTGAAAAATTTACTCCAACAAAAACTTTGAATTTTTGACGATCGATAGTAGAGCAGTGGTTGAGTTCAAAAGCACCCATAACTCAATTTTTTCCAAAATGTGGGTTGGTTCCTTTCTGCTTAACTCAGTCCATTTTATCTTCAATCTATGATTTTTTTTTTTCATTTTGCCGCTAATGCGACTAAAATTGTTTATCGTATTCACGTTCTTTTATTTTCTATGCCTACATAAAATATCTAATAGTGGGGTGATTGTTCATTTTTAAATTTTAGTTTTGTTGGTGGAGTTTTTATTACTTACTTGTATTAGATTATCCTTAGGATTGATTTTAATTTAATTCAATGCAATGTGCTATTTTGTTTTGTATTCATGTGTTCAGTTTTTATAAAACTTCTTAATGGTTTCTATTAGATAATTTTACATCAATGCGGAAATTACTTACATCTCTGATGTGCTAGGTGCTAGTAAGCACTTTAAAATGTAAGGCCTTCTTTCTGTGCCAGTTGTCTGGTTAATTTTAAACATGTAATAACGTTAATTATCGACCAAATCGCTACTACACTCAATTTTTTACTTTTTATATTTTAATGATGACGAAGGCTTTAACCTCTGAACTGATAATCTTGCTCTTATGGAGGCATTGTCGTGTTGCATACTTTTACTTCTCGCTGTTTTTGCTAACCAAAAACAAATTGTAATAATGATAGTGTTCAGCTCGTCAACTTACAACAATCTTAAGATTTGTTTTCATTCCTAATTTTTAATTTTTTCCCCTAAGTCCTAAGAGAATACCTGAGAGTGTTCATTGTACTTAACTTATTTATTGATGATAATTTCGCGTGTGTGGTCGCTAAAATTGGATCTGAGGGTCGAACGAGAATTGTTCCTGTGCGACAAACGTAACGGAAAGTCTCCAAAGCTCCTTATTTGTTTATTGTTTGTTTTTTTTTTTAAACATACGTACTCCTTTAATCACAAGGCAAAAGAACCAAAGACATTTTCAAATGCCCCAAAGCCTTTTACACCAAACTCATTGTATGTTGAGAGAAAAGAGGAAACCGGCTCAACCCCTTATCACAACCGCAAAACAGTTTATCCTTCTCATTCACTCGAGTTTTCTGAATTATCATAATTAATTGTTGGTTTGAGTAGAAAATATGACTTTTTGCCGGATAAACAACGAGTTCGCTATGAAAGTGCTGTATAATTTGAAAATAAATAATGCTGCTGCGACAGCCTCTAGCGCTAATATTATCGTGGAGAATATCGTAAGAATAATTTATCGGAATATTAATGAGATCTTCTACTTGACCTGTATTTTAGCCCCCCCCCCCCCCCTAATAATATATATAGAGAGGCTTTTAATATTTTTCCGCACTCGCAAGTTGAAAACTTGAAAGCTGATGAAAAACCGCACTTGAAAATTGCCTTCTCCTCCGACTCCAATCGAAAAATGCTCTTTTGCTTTTTTATCAAACAAATTTAATGGATGTTTAATTTGCTCTCGGACAGATTTTTCTGTCCCTCTTTTATCATTTATACTTTTTTTTACACTTGGACCGTCGATCATTTTGATGAAGTCATCTCCACGTATCATATTAATTCTCTCGTTTTAGTCGTCCTTCCGTTTATTTCATCGAAACTTCAAATAGAATCAGTTAAAACCGACTTACTTATTTGATGCAAATACTTACAAAACAAGCGCTCCAAAAATACACTATTTGGAAAAGAAGATGTGCTGATATTTTTCAAAAAAACATCGCTCTTTCGTCATTTTCACGTGAGCGTTTCCATTTTACTCTTCAAGGTTTTGAAATCAGTCACAAGGTCATAAACCGATGATTGCAACATGTTTTTATTAATTTAAAATGTCATACAAATTTAGAACGATGATTTATTACTTTCAAAATTTGTCGCTATGACCATCGATCGGTCTGACTCTAATATTTGAACAAAATTCGCATATCCTTTACCAGATAATGTAGTGTGCTACTACTGCCTTTATAGAAACACTAAGTATTGTTCCTATGTCGCGTTCTTTTTTCAACTTATCGTTCCCCAGAGAAAAGGACTTTGCACGGTTTTACTGCAACGCTGCAACATTTCCTCTCGACAATTTTATTGTTTCTAGGAGACCATTGGACATATCTATCTTAATTTCCACTCATTCTTCGTCTGATTCTATTGGCGGAGCCAGCAAGATGGCTGAATTGTTTTCTCTCACCATAAACCTGCGGAATTCTCGATGTATCGATTAAATCGATTTCCGGGAGGGTCACCTGCTCCGACAAGAATCGATCATTCAACATAGGTGTAAATGGAGGGATAGCAATTCGGCAACTTGCTGGATCCGCCAATGTTGATTCCATTCAATGATCAGCAAAAGTTTTTTTGGACAAAAGTTTCTGATCATATTCTTGTAAAAATTGAATATATTTTGTTAATTTTGCAACCCTAGAATGGATTTATGTCCCTTAGTTCGGGAAGCGACGAATTGGAAAACATTCAGCCGTACATACGTATCTAATTCGAAACTATAGCTCTTGTATGCTTTTAACACGAGAATCATTTTTGAATCAATTTGAATCAACAACTTTGCATGGCAATGTAATTTTTTAAGAAACTTTGAGAAATGGCTCACTACAGCTCACTGGCTTTCTATTCAAAAATGAAACATGGAAGCCAATTTCAAACAAACGGATGCTGATTAATATGCACGGCTGACTGTTCATAAAATGAAACAGACCAAAGCTAATGCCCAGTCCTCAGTACTGAACTACTTTTCTGAACTCTTGATTTCGACTGGAAACGTCCTCTGTTGAGGAAGCATGTCCAATCATTGACAATATCTTCATCTCGAATAGCTTTCTCGAGCATTATTCGTTTAAAGCTCATTACTAGTTAATTGTAGTTTTGTTATTAAATTTCTTACTTATTTAACACTTATCTAATAATTAACTGTTAGCTACTTTTGTGCAATTTAATACACTTATTTGTATTGTACTTGGATTTTAAATAAACTCTTTGAACGCAACTTGCAGATATTTTTGGCGGTTTTCTTTTCTGTATTCTCCTGACCCTACATTTTCTAATTTTCTTTTCAAAAGTTTGCAAAGGATTCACAAGGACAGATGTCGGAGATTCTTTTAAAACATTTTCCGCACATCCAAGTTCTCCTAGTGTATCACTGGGTTGCATGTCCTCCCATAATTTTGTTCTTCTATAAAGAAAAACCATGGATTCCTAAATGATTATCCTCAATTTTTTCATTCGCGAAAATTTTCAGTAGAAGGAAAAGGGATGAAAACTGTTATCTTCGATGACTGTCAGAGGAAAGTGGGAAGAAGCTCTTGGGAAAGGAGGGGGAAGGAAGTTTAGAACACTGTAGCAACTTTGAGAGAAAACTTGAAGTTGCTTCAACTTCAGTTTTTGACGTGACTCTTTTCTAAAACGCACTCTGGAACAAATTTTCTCGAGAATTGCCAAAATCTCACTTTTTTCAAAGACGTCCCTTACCTATTTTAATAATAATCGGGAATTTTAATAGAAAATTCTATGATGCAATCATAGTTAAGTTGTTATATTTTTTTAAATCCATCCATAATTCAATATATCAGCCTGCAGAGATAGGGTGTTAGATTGACGTGCTTTTTTTGTCGTATCTTTCGGCTGCCTGTCAAAGATATTTGAAGCAACAAGTGGACCGCTTTAAGCAGAAATGAACCAAGCCACATCAGCTATCGCCATAGGCAACTGAGCAATTTAATGTTTTACGTGACAACTGTTCTACGGATTTATATGCAAATTTCAGTGAATTTTCTGCATAGTGCGAAGCAAATTCCTAAAAATTTCCAAAGGAATCCGCACGAACATTCTCTTGTAAAAATCAAATTGCCCATTTAAATTTGGCAGTAGCTGATTTGGCCTTGGTTTCTCTCTGCAAGACACAGTCCAGGTTACGTTTGATTGGGAATGGAAAGCGATTCGGCTGGCTAAAGATGGTTTAATTTGTTACAGCCGTCTTGGACAAGTTTAATCTGCAACAGGACAACGTCTCGATGGAGCTGGGGGTGCCGCGGTTTCATTGCGAGCTCTGTTTCAAGTCGTACAAACACAAGGAAACACTCTACAGGCACAAAAAGTACGAGTGTTCCATGATCTTCGATCGACCGCAGTTCCCCTGCCCGTATTGTTCCTACCAAGCCAAACGCAAGGACCACCTCAAAACGCACATGCACCTCAACCACGGCAATTACGAAGCCATCGTCAATGTTTAGTCAAGTCGTCGAAAAACAAACCCACAAATCGTCGTTTTCCTCCGGGATGCACTGAAAATTTTTTTCTTGAGGTCTAGTATTTTGACTTAGAATGTCGTTTCCTGTCGACAAAACCCGTGCAGATTTTATCTAAAGTCCGTTTTTTAGAGTGAATGAAACGTTGTTTTGCTATCGTCAAGTTTAAGTTTAAAAAAATAAAAAACAACGTTTTCTTAACTCATAAAAACTGCCTTTAAGTTAAATCCGCTTGGATTTTGTCGACAAGAAACGACGTTTTTAGTCAAAATAATATCTCAAGAAAATACATTTCCAGTGTGACTATATTGAAGTTAATAGACAGACCGATGGACAAAGAAGGCGAAGAGAAAATGGAGAGGTCCCAAAAGACTAACTAAGACTAAGTAATAGACTAACTCACGACAACCCACGAGAACCCCCCCCCCCCCTCATCACTTTACGAAAGTTCATAATTTTCCCCCTTGTTAGTGTATAACAACCACCTGTTTCCACCACTAGGATTGCTCCATTTTTCCGTCGTCCTCTTCGTCTGTAGGTTTGTCCAACAATTTCAATAATCAGCCCGTAGTCGACAAGGACGTAACTAAAATTCAACTTAGTAAAATTTTCACTCGCAATTTTTATTTCTACGTGAAAACTGTGGGTGTTTATTACCGAAAATTTCACCGATTTTTCACCTGATCATTTGCAAAATTTTGGGCGAAAACCGCAAAGTCATATATTTGCCAAAAATTGAATCGTTTGAGTTAATTTTTTAACTTTTGAATGAAGTTACGTTTTTTTCGTTGAAAATTAGGACCATTTTGTATACTGTTTTTTCTCATCTCTAGTCATATTAGTGAATAGGTAGCCGTGATGGTCTAGATTAAATGCTCACGGGGGAAAACTTTGAGTCGAAGAATTTGTCCCATTTACCATGAAGTGAAACTTTACTGTACTTAAGCTAGCGTTCTCTGCGGTAAATTTGTTTTACATCCAATGCGTGTGGCAGGTGCTCTGTTTTTTTTTTCAAGTAAGCTCCCCACTTATACCAATCAGATTCAGTACAACCAAAGAATTATCTCAAAATACTCCCTCCATCTTTTTCAATTTTCAAAAAGCATCTGATCCCGTAGCCCAGTCATTTTCACCGAAATTTATGGGAGTGAACATTCTCTTATAACGTACGATCGAGTGAAAGAGGAGACTATTTTTTGAAATAAATTGGAAATGAGTGGAAAAGTAAAGTAATATTTTATAAAAAAAACTTATTGTGTTGGTATTTGATTTAGTTCCTGTGACTCTAGTCCGAAGTTGAAATTTTTGAGTTAATATTCAATGAAGCTTACTTCTCTAAAGCGGAAGTAGTTGTGATTTTTATTTTTTAGTTATTTTTCATTACTTGTAATACTCCGTACCTGTTCCTGTGCCAAACATCTCATGTGTCACCAACTCATAAGTGAGGCAGTATTTAAAGTTACTTCAGTCGATGTTCTGTATACAAAGTAATTCGTTTATTTTAAGGTTTTACAGGGAGCAGTTTCAATGACATGTTTTAAATATTTGTGTTTTCTTTTTGAACCAACGCCAAGTTTGGCGATTCTTCCTGAAGATTGTTACTTTTTCATGCAGCCAGGTTTTTCTTTAAATAAATTTCTACCTTAAATTCTTGCTTTCCTTTGTTATATTTTTAAAATTACAAGTAGCCTTGGAGCTTTGGTCATACTTAATTGGGGAGAAAAAGTGTACGGTAGATATTATTGAAGATTATCCATAACGGAAGGAGCTGAACTGTGGCTATGACAGCTATGACAGCTATGATAGCTATGATAGCCCTTTTGGTGATTAGATTTCTTCAGTATAACTCTTTCAGAAGTTTGAAAATAATGATCATAACAATGTCTCTGAGAAAACTGCTAGTTACAAAAGCGAAGAAATTAAATTCAAATCTATTGTATCATTTATCTTTAGTGCTTTCAAGTGCTTTTGTGCTCGATCTGCAAGTGCTTTCACGCGAAAACTAATTTTATTGTGATTCATACAGCTTCAGCTGGTCGGTCAAATTCTAATCGTTCTGATAAACTCTTCTAGAGAAGAACAACGAATCGGCCGTTGAAAAAATACAACTTTAAAGACATTTTTGCGCTCACGATTGTTACCATGCATTGCCTCGAACAGGATTTTGCCGCAAGTCCTCAAAATGCAGCAGTTTTTTTAGTTTAAATTCCTCCTAGTAATTTTCTGGAGGCAAAAAAATCAAGGTTACGAATCGAGTAACATTTAAATAAGGGTGAATAGGATAGAACAGCCATATAGAGGGCCTTTCCAAAATTTTAAAGTTAATTACTGTGTAACTGTAATAATGCTCTCTCAGATTCATTGACAGTGCCGCTGCCCGATTCGTAAGTACAAATCTTAATTTTGAAATTTTTTAAAAGAAGTATCTTGAGTCAAATTTCGAAGTATCCAATCGAACTTTCGCATATTTGTTGCGTTTGATGTACACAGAAACAAGAGATAGGGGTTGTTGGATGCTATGGGCATTTCCAAATAATCGTGGTAATACTCTATAAATGTGGTAATTACCCCAATAAATTAGGTTAGTGCCCAAATATTGCGATACTACCCCAATTGGAGTTGCGATAAAACCACAATCAATTTAAAATGCCCATACCGTCCCAACAATTGGGGCGGTACCACAGTTTTAGGGAATAGCCCCTAACACTTTCTTTTCCGTGTACGCTCACGGAAAAAAAGTGTCAGGGGTTATCCCCTAAAATTGTGGTACTACCCCAATTTGTTGGATAATATGGACGGTTCAAATTAATTTTGGTAGCACCGCAACTCAAGTTGGGGTAGCACCGCAACTCAAGTTGGGGTAGTACCGCAACATTCGGGTTAGTAACCTAATTTATCTGGGTACTACCACAATTAATCGGGATATTACCACAATTAATTGGGAATGTCCGTATCATCTAACAGTTTAGACTCAACCCCTACGTCTCTTTTCTTGTGGCTGCTCCTGAAAAATTGTTGAAAAATGGAAAACGAAATTTCCTTCTTTAGGACAATGGAATTTCATGAAAATTCATAGCCTGAGATTTAATTCTGCATCTATGTCGGTCAAGGACCTTCTTCGGCAACCTGTCGTCCTGTCTTGTCTGAAGAAGGTCCTTGACTGGGTTCCTCCTGGGAGAAGACGCAGAGGGCGCCCAATGAAAGGTTGGAGGGAAGGGATTGAAGCGGAAATGTTAAGGTGCTCAATCCCCCAAGATTTGTGGTTTGAAAGAGAGCAGTGGAGGTTAGGAGTCGTAGAGCGCGAGGGAGTGCTGTAAAGCGACTTATATGTATGTATGTATCTATGTCGGTGGAGGACTTATGGGATTCTATCTAACACGATGTATTTTCTGTGTTGCAGCGGCGATGCTGGCCCGCTTCGTGGAGCAGAGCGACGGCCTGGCGGGGAACTTCACGTGCACGCTGTGCATGAAGTCGTACAAGCTGAAGAAGGACGTTCAGCGGCACATGCGCTTCGAGTGCGACCTGGTCTCGCAGAAGCCCAACTTCCCGTGTCTGTACTGCCCGTACGTGGCCAAGCGGAAGGACAAGCTAAAGCAGCACGTCTCCAACATCCACGTCTCCTCGACGCGGTACAGCTGCCCGCACTGCAAGTACGTGGCCAAGCGGAAGGACAAGCTCAAGCTCCACATCAACTCCCGGCACACCGCCCAGGAGCAGTTCTCCTGCCCGTACTGCGTCTACGTCGCCCGTCGCAAGGACACCCTCAAGCACCACCTCAAGCGGCACGAGCTGGCCCGCCCCGACTTCCCGCCCTCCCCGCTTGCGCTCACCAACGGCGACTCCAAGGAGAACCACGAGACTTACTCCCATGATGACTAGACGCAGCCAACAAGGAAATGAAGCAGCACACAGCGGCCAAATTTTTGTTTATCGATAAACTAAATCAGAGACAAGAGACCCTCCTGCTCGAGCTGATTGTTGAAATCAGTGGCGTGGCGTGAATTGCGATACATCGATTATTATGTCATTTAAACCTATGGTAAAGAATCGATTATTAAGGT
The DNA here is from genome assembly GCF_918797505.1 of Bemisia tabaci. Classification (NCBI taxonomy): domain Eukaryota; kingdom Metazoa; phylum Arthropoda; class Insecta; order Hemiptera; family Aleyrodidae; genus Bemisia; species Bemisia tabaci. The sequence continues at coordinate 32,480,016 of NC_092793.1, forward strand.
GTTCGCTGCGAACACCCTATTTATCGATCTTTTTCCATAGGTTTAAGTGGCATAACAATCGATATATCGCAATTCACGCCACGCCACTGGTTGAAATTGAAAGACGAAAGGACAGACAAAGACAACACACTGAAAATAAAGCTATCCTATCGGTGAAAGCGGGGGGTTGCATCGGAGAAAGGAGGTAATAATAGATTAACTAATAAGAGACCCTATAGTTATAGTCTATCCTTTCCCCCCTTAGTCTATGACCAGGGTGTCTACAAGTCCGGAAATAGTACAGATTTTTTAAGGGCGGTCCTGAAGTACTGAATAAGAGCGGAAATTCCACAAAAAGGTCCGGAATTTTGTCATTTTTTGTCATTTTTGTCGCAATTTGAGCGAGAAATTGAAAATTTTCGAATTTCTTCGATTGGATGTACTGAAAAAGTACTGTATTGTCCTGTTGAGGAGGTACTGAATTTCTTGGGAATGTACTGAAAAAGTACTGAAGAAGCACTGATTTCTGGTCAGCCTGTTTTCGTAGACACCCTGATGACAACTACTCGTTGCAGCCAATAGGATCGCTCTATGTTCCCTATGTCTTCTTTGTTTATAGCTCTGTCTGTCAATTTCAATAATTATCCCGCTTGCCTCTTGGTGGCAGGTTGAAACTTTTATTTTCGGAGATTCAACGTTTCCTTATGGACAATTATAAGGAGCAATTGTCTTCATACCCACTGGTAAAGGTGAACGATGAGCTTCGGGTGACGTAATGAGCCAAACAAGTTTGCTTAATGTCGATCATTGTATTTCAAGCACGTGTGTAAGAGCTTGAAATGTCCTAATGTGATGAACTAAGTATAGAGATTAAATTAGCGTAGTTCGAATCTCAAATTCTGTATTTTTGTGCAAATAATGTGATGCTATTATGGAATTAGTTAAGTTTTTGATCTCCCGAGGTTTGGAAAAAGTTATTTAAAGGTATTGATTTGTCTTGTCTAAAACGATCTGTCCGTAAGCCTGGGCGTGGACGGAGGTGTCTATTTTTAAGGAAATTGTCTATTTTTTTTTTTTTTTTTTTTTTTTTTTTTTTTTTAGGGTTTTTTTAGGGTTTTTTTTTTTAGGTGCTGCGGCCAACCTAGTTTATTTCATGGACTCGTCATTTAATGTAAGATGAGTGAGTCCTTGGAAAGGGTTTGGCATGTCCAGGGAATGTTACTCGGGTTGCGGTGGGAGGTGAGGGGGAGGGCGATTGGTCGTGCAATTTAAGATGATTCTCAGAGTTGATAATAATTGGCAATACATCTTAACTTTTACCGTGATTTTCAAGGAAATAACAAAAGGTCTTTGCGAGAACGTTAAAGGGTTTTTCGCACTAACGCTGATCCTTCAAAAACGTAAAAGTGGGTCACGAGTAGTATAACAAATTGTCAGTTGATCTGGATGATATGAGGGATGATCCAAAAGTACCACGCCACCAGCACTAGGAATTACCATCCTAACTTTGCAACCAATAAAGATGGAGACTTGACTTTTCTATGCTCCAAGGTCGGAGGAAACGATTTTTGGAGTCCCCCAAAATTTTAGAGGGTAAACGAGGCATAAACGTCAGAGGTTACAGGGGTGGTGCGATACTTTTGGAGCACCTTGTCTGCTTGACGAAATACTTCTGGTCTTTATCCTTGCGGCCTCGAAGGATGATTGTCAATATTTGTGGAATTAATATTATTTAAAAAAAGAGAAAAAGTGCGCATAGTAAGATAACGTTTACTCGAAATCACGATTGCGAATTTAGTACTGCGTATACTCTACATGCAGTTGTTCTGCAAAAAGAAAAAAAAGAAAATTTGAATAATTTTGCTTACGGAACCCGTGTTTTTTTCAGTGCTTGGTATGGTGGAAAGGGAGATTGCTCCAGTCCACGCCCTTGCATGTAAGTGCCTTAATGTGTTACTGATCAAGTGATAGAATCTGTATTGTGAAACGCTTAAGTAATGATTGTTAACGATTTGGATATTTAATTGGACGAGCTGTTTGGAATAGTTCCATTTTAGTTATATCATCATGAATGTAAATTACTGTAACTATTATTTTTATACTTTTTTACCTTTACTTTTATTGTTGACCGTTAGTTTTGTTGAATGAGGTTAGGCGCATTCTAATAATTTGTAAGATGGCCGGTATCATTGTATTTAATTTGCCATAGGAGCTTATTCAAACTTTTCATCACTATCTTGTAGCCTCGGACACAATGATTTTGATGGGAAGAAAAAGGTATTTCTTTGTTAATCAAGTACCGTAAGCTAGTGGCCGGGAGCAACGCCCAAATTGTATGATTCTCTTTCTCTGATTTCAGTAATCAGACTTCATGATGGGTCACAACTCCATTCCTTTTTAAGTCGCTGACATATTTAAGTCTATGGTATAATGATCTGAAGCAAAAATTCTTTTGAGGCCTAATGTTATTTTACACTGAAGAACATGAATAATTATACAAAATTATAATGATTTTTTTTTTTTTTGAACTTGGTTTTCAAGCAGATGATTATTTCTGTTAAGTTTATTGTTGAAACGAAAGGTCGCTAATTAGAGAGTTTAGGTGAATTTAATGGAACCCGTGCCTTGTGGTAAAATTTTATTTAAAGTAAGTGCAAAAATTTATCTATGGATTAGGAACATGTAGAAAATAATAAAAACAAAATTTTCCCTCTGGACCGTTGATTGGACTTGATGCCTGACATGTATGTATGTAATTTATGTTCTTATTTTTAGATATCAGATCTCGTTTAAAAATCTTTCTTTTTGCCAGGTGTTAATAATTTGCAAGGTGTCATAAACCAGTCAAATAAGTTTGTTACTGAAGCATAAAATGAGACATTGTCTCTACAGGTTTCCTCTTTACAATTTCGCACAAACAAGAATCCATGCAGTAGAAGGCTCTGAAATCAATTTCTAAGCCTTGACATATACAATTAAGACTAACATAATTATATTCTATAGAATACCATATTTTTCGAGGAAATTTATCCTCAAATGCTAGAATTTAAGCACGGTTTCATGGCTTATTTTTAGAAGTTTTTATTTGTGACAAAAATAGCCAAATGAAGCTTCTAGTTTTACGACGAACAGTCGTTTAAGAATGACAATTATGTGGACAACACTTTCATTCCTTCCCTTTTCTTAATTTTATTTGCTCATTTATGTGAAAATAGGGATTCAAATAAAGGGTGAAGCTCAGGTTTGACAAACTGCTTCTGCCTTGTATTTTTGACTGTGTACCTGAAAGAAAAGAATGATTTCCTATTTTTTGTAATAAAATGTATAGTACATAGGTCTATTAATACGTGAGCTTACTGTAGCTTATATGTAATACTCGAAAGTACCTCTAGCAGCTTTAATGAATATCCTCTCACTTAATACCTCACAAGCTCTGAAAATTAGTATTTTTTAACCTCCGTTTTTCATAATTTTGACAGTTTTTTAGTACTTATAGTTACTTAAGAAAATTGAAACTCAAATTAAGCCTTTATGTCTTTAAAAGTTTGCATAGTTCTATCAAAATATCGAAAGATTTTACTCTTTCCTGAAAAATTATTTTTTCGATGGAAATAAGATCTTAAACTTATTGGATTTTTTTTCAAACCGCAATAAATACTCGATAAATAATGCAATTTAAAATTCTGGACACATTCTATCAAGTTACATGGTATCGCACGTATCATATCATCGCAAACAGTTTTTCAGAGCACGCTAGTCGGAATATTCTAACGTCGTTTTGATTCAGGGAAAATTTTTCAGTTTCATTCGCCGCTTCTTTGAAAGTATCGATTGCATCCTTGATTCTGTGCTCCATAACATTTACGCCTAGAAAATTACCTCTGCGAGGATATTATACATGTCCTAGGTAATAAATGCTCTGAAGCGAACACAGAAAACCGACCATTAGTTTTGCAAATGCTCTTTACTTCTTCTGAGCTTTCAGCCGTAAAAATATTAATCTTTGAATAAGTGATGGAAATTGACGTTTTTCCCCACTCGATTCCACTTTTAGGACTCCGAGTTCAAATGAAGCGTAAAATTTGATGTCTGTCAATCATTCATCCGGTGCTCACAATGGGCACATTTAAGCATAATTTTTTAATCTTTGTGTAAGTTTTCAAAATGAAAATCAAAATATTTAGGAATGAATGAACGGAGCAAAATTGGACGTATTTCTGTCGAACGGAACTACGTGCATTATGACTTGAGCCCTGTTATTCATGTACTCTCATGGGTCTCAGAGCTCACGTCATAATGCACATAGTTCCGTTTGACAGAAATACGTCCAATTAGACTTTCCATTTTTACTTAAGTCACGCTCTCACTGAACCTTAACCTTGCATTTACGCAAAGACTTTGGAAAGAACCCGAGTTGCTATACATAAATTCAAAGTGTTTTGCATCGAAGAGTATCAGTAATCAATACGGATTTAAAAAAGATGGCAGAGCTCAAGACCTACAAAATTAATTTTCGGAATCATAATCACTATGTGTTATCCTTTCATGCTCAATGAATCTATAACTTTTGAGAATGCTAGAAATCCCAGACTTCCATTTACCGCGGACGTGAAGTGACATTGAATATTTCTTGATTAGAGTAAAATATTAATATTATATATATATAATATTATATATATAAATATTAATATAATAAAAATTAATAGTCTTGTATTGGAAAAATCATTTGAAGAACCCGTCCTGAGCTATATGTTTTCCAGGATGATCATAATTTGATGATGTGCTGTGACCAATTTTTAAGTCGATGGAAGTATTGCATAACTGCTATTTTGCCCTTTTGATGCATCATGATGGGACCAAACGTATATCAAAATACAGCTATTAATATTAGATGTTCAAAACGCATAACTAATTTTAAATGTCTTCTTTAAGGTATGTAGCTGTAAAATTTTCAGTGGTACAATTTACCGAATCGGAGACCCGCTTCCTCGTAGATATTGATTTACCATTAGTTTAAGGTAATTTAAGTGCGGAGTCGAACCACAATAACTATAAAGATATTTATATTCAATGTATGTTGATTATCGAATGTACAATCTGTTCAATTATTCCGATCAATTGTTTATTTTTTATACTCTTTCAGATTTAAGAAATAAAGTAAATCATCATTTTTGCAATATTTTCTTTCCGTTTCTTTATTCTATACTTCAAAAGCTGATATCACTTTTACGACCGTGCTAAGGAAGAACGCCGCACGAACATTCGAGAGATGTCGAATTTCCCTCGATAAGACATGTATTTTTGACAGTATTCATGCATATTTCCCTTGAAATTTTCAGATATTTTAGATTAAATTGCGTACAAAATTGTCTGAAAATTTTGGAAAATAATATTCGTAATTTTCCAAGTTAATTCTGGTTCAATCGGAGGAAACTTGGCAACGTCTGAAAGCTCATACGGCGTCCTTCCTCAGCACGACAGACGATTCACGCGTCTATCCTATCTTCTCAGAAGGATGAAAACTGATGGAATTTTTCGAGTTTTGAACAGGGCTTTTTAGTAAGGAAAAACAGATGGATCCCTCTAAAGAAATGTGATCAGTTTTCTCTTGAAAAAATGATAAATTAATTGGAAAATCTGCACAACGTTGCAATCCGAGGTAATTTATTTTTATTTACTCATTTTTAATTCCGCTATAGCAAAAATCTAATGAACACATCAGAGAGTGTCCTTGCACCAGCTTGACTTTCATTTTATTTCGTTAGAAGTCCCTTTCACTCAACTAAATTTCGTCCTCTTTTTTATGATGTAAAAAAAGAAGTAACAATTTTTCCCCTGCATTTATTTCATTATTTATCTCAGGTAGCTAATGACCATTATGCCACCTGAAAATAGTGATCAAAACCAGAGTTTCTTCTAAGGGCGCTACTTCACGAATCTGAGGGGGGGTAACAGAAAAGAGGAGAGATAGAGAAGGGGGCCAAATGTCAAAACATCCGTTTAAATTCCCTCCAATAGAACATAAAACTCTCAAGAAAGGTAAAATTTCTGGTACAAGGACGAGGGTGCCACCACCTACACTGGGGGAAAAAAAAAAAAAAAAAACACATTGGATCTAGAGTCCAGACTCTTAAAAACATCGACAAGAAAAAATACTCTTGATTCAATCAGATTTACGCTTAAATCAAGAATCAAGCCTCTTAATTTGAGCGGATTTCTTTTTGATTTAAGCTTAAATCTGATTGATTCAAGAGTCCTTTTTCTCGTCAATGTTTTCAAGAGTCTGGACTCTAGATCCAATGTGTTTTTTTACCAGTGTATCAATCACCCCTGTTTTTCCGTGTACTGATGATTTATTTTTGTTTCGTTTTCAGTCAAAAGGAAGTTCAACACATTCGAAGGTCAAGTTACTCTTGCAAAAACTTCTGTTTGTAGCCAGTGCGGTAAACCTTACGAAACGAATAAGTTGGCTCGGCACGTGATAGAGTGCTCAGCCGTCCTTTCTGACCCAAACCGCCGGTTCCCCTGCAATATGTGTCCTTACATTTCCAAACGAAAAGCTGATCTAAAGAAACACATGATCCTGCGCCACCACTATCTCCTCTGAAGAGAGCGTTATCCCTTAATCAATTGCTCTCTCATTGTTTTTAATTTTTATTTTGTAATCTCCCCAAACTCTAATATCAAGACCGTTTCGTTGTCGGGGAGAACCGATCTAATGGGATCAATCAATTCATCGCCCCCCTGACGTAAAGGCGTACCTCGATTTTCGCATGAGCCCCAGAAAGCATCCATTTATATGTAAAACAAGGCTCACGTGAAAATTTAGATACGCCCTTAAGTCAGAGGAGCGACGAATTGTGCGTGATGGTTTCGTTCGAATTTTAGTTTTGAATAATCCGATTTTGTCGGAAGTCTTCTTAATCAATTGCTATCTTATTGTTATAATTTTTATTCTGTAATCTCTCCAAATTCTAATATCAAGACCGTTTCGTTGTCGGGGAGAACCGATCTAATGGGATCAATCAATTGTGCGTGATGGTTTCGTTCGAATTTCAGTTTTGAATAATCCGATTTTGTCGGAAGTCTTCTTAATCAATTGCTATCTTATTGTTTATAATTTTTATTTTGTAATCTCTCCAAACTCTAATATCAAGACCGTTTCGTTGTCGGGGAGAACCGATCTAATGGGATCAATCGATTGTGCGAGATGGTTTCGTTCGATTTTCAGTTTTGAATAATCCGATTTTGTCGGAGGTCTTGTTAGCTTTAATCACTCGGCTTTCAATAAAAGTATTTATTTTATTTATCTTTTAAATATTATTGATTTTTCTCCCCGATATTTATTTTTGAGCTCCAAGGCCTCAGTTTAACTAATCAGTTTTCTGATTTCATTTTCTAATGTTACATCAAAGTGATCTAGGAACGATATCCGCCACCACGTTGCGCCGCTACACGCTTTGTCTCTTCGAGAATCAATAATTATGATGAATGAACAAGTAAATGTAAGAAACTGACCCATAAGTTCTGCGTCACGTCTGTTACGGTACTTTCCAACATGAATTCTCTATGAATCCTCACAAATTTGATATCATACTCCTCAGTATCAATGTCTCTACTCCGTTATTAATCAAATCCTTGCCTTAGTTTGAACATGACGAAAATTACTGATTTTCTAACACGCAGACCGTGTATCAGCGCTATACGTGCAGGGATAGCTCGTCCCTACATAGCTTAGAATTACCGTAATAGATACGGGACTAAAATCAGTGGCCTGATAAATTGGCTCTCAAAGTAGACCTAGCGTGACTCTATCATAAATACAGATTTTTTTCGTACATTTGAATGGGCGAATCCCCTCGGTGACAACCGTCAAGCATCACCTCTGGCCTTCTTCACATTAAAAAAAGTAATTAACGGCATTTCGTGTTAATAGGAAGTAGAACACAGAGTAACATGTAGTGTGCTGTTAATATTTTTTGATTAGTTTTTCTCTAGGGTATATTGACCAAATCTTTGGGTTGAAAAGTTGCCATCTCGTCAAAAATCTGTTGCGAGTGGCCCGGGGTCGAACTTGGATCGCATTGGTGGTAGCCCAATGCGCTAGTCATTCGCAGATCGCAAGGGGCCGTCCCTAAATTACTTAACGCTCTTTTTCGGCATTTTGGACCTCCGCCTTCCCCCACCCTTGTAACGTTTTGTAACGTAGGTCCGGTCCCTATCCGTTAACACGTTAAAAAAAATGGCATAACACTCTCCTAGACCCCCCCTCCTCCCCCTATAGAGCGTTACATAATTTAGGGACGGCCCCTAACCTCTGTCGAGAGTACATTAGTTCAGCAGGACACTTTCTTCTTTCCTAGTTGTCTCAGCAACCTACAGTTTCGGTCAATTTAACCGAAAATTTGGTTGATCAACCAAGTCCTTTGGGTTGACACAGAGACAAGAGACCCTCCACTCGTATCTCGGCTATTGTGGAAGCTTTTACTTTCGGGACTTCAGCATTCTACTGTTGACTTACCTGCATGGTCGATGTTCCGCAACGTGTTGGCTGTTTCGTTTTGCAAGCAAGCCGAAGTTTTGGAAACTTGCTTGGCTCATGACGTCACCCGAAGCTCATCATCCACCATGTCAGTAGGTCAACAGCCGAAAAAAGAGTGATGACTGTTGCTTTCATATAATTGTCCATAAGGAAGTGTTGAATCCCCGAAAGTAAAAGCTTCCACCTGTCGTGAAGTGGCCAGCGGAGGGTCTCTTGTCTCAGGGTTGACATGACCGTAAAGAAGTAGCTCAAAGTAACCCAAGGACACCAAGTACGGAAGTGATTAACCGTGTAGGAATCCAAACGCTAACCTATCTTTACTTTGCTTTCAGGCGAAGGAGGCCTCCCTTCAGACCTGAACTTCGGGCTGCTGAACCAGCTGATGATCGAGGAGGACAGCGCCCAGCGGCAGTTCCCGTGCGCGTTCTGCATGAAGGCCTACAAACGGAAAGACCACTTGCAGCGGCACCAGAAGTACCACTGCAAGAGCCTCGCCCAGAGACCGGACTTCCCGTGCAAGCTCTGCCCGCACGTCGCCTCCTCCAACTTCACGCTCAAGAAGCACCTGGTCCAGTGCCACAGGAACGAGGCGCCTACCTAACAACCGCGACCCTCTCCGGGAGCTCTCAGGGCCTCAAGGCTCTTCCTCCCACTCGTCCCCCCGGTCGAACGGGCCGATCAACCGGAACCCCTCCACCTTCGCAGTAACCTCCCCGTCCAAATTTGGCACTTCTAAGACACTAATAAAAGTGATTATAGGATGTTGTTCTAATTGGACCGAGGTCAACAGAAAGGAACCAAGCCACATCAGCTATTGCCAAATTTAACTGGGCACTTCAATTTTTTACGGGATAACATTTTTCCGGATTCCTTTGACTTTTTTAAGGAATTTTCCTGAAACTATGGAGATTTTTCACTGAAATTTGCACGAAAATCCGCGCAATCGTTTTTCTGTTTAAAATTAAATTGCCCAATTAAAGTTGGCAGTAGCTGATGAGGCTTGGTTCCTTCCTGTTTAACGCGGTCCAATTTACAACGGACAAAAGAGCACGGGGTTGTTGGGTGATATGGACATTTCCCATTAATTGTGGTACATTCCCACTTTGTTGGATTGCATGGACATTTCCAATTAATTGTGGTAGAAACCCAAGAAATTAGGTTACCAACCCGAATATTGGGGTGCTACCCCAACTTGAGTCGCGGTACTGAAACAATTAATTGGGAACGTCCATATCATCCAACACATTGGAGTAATATCACGATTTTAGGGAACAACCCTCAACGCCTTTTTTCTGTGTAAAAAAACTTTCTTTCTGTGTAAAAAAAGAAGAAACGTAATTAAATACTTTCATAGATAGAAAGTTCTTTCATTGCAGTGAGGAAGGTTCGTTGAGTCTAAGAACATTTTCTTTCATTCAAAAATGTTTTATATTATATCTCGTATAGGGAGTTAAACCCCCCCCCCCCCCCCACCGCCATGCGGCCCAACCCCTCCTGAATTTTTCAGTACTCTCGCGAGACAGTAAACTCCATGACTAAAGTGCATGAGATATCAGGATGTTTCCTATGTTGTTACGTATATAGCAATATCTCAAATGTGCGATCGAATCAATTGCGAGAATGTTAAAAAGGAAACGTTTTTCATCAATATAGGCCATGAAGGTTTTTCCTCTTCAAGCTTAAGTACCGACGCTATCGATAACAAAAGGAGTTCTGCCCACATGGTAAAAAAAACCTCTTGCTTCAAGAGTGCAGTTTCTTGTCGCCGGATTTAAGAGTCTGGACTCTTGTTTCAATGCAAAATCCGCTTGAAACGAGAGTTCAAGATTCTTAAATCCGGCGACAAGAAACTGCACTCTTAAGTCAATGCAATGCGGCATTGGTCCAAGAGGTTTTTTTTACCAGTGCAGATCAAAAGAACCTATAATCAAATCAACTTTTTCTCGAATCTAAGAAAAATTGTTGAGCAAGAAACTGTTCGTTAAATCAGAGAATAATTATTTTTATTATTTATTTATTTTTCTAAAATAAGAAAACGATTTTCAACAATTTTTCTTGCAAGACCGTCGTGGCAAAATAGCTGACTCGTTTTTTAAGGAGGCAACACTCTGTGTCACGCGCCTGAAAGGCCATCTTTTATAAAGGGGTTAGGGTAGGATTATCGCGACCACTCACAGTTAAATCCTACACAGTTACTTGACGAAGGAAACCCTCACATTGATTTGAACCGGGAAAAAGTGGATTTTCCGTTTTTCAAGAAATTGTTCTTTAATTCCATTCAATTTTTCCTCGCCGTTCTTGTTATAGTCGAGAGAACTGTGAATCTTCGCCTATTTTACAATCCAGGGTTTTTCTTGCCATTCCCAGTGTGCCATTTTCTTTTAAGTACCAGAAAGTATTGCAATACTTTAATTTTCCCGCAAGGACCGATTTTTTTGAGAATTATCTCTACCCTCTATGAGCGCCCTTACTAATATTTGTTGACTCATTACCATTAGCTTCAAGTAGTAGTAAAAATCAGATAAGCTTAGGTCATTGTTCCCTCTTCGAAAGCGCAATAATAAATGATTACGTGCTCTAACTTACGAATTGTAGTTTTTATGTCATCCATTTTCGTTGTTTTCAAAAATTAGGGTGATTCTTCACGCAAAAAGTACTTAAGAATGGCGACTGCAGTACCTGAAAGACTTTCAAAGCTTTGAGAAGGAAAAATAATAATGACATAGATTACGCTCCGTACTTACGCTGCTTAGAAGATTTTTTTTCGAAGTCCAAACTGTGTATTTCTGGTGTTTTTGTATATTTCTTGCCTGGCACTCTAATTTCAAATGATCGTTTGGTCACTTTCCCTTTATCTCTTCAATTTTTATTAATACTGATGAAGTATTGAATTTATCACGCCGATTAAGTGTCTCTCCTCCCCCCCCCCCCAACTCCACATTTTTTAGTCGGATGGAATGAAAGAGTCGACGTAAAATTAGCTTGGTTTTTCTAAAGCCGGAAGTTATTTGGCAGGGTATCACCCAAGCACACTTTTTTTTTTCTTTTTTGATGAAGCCAAGAGATGTTGGTTTTTGTTTTCTTCTCAATTAACATTAAATGGGATTGCCGTTTAACTGAAAAATTTAATTTTCCCTCTCTCTGCTCACTTGTACTTTTTTAAAAATAAATCGCAGCAACATTCACGGAACTAGATGATAGACTGTTTCGCAATAAGAAATATCTTACGGGCAAACTCGAAGATAAAAAAAATACTTTCAACTCATCACGTCTTGATTTACTTTCACGACACTATTTATCTAATGTTATGACCATCATTACTTAACGATTACTGTGTGAACTAACTTGTTTTCCTTTTTCAAGCATCATTGTTTTAGCACGACCTCACTAATTTGGCTCAATTTGTCAGTCGCACCCTATGTGTTGGGTCGACTATTTTACTTATTTATGTTTATTTTTTAATGCATGATATACTCTTAGTTAAATCTAATGAAAAGTCATAAGTATTTTTTGAACTCACTGTTTATATGTTATTTCTCAGTCAGTAAATCTAACGTTTTGATTAAATATTTGAAGTATTATTTCCCCTCTTATTCCTATCAAACCGTTATAATCATTAGCTCGAGACCGAAACATTCCGAGAAGGACCCTTGAGGAGGATAAATACGGATAGGCCTCAATTTCCTTTAATGGTTATTTTGAAGAAGCTTACCCTGGTAAAAATTGGCAATAAGAGCTGCGTTTCAAAATACCATAGGAGTTCCCATAGCCGACTAAAGAAGGCTATAAATCATATAGCCGGGCTATACGAAGCTATAAAAAATTATACAGTCGGGCTATAGTTCCTATCGCCGGGCTTTACACTTTATCGCCATTGGCTATAAAAGGCTATAAGAAATTGTGTAGAAATTCGTGTGCTTTGGAAATCATTAAGTTTGATACGGAACTACCTCAATATTTACAAAACACACATTATATTTTCCTTTAAAACATATTTTTTTTTCATCAATTAAAACGCGAATAATCCATACAGAGTGTGTAAACATTTCAAAATTATGAGTTGAAAAACGCTGACTCCGCGAGGTTAAATATTAGAGCCTAGCACGAAGCGGAGCGGCGACGCACTGGCGCCTACAAACCTAACAGGGATACTCACGCATTGCGCAATGCGTGAAGTATCCCTGTTAGGTTTGTAGGCGCCAATGCGCGTTCCGCACTCTCTGCCCGCCGCCGCGCGCCGCAGCGTGCCACGGCGTCTGAAGCAACTACTTCACATCAGAGGTATTGCACAGTATCATAAAAAATTGAAGGCGCTCCAACATATTAAGAATGACAGGCATCCTTCAAAAGTACGGAGCTTTCCTCGCAAAATAAATCAAGATACTACGGTACAAAAAGAGAGCGGTAGTCCAAAAACTAACTAAGTCCTAGTATCCGTATGTAGTAACGTTTAGCATAAACTTTATCGTCTGGCTGTTGCTTAATCCCATCGGCTATAAAAGGCTATAAGAAATTGAACAGCCGGCTACAGAAGCTATTGGAAATCTTACAGCCGGCTTTAGGTCTATAGTATTTTGGAACACACATTCTACTGCCAATTTTTACCACGGTAAATATGGGTGATTTTTTATTCCTTTTATTTTAGAATGAAGAATGACAATACAATCACAACACACTCGCTTTACTAATTTTGAAACGGAGTTTTTTTCCTGAACGCGTTACGCAAAATCTATTGTATTTTCGAAACGGTTGTCAGTAAAATTAAATATCTGTGAAGTTTAATTTCATCCGCTATGTTTAAATCAACGACGGATAGAAAGTTAATTAGCGAAAGCGGAAATATTTCAAACATTCGTCCACCAGAAGGAAAACAGGTTCTCAATTTTATATCTGGAAGCATCGTTGTTATCGTACTTTTCAATTTCATGTTTTCCGTCCTATCTCGCACCGTGCTTTTTACATTATTATAAACAGAACCAATTTAGATTTACTGAAATGAAAGCTGGAGTTTGTCATACTTCATCAAATCAAAAGGACAACGAACAATGTTAAACTCATTGAATTATGTTTGAGTGATCAGGATTTGAAACAGCGCAAGATCACCTGCTTCTTCTTTTATAAATTTATTTATCTTTCAGTACTTTGTTTATTGCTATTTTGTCTTGGAAAGTGTAAAAAGTTAAATCCCATGGTTTATCTATATGTAGAATGTAAATTCCTGGGTGCATTCAGAGAAGAGTTAACTTGCAGCTGCGCTCTGCGTTAGGATCTCGGTAAGTTGTGCCCATTCAGTTGTTCATAAAATATTATTTAGCCCTGTATTTCTAGTTATAATTTATATTCTATAGTTTAGATTCACATTTTTCTTCAAATACCAGTCATGCACGGATTCGGGCATAGTCCTGCGCAATAAAATCTACTGAAAACCAATTCATATAGGTATTTGATAGTGTGATTAGGGCTTCTGGCCTCTCTCTCTTCCCCCAGTGCGTTACTTAATTTAGGAAAGGACACTCAGTTATTCTTGTCAGTTTGTTGGAGTACCGTGGTGTAAGTGCGATCACTGGAGGATCCATCTCTGATTGGCTCAGCCATCTCAAGCTTTGTAGAGCTGGTGATAAAAGATGAAAAATAGCAGATGCCTTAGGTGGATAATTCAAAATGACAGGATGAGGTTTTTTTATTTGCTTGCATTGCCGTAGACCTAACGCTAATTGCATAGTCAGCGTATTCACTCACATTTGAAATCAATTCCTGGTATAATAATCATTAGAAAATTTCTTTTACAGTCAGACCTCAACAACTGCAAGGTTGGTAACAACCTCCTCCCATCCCAATTCGCCTCCTTTTTTTCTGGATCCTAAGGGTCTCCATGGGACCCAGCGTCCATACTCTCTGTATAGAGTGTTACGGAAAAAACCTTCAAATATCTCAATAATATGAGTTTCCTAAAACGTGTTCGCCCTCACTTAACGTTGGTGGGTGCCCCCAGCCCCCATCCCCCATAACTCATATTTTTTGAGTAGCTCGTGTTTTTTGAAACACCCTGTACGCAGTGGCGATTCTCGATCGTTGGCAACATTGCATTCTCCTCCATTTAAATGAATGAAAAATATCTATTATTGATAAGGCAACCTGAAAGCGATATTATTAATGAATTTGAATGGAGGGAAAACAGCGTTGCCAACTTTCAAAATCGCCCCGCTTGTATATGAAGACACTCTTTTTGTTGGAACGTTGCTAACGTTGAGAAACATGTTGGGTCTGTTACAGCCGGAAGTGAGAGCCCTGGGGCCGCGGAGTCGACGGAGACAGAGACAGAGACCGGGACTCAGGAGTTGACCCTGCTGACGTCATTCGAGCTGGAAGTGGACGTCACGAACCCAGACCCGGGGAAGGGCCTGGACGATAAGTCGTTTAAGTTCAGCTGCGACCTCTGCGGGCGGAGCTACAAGCGCAAGGACTACGTGACGCGGCACAAGCGTTACGAGTGCCTCTTCGTCGACGGCAAGGCCAGCTTCCCCTGCAGCTTGTGCGGCTACGAGGCCAAGCGGAAGGACAAGCTCAAAATGCACATGATGTCCAAGCACGGTGTCCAGATCTCCTCGGACAAGATCCCGGAGGCCGTTCCCCCCAGTTAAAGAGCCAGTCATTCTTGAATCGACCCGAACTGCTTCAAACGGAAATTACTTTGTGCGAAAGAAGTCTGTTATCAGGGTGTCTACAAGTCCGGAAAGTCTGGAAATAGTACTGATTTTTTAAGGGCGGTCCGGAAATACTGAAAAAGTGCGGAAATTCTGCAAGAAGGTCCGAAATTTTTTCCATTTTTTGGTCATTTTTGTCGCAATTTGAGCGAGAAATAGAGAATCGTAAATTTTTCGAATTTTGTTAAAGGGAAGTACTTAAAAAGTTCTGAAGTTTTCTGTTGAGGAAGTGCTGCACTGGAAAAAAAACACATTGGATCTAGAGTCCAGACTCTTCAAAACATCGACAAGAAAAAGTACTCTTGATTCAATCAGAATCTAGCTTAAATCAAGAACCAAGCCTCTTAATTTAAGCGGATTTCGTTTTGATGCAAGCAAAAATCCGATTGAATCAAGAGTATTTTTTCTTGTCAAGTGTTTTCAAGAGTGTGGACTCTAGATCCAATGTTTTTTTTTTCCAGTGTGAATTTCTTGTGAATGTACTGAAAAAGTACTGTAAACGCACTGAATTTTGGCCAGCCTGTTTCAGTAGACACCCTGATTATCCAGGAGAGCTAAGAATCCGCGTTTTCGTTTCCAAGAGTCTTGAAGAGGCAGGAAAACAGTTTTCCTTTAAAAATCTCAGAAAGTATAAAAAAAAAAATTGGGCAAAATCAGTGGCGAGGCGTGAATGATCGATAATTCATAATTCCCTATTTGAAGCTATGGTAAAATATCGATTCTTCAGGTGTTCGTTGCGAGCTTCCTATTTATCGATCCTTTTCCACAGGTTTAAATAGCAGATCAATTGATATGTCGCAAAGCACACGACGCCCGGTAAAGCCCGGTAAGTATACGGTAGGTCTGGAACTCTCCATGTCTCAGTCCTTCAGGACTATCTAAAGCTGAACCTCTTTTTAGCCGTCAAATAAAAAAATAAATGAGATCATTATCAAAGATTAATAATCTTTAAAAGTAAATTAGTAAAGTTGGAAACATGGAATGTTGAAAAAACGAGGAAGAAAGCATCACGTAGCTTAGAAACAAAACCATGAGACTAAAGGCTCCACCAAAAATGAAGATACAAAGAAAGCCGTCAGTTTTGCTTTTAATTTATTGATCAGTGAATTATCAGCGCTTTGCATTCCTATCTGCGACTCGTCTGTTGCAAGACTGCTCGTACCCGGGCAATGAAACTAGATCTCATTTGTAATAATTTTATTTTTTATTTTTAAGAAGTATTTTGTTATTTTTAAGCTTTCATGATTGTTTGAATTGGTGTTCGTGCCATTAATTGTTGAATAAAGAATCATTCTTACCTTTCAATGATAAACACTCGTGTTCATTTCAGAATTCATCGGCCAAAGAGAGCTCCCTGGTGGCGACTCTTAAAATTTGGCAACACTGATTTTCTCCCATATAAATGTATGTAAAACTATCGATTCTTGGTGAACCAGCTTGCCTCACCTAAAATCGATATTTTCAATTTATTTAAATGGAGGAAAAATAATGTTTCCAACTTGCAAAATCGCCGCTATGTGCACCCCGGTACCCTGGTGATCGTGTTTGTCGTGAACCAAATCGTGTATTACATGAAAAGGATAAGAAACATGCATCCAAACATTAAATTTGAACCTTGTCAAGTGGTCCATCGGTGACAAAACTATTCTTTAATTCTCCATCAGAAATAAGTTCTTTTGGGAACTCTGGTAGTTTTTATGGGGCTCCATCTAAACAAATCACATGTCTCGCATGTTACCATACTCAACTTATTGTCCGATCATGGAGTAGAAACATTTTGTGTGTTCAAAAATATCAGATTTGAATTCAATTTTTCCTTCCATATCTCGTGGCAATAGAAAAAGAATTTGGTGTGCGCGACTGAGCATTTTGTGACCCGCGTAAGAACCGTAAAACGTAGATGGTAATTTAAATATTTTATTCGTATTTTGTTTTCTCTGAAAAATAATAATCATGAAGTTTTCAGCCCTCCTTTTTTTTAAATTTAGGATGACTACGGGATAGTAAAATCACATGAAATTTAAACACATGCTATGAAAATGCAGTAAGTCATCATTATATGACTGGTATGATGCATATTTTTAGCGAATGGTCAACACCTCCGAACAATTTGGCCACTTTTTTGGGGGTTCATATACCACTTGGAATTCAATAAATATACCTACCTCCCTTTGTATCGCTATCATAAGAAATTGGAATGTTGAGCTGTACATCTCTTTTATGACTAATTACCGTTCCTGTCCGATTTTTTTCTAGAAGATTCGTCACACACAATCAATGACTGTAATCCTTTCCGAAATCCTGAATCTCGGAATTTCTCGGTTGGAGTGTCCAAGAAAACATGCAAAAGAAAGGGTCATCTCAGCCAGCACCAAAAGCATGATTGTCTTAGTGGCATGGCACGGATGTACCTCAGTTCCAATGTTCCTACCGATCAAATAAAAGAAGAAACGCATACTTTTTAAGCACGGAGTGTGACCGAGTAGTCATGACTTGAACGAAGCATTCTCGTGTAATCACTATCATACGTGAACCTTTATTAATAGTTTACGCAAGCAGAAGTTATCGAAATGCTCTCTATTCGATGTTTCTGGAAGAAGGTGTTTTCCAATGCAAAAATTCATTTAAAAAAATACCTATCTACCGGTACGAGTTAATATCATCCGATCTGACTGAAACATGGCAGAGGGTCAATCGGACGTATTTCTATCAAAACAGAACTATGTGCAGGTGGGAAAGATGGGGTCTGCTCGATAGTGCCCGGGCCATAAGAATGAATGGGCAATATCAAGTGCCAGTGACGAAGCCGTCGTCGCGGCTCCTCATGGTGGGGATTAACTCATGAGCCCTGGCCATAACGTTCCAGACACATGCCCATGACTCATACACTCTGTACATAGTTCCGTTTAACAGAATGTAAAATGCCCCTTTTCAAATTCAGCAAACGGGATTTTGAGCCAACTGAATGCGGCACCCATGAGCCATGGGCATGTGTCTAGAGCGTTGTGATCAGGGCTCATGAGTTAATGCCCACTACGAGGAGCCGCGACCACGGCTTCGTCAATGGCGCTTTATATTTCCCATTCATTCTTATGGCTCGAGCACTAACGAGCAGACCCCATCTTTCCCACCTGCGCATAGTTCTGTTTGATAGAAATACGTCCGTTTTTAACAAACGAATCAATGTTAGGGAGTAAGATCAAAGAAGTATCCTTCCCCAACAAAAAGATATCCCTTAGATCACCCTAACGGGACCTCAAAAAGACAGAAGCCTCTAAGAAACAATCACGAAGACTGCTCTAAATAAGTATATTTGATGGCGTAACAAGAGCCTAACGCAATTTTTTGGTCCTTTGTTCTAGTTTCGGCTCCAGTCGAGGCAGACTCGCAGGCGCGGCTCAAAACGACAAAATCGAGCTCAAAATTCGAGTGCGACCTGTGTCACAAAGTATACAAAAACAAATCCACCCTCAACACGCATCTGAAATACGAGTGCAAGTACGTTCTGGACAAGCCGTCGTTCCTCTGTCCCTACTGCCAGCACAAATCCTCGCGTCGCCGGGATCTCGTCCTCCACGTTAAAACCAAGCACGTCGACGAATTACTTTCCGGAGATCCCTTAGACGACTCCGTACCTACGCCATATATCCCTGAACCCACGATCCCCAAATAACCCCAATAACCTAACGGATCAGTCACAGAAGTGGGTTTAATGCTTGATTCTTGTAGAGTAGCTAGAATAAGATCTGCTCAAATAGCAACTCTTTACGTTCAATATTTACCGAGCCCCCGCGCTTTGAAAAATTCGGTTTATGACGTCATCCACCGCCGTACTAACACCCTTTGTTTCTTCCACCTTCCTTTCATCAGTCAGAGAGACATACATTTGCACTGGTTATTTGGATGAAAGCAAGGTGGAAGGAACCAGGGCGTCACTACCGCGGTGGATGACGTCATGAACTGAACTTTTCAAAGCGCGTTATCTCTGCTAATATTGAACGTAGAAAGTTGCTGTTTGAACAGATCGTATTATTTTCAGCTAATCTACAAGCATTATGCATCAGAACACGTTTCTGGGACCAGCGCAACTAGCTCATTGAACAATTTGGCTTATAAATCGCTTAGCACTGAAAAAGGCTGACCGTTGAAATTGTACAGAGGACAAAAGGAAAACGGAGCGATCCTATTAGTAGAAACGGCTAGTTTTGTTACAGCAGGGGAAACGATGGACTAACGATAGGGTTTCCCTATACGAAGCGTAGTCGATTCCACTAAACCATTTTATTACGTGACTATTCCGTATTCGTCTGGTACATGCAGTACCGCGATATCTATGATGAAAAATATTTTATTTTTCAACACCTTGATGAGTCGAATAACACAGTGAAGTTGAGAGACGCAAACGCAGGGTAGAAAAATAAACCATTTTTGGAGGTGACAATTCCCTAGTTACAACAACCCCCGTCAGTTAGTCTATCACTCACCCACCTCCTTTGCTCATTGTAACCACTCGGTTCTGCCACTAGGGTCGCTCCATTCTCCCTTTGTTTGGTTTATTTATCGATTTCAATAATCAGCTCGGAGAGAGACAAGTTTTTTTGAAGTCAGAGAATTTTGCCACAAACCTATGAAGTCAATTCAGATATACCATTTTGTGACACGTGCAATTGATTTGCCAACAATTACGGTCTCTTTTCAATTGTATATAATTCATTCTCATGCTAGATTAGTAATTATTAATGATGGACAATTTATATATTTTTAAAAATAAATAGATTTCATTTTACAAGTGGTAGTAGATTTTTGTTCATACTGCATTTGAAAGCTTGTGCAGCTGCTCATAAAGGCTTATAAGACGCGACTCCTTTTAGAAGGATACTTCGAACGCTTCCTTTATTGCCAAGCTTTGCGCCCTATTTCATTTCGTCTCGCACTGATAGATCACCGTCATCCTTCGCAATCATCGGTGATTTATATAAATTGTGAAGATTATTGTGTGAACTGAAAATACATACAAAGCAACTGACAAAACGTGGTGCTAGACGGTTCTTCGTCAAAATCAAGCCAATTATCGTTTATTCCAGTCTTCTTAATGATGTCAGTACCTTCAGCGCAAAACAATTTTTTTTCCAGACTGTATAGAAACTCCTCTCTCAAACTGCTTCTACCTCTTCCTTTAAATTCCACTCTCAACTGTAAATATAGTTGCACCTGAATAGTGGTGGTCGGTCATTTAACAAGATGAATGAGCTCTAGAAGTTACTGAGATGTTTTCGGCGTAGGTGAAGTATGATTCTTCACCGAAGATTTATTTGCTCCCCCATGAAAGAACATTACTAATTTTCAACGTTGCGAAGTTCTCTTTGCAATGCACAGTTTCACTGGGAACCTCCGGGACATTTCGAAATGCAAAACTCACCAATTTTTGTTCTGATCACGGGAAAAAATGAGTAAAATTTTGAACTGATGCAAAGTCACATTTTCTTAAAAAGAAATGTTCGTTTGACTCAACTTTTCTACTTGGAATGGAGCTAAGTTTCTTCTACACGGTGGCGAGGCGTGAATGAGCGATCATCCATATTTCCCCATTCGACGCTATGGTCAAGAATCGAATATTAAGGTGCTCGTTGCGAACACCCTGTTTGTCGATCCTTTTCCATAGGTCTAAAGGGCAGATCAATCGATGTATCGCAAAGCACGCCATGCCACTGATGCAGCATAGTTCCTTTCAGCATAAATATGTCTAACTGTCGCAAGCCGGCAAAACTGTCTCTCCTTCATTACTCGTATTATCCTCTATGATTATAGATCTCATGTGAGTCTACTTCACCTATCATACACGCCACACACACATTCGATCGTTGCACTTGCATTCGGAGGTAGGGAAAATGGTGTTAGCCTGGAAGAACCGCGCCGCTGTGGGCTGATTATTGAAATTGATGGACATAGCTATCGACTAAGAAGACAAAAGGAAAACATGGGCGATCCTATCGATAGAAACCGGTGGTTGTTTAGATTAAGGGGATAAAGGACTGACTAACTTTAAGGTCTCTCCTGGGTTGCCGTTAGTTAGTCTGTTATCTACCTCCTTTGTACATTGCAACCACCCTCTTCCACCGACGGCATTGCTTCATTTTCTTTTCGTTTCTTGTGCCTACAGCTTTATCCATCGATTCCAATTATCAGTCCGCCGACGTCCCTCGACTTGCAGAACTCGTCGAGTTGTATTATTGCTCTAATTCCTGATTTGATTTCTGTTATTTGATCCGTAGACTCGAGGTACAAACAACCGATGGTGAGTAGTCCATTGGACGACACTGGCGAGCGGTTCCAGTGCGATCTCTGCGGGAAGTCTTATAAAAATAAAACGACCCTGAACCGACACATCAGATACGAGTGCAAATACATCGTCGGGAAGCCGAATTTCCCCTGCGACCTGTGCTCGCACGTCTCCAAGAGAAGAAACGAGCTGAGGATACACAAAAGCCTCAGACACAAACAGTACAGCTAGACTCATGAATTTCATCGCTCCTTCGTTAGAACTGAATGCAGCAGATAAAACCAATTTTGTTTTGAACAAAGCAACAGACCCTAGTATATTAATAATATACTAAGGATTAACTAGAAAAAAACACAAAACAATGGGTAAACAAGGCTAAAAACAGAGACATAAAGAAATCTGGGACGTCTCAGG
This sequence comes from Bemisia tabaci, assembly GCF_918797505.1. Lineage (NCBI taxonomy): Eukaryota > Metazoa > Arthropoda > Insecta > Hemiptera > Aleyrodidae > Bemisia > Bemisia tabaci. The sequence continues at coordinate 32,501,935 of NC_092793.1, forward strand.
GTGGTCTCAAGTCTCAACCCTCTCGTCGACCAGGACACAGAAATAAAATTAAAAAATAAATTATAAAAATCAAGAGACTTTTAAGCCCCCATTTGCCTAGATCCCAGGTTTTTTATGTCTCTGTTTTTAGCCTTGTTTACCCATCGTTTTGTGTTTTTTCTATAATAAGGTTTAATACATGTATACGAGGTACAAATCTCTCTTCAACCTAGTTTCTCGGTAGTACGGAAAAATCCATACTTAAAGAATTAATGGCTGATACCTCGTTCCAAAACTGCATTTTTCACAAGGTATAATATACCTATATAATGTCAAATCAATATTGATACTACATAGCATGTAGGTCTCTCAGATTTATTTAGGAAGTTTCTGCCTCTCGTCATGCAGAAATTATCCCGGGGTCTTGGTGAAAAAGCATATTTATCCAGGGTTCTCAGAGCTTAAAACGTACAGACGTGAATAACCGTATTGTTGTCAAGTTTTTTTTTTTTTTTTAGTTTAATAATTAGTTTCTCATTCTTAAACGCACAAAACGTTCTTACGAAGCAACATTAATCAAAAATCCCCATTTCTGATAGGAGCGACTTGAGTTGGTTTTTATCTGCTGCCCTCAGTTCTCAGTGAATTGCAATTGAACCGAGCTTGCTGTATTCCTCTTTAAAGAGTACTCTTAAGTCTTTTTAGTTATGTTATATGTGCGGTTGGTTAATGCTGATGGCTGAAAATAGATGAAATGCGTTATTTTTTAAAGAATGACCTATCGGAAAACAAACAGAGGCGGATTTAATTTTATTAAATTGATTTTGACATTGTTACTATTCCACTCTCTTGTCTAACTAGGTACATTTCTCTGTGTTTACACTGTATGTTTCAAATGTTAATTTATCATGAGCATTGCCAATTTGCCGTATAATACTGTAAGTTCAGCTGAATTCTACATTTAAATAATTAGTCAGCTTAACTCTGCACGTTAACCGCATGTTCCTTACTATGTTACTCTGGAATTATTCCTGAAAAAGCCAGTTATTGCACATCATGCAACCCATACCTGTCCCGATTTTGAGAGGCATTCTCCAAAATTTGTTCTGGAACACTCAATTCAGAATCTTTATCTTCACTTTGAGTCATATTTTATTGAAATAAACCTCCGCTAGAGGGACTTTTTGTTACCAATATGTGTTTACCTACAGAAGTGGAAAAAGAACTTGTTAACTTTAAGTTGTACGGTCCTTTAAAGTTTTACCGGTTTAATGAAATATTTGTTATCAACTTTAGAATCATATGTAAATTCATATATTTTTGTAAGTCACATCAACAAAGGTTACATTTTCCCAAAGAATCTGTCTTTTTTTCTGCATTCTTGAAACCATTGAACATATTTTTTCCAAATATATCAGTGTAGAGGTTTCATTTTCCTACAGGTAAACTTTTTATTTTATTTCAAAGTAATAGGTCCAATAAAAACGCGGAAGTACTTCTTGAGTGTCACGAAAAGACTCATGTCGAGCATTTCTGTAATCATTTAGACTTTTTCTTGGCCTCTTCCTGATGTATTTTTGGTATTTAACATATTGATCTTATCACATCATCATCTATTTCATACCTTTGATAATTTTTAGCCGCTTTTGATTACCAAATTTTTTGGATGGCTTTTTGCGTCTCTTTAATTTTACCCTCTTGTTGTTTCCCTATCATATGCCGATATTGTGCCTCTAGACAAGGTGTGAATTTAAACACTATGCAACACGTTCCATCTTCAACATTTTACGAAGGAAACCAGAGGCGAATGCAGCAATTTGGCAACACCGGATTCACTCCATTTAAACCTTTGTCAAATAATCGATTCTTGTCGGAGCACCTGGCCCATCCAAAAATCGATACATTTCCGTAGGTTTGAATGGAGAAATACAATGTTGCCAATTCGCTGGATCCGCCAATGAGGAAAACGAATATTTTAGGTCTGAAACTTACTCTACTTAAAGAGTAAGTATGCAAATGACGTCATTTGTGAAGTCTAACTTCCATTTGAGATTTGTTAAAAAAGATCTTATTGATATTTCATTCAAGAAATTATTTGTGAACCTATTGTAGGTAAAATAGTTTTCTCAGTAAAATTTTGATGAGAAAACGTGTGATTTTTTTTTTTTTTTCTTTTCTTTTTTTTCTTTTTTTTAGTCCAGATCTTGTCTAATGGCATTTTCGCAGAATTATATTTTTAGGTAGATATTTTTACCTTTTGATCTACTTTAGTCGTACCTGGTATCTCCTGTTTTTATTATTAAGTGCGCGTACGTGTATGCGTGTGCGCGCATATACACTCGCATACATTCTCTTGTTTGTAAAAAAAAACTCCGAGTCTTTTTATACCATTTGTGATTTTTAATTTATTAGTTGCACCAAATTAAGGCAGAGTATATTTTTCTGAATTCAACTTTATGTGTTTTCAATTATCATCACAACCTTTATAATACGTTCTCCTTCTGATTCCCAAATTAATTATTATTTTTTTTTTTTTTTTTTTTTTTTTTTTTTTTTTTTTTTTTTTTTTACATTTTGAATTTCCTTCTAAAAATATCCTAGGTATGAACATCATTTATATCACTGTCAATATATTTCACAGTATAGCGTAGAAAGCTTCTTAAACAAGGCTGATAGTACACATTTTAAAACTTTTACGTTTTGACCACATTTTACAGTAGTTCTCCATAGGATCTGAATGTTGCGGGGGGGGGGGGGCGTGCTAGGACGGGGGGCTTCCATCAGAATATTTTGGAGATTTTAAAGCATGTAATATGCTGTTTTGGTCAATTTTGTCATGAATAATTACGAAATACAAACCTCATTCCTACTTCCCTCCTCCATTCCTTCCTTTCCTTCTTTTTTCTTCCTATTTTTTCTCGGGCAAATGAGGGTGGGGGGGGGGGATTACGCCATCTATGCTTCCTCCGGCCATGCATCGGATTACAGAGAAAAAATTAACGCATTGCACTAACAATAAGCTGACAAACCAGGTCGTAAAATTATTATAATTAACTCATATCGCAGGGAAGATATCTATTTTCCTTAGAAAAAATCCATCACTCCCAGAGGGCATCAGGTATGATCAGCGGCCTGGCTGAAGAGTGATGATATAAGCATCGCGCCGGAAGTATTAGCTACTCAGACCGTAGGGTTGTGTGTCTTTTTAAGAGCTGAAAATTTGCCATCTGGTATGATAAGTTTCAGTCTGAATTTACTGTTTACAGGTGAGATCTCTTACAGGTAGCCAAGAGGAGAAAAGAGATGTGAATGCTCTAAAATATTAAGAAGTAACCCTCTAGTATGAAAATTGTTCACGGTCATTTTACAAATTTGAATTCGTTTCTGTACTGCATGATCTGTTCCATGTGCACACAAATGCAAACTAAAAATTAATCATTTTCCCTCCATTTCTCTGTAGCTAATTCTTTTTTCCAACCCATATTTGGATCGTATTTTTCCTCAGATACCGAGAGTAATTTGATCGTAGAGCAAGTCTTCTCTTACGTCGATTTTCCTGAGTGCAAGCCGGAACTGGACGATTTCACAAAGCTGCTTCCAGGATCTGAACAACTAGTGTGGGACTATGAAGGACTTGAACACGACTGTGAACAGGTAAATTTCATGTTCACTAATTTATTGTACCCACGATTTAATTGCAAACGTTTTCCTCCAATGTTTTTTGGAAGGCGAGAATTCCATTAAGATGTATTTTAGAAACTTGACGCATTTTATTTTACCTAATACTCGTTCTTAATTTATGTATTCTTATTTTTATACTCAAACGCAAACCATCCAAATACGATTACAGGATCACCGTAACAGCTGATTTTTTTTAGAAGTTCGATTTTTTTTATTTTTTCATAATTGATCGTTGAGGTTTTCCATTCGCACATTACTGGCGTGGCGTGCTTTGCGATATATCGATTGATGTGCCACTTAAACCCATGGAAAAGGATCGATAAACAGGGTGTTTGCAACGAGCACCTTCATAATCGACTCTTCACCATAGCTCCAAGTGGGAAATATCGATGATCGATCATTCACGCCTCCCACTGTGTTGCACGGAAACCCGACACACACAATTCCTTTCAGCCTGTAAACTGAAATTGCTTATTAAACAATTTTATCGTAAAAAAAGTGTCCAACATGTTGTAGATTTTACAATAAAAAAATGCTAATTTAACCAACCCTGCGTTTAAATTAGTTTTTTCTTATTGTAAAATGTACATTCAAAACATGTCGGACATATCTTTTAACAATTGAATTGTTAAATTAGCAATCCATTTTTTGCCGTGTAATATCATCGCAATTTACTTCAACATTTCAGTTACAAAGTGCCCTTTGGGTTGGGATTTGTGAGTGTTATTCCCTTCTCATTTCCTTTCTCTTCCGTTTGTTTTCCTAGGAAGCAGGAGTTGGCGCAGCAGAAGACTCCATTTTGGGGATGCCCGAGCCCGCTGTTGCGGAACCGGAGGAAGAACCCTTCTACGCCCCAGTTCCTGTTCTAAATGGATGGCATCGCGAGAGCTCTCTTCGGTCGATGTTGTCCGAAACCCCTGAAGGCCGCTCCATCCTCAGCTCATACGATAGAACAAACAATCTAACCGTCGAAGATAAGAAGGTGCTCACACATATAATAATCGCCAAAGAAATAAATCGCAATGGATCGGACAAAATCTCAGCCTCGAGACTGCGGGAGCTAGCGGAGGAAGTCTGTGTTTGTTTCCCCACAGAGGTGGTGGAGCATTGGTACGCAGGTCGTGATGCTCAACGCTCTTGGAGCAGAGGAAAACTTTACGAGAAGTACAAGCACGCGGTACGCAGTGGAAATTGGCAATCGGTAAGTCGTCCTAATACTTGCGCTTTTAAACCTAAGAATGCATTTATGCAGGGTTGCCACAGTCAGGGAATACTAGGGAAAAGCGGTAAATATCAGGGAAAACCTGGGAATATTAAGGATTTTTAAAAAAATCCGGGAAAACCTGGAAATAGAAACTTTTGTAGGGGACAGTCACAAGACGATACAGGTAGTTACATCAACATCCATAGTTGTTGATGCAACTACCGGGTTAGTTGTGACCGCCACTGCGGTAGTTATCGTAACTACCGCACGGTAGCTGGCGCATTTTTAACCAGTCGCTGGTTGTGTCGACTGCCCTATTTTTATCCGTGTCCTTTTCTCGTGCTAAATCAACATTTTCCCCGAAATTTTTGCGAAAATGATCGTAAAACTTTCCAAAAGTCTCATCAGTGTTTCATAACGTCACGCAGTAATAATCCCCCTTTCCCTCGTCACGCACCTGTCAAGCTGCACCAGGCCTCCCCCCCCCCCTAAAGTGTGTCATAATTAATGAATGACCCCTCTAATATGTAGTATGTATGGTAGTATGTTATAACGCACTAATGACATCAATTTTTTTTTTTTTTTTTTTTTTTTTTTTTTTTTTTTTGACAGCTTCGGAATTATGGAAACCCGAAACTGAAGAGGGGAAAGAAGACGAATACCACTTCATCCAAGTTACCAAGAATGGAAGAGGGAGTTGCGATCAAAGATGACAAACCCGACATCGGTGTACCCGATTCGAAGAGCTCTAAGACGGAAGAAGAAGAAGAAGTGAGAGACTCTAAGATTGATTTAAGATCAATGCTCTCGGAAAGCCGTACCGGCCGAAAAATTTTACGCTCGTACGAGAAACAGAAAAGTTTGAGCGAGTTGAGCCGGAACCTGCTGACAATTTTCTTGATACGCTCGGAGTTGAACGGTCATCTCTCGGTCAAAATTCCCCCCGAGCGATATCGCGAAATGGCCAAGAGCGTCTGCGAATGCTTCCCGACCGAGAACGAGATGGACTGGTTCCGACCCAGGAGGGTCCGTCAGGATGGAGTCGTCGTCCAGCAAATGGGAAGACTCTACAATAAATACATATATTATAAGTACGCGCAGAGAGCAATCAAGGACGTACGCCATGGAGTCCTTGCCAAAAGTTTATTCCTCAAGCAGAGTCCTTGCAAGGTAATTAATCAATCATAAAGACACGGTAAGAACTGATTGGACTTCATCGTGCGAACTGGAACTACTATTTTTGACCAATCCATAGAAGGTCTTATTTGCATCGAGAAACTAACGGCACTTTTTCGTTTCTAAGATGACTTAGAAATAGCAGTTCCTTATCGCAAAGTGAAGTTCAAATCTCTCACGGAGAAAAAAACTTGGTGCATGGGACCTGAAGTTGAGGTCATATTTATCTCTGAAGTTTTCTGATCACGCATCCGAAAACTTGAAGTCGAGCTGCCGAAGTTCGGGTCAGACATCGAGGCACTTCGGTATGTATCAAAGTACTTCAGATGTCTGACCCGAACTTCGGCAGCTGGACCTCAAGTTTTTAGATACGTGATCCGAAAATTTTAAAGATCCATATGACCTCAACGGCGGGTCCCACGCACGAAGTTTTTTTCTCCGTGCTCAAGGCACACCTCACGAAAATTTCCCAGGGAAGTGTGAAATACGGTAAAAAAGTCCCAACTAACCGATGAATGAGTAATTCAAAATCACATTCTCTCAGGATCTCAGGAGCACATTTTTCTTTGACAAAGTACACGGAAAGAAATTAAATGTTTATTTAGCATTTATACTGTTAAAAAGATGTCCGACAAGTTTCAAATGCTGATTTTACATTTTAACAAATGCTAACATAACTACGCCCACTGCAAAAAGTACAAATTAAAATGTTATGTTAGCATTTTTGTATTGTAAAATCAGCATTTGAAACTTGTCCGACATATTTTTAACAGTATGAATGCTAAATCAACATTTAATTTTTTTCCGTGTAGAAAATTAAATGTTACAGAAATACTTTTCCCAGTGTGTAAAATAACTAAGGAAACTTCAGCATACTGAGGAAATATTCTATCGTAAAAAATTATGAAATTAATCAAATTTAGCGGTCAATCAGATATTTCGTAGGTAGTTAGCAATCGACGGTACCTGGCAAGCGGCATGTGTGTTAACTCGTCCAATTTCAAAAATTCGCCTCGGCATAGTAAAGGTTTCATTGGTAATGAACCTGGAAAGCACGACCTCGTCCTAGAGCGCCTTCGAATCCCGGCAATACTCTCCGCTTTGCTTGGGAGTTAGTTTAGTTGCCTCTCCTTCCGAACCAAAGCCAACTAATTGTGAAGTCGCTGAAAGAGACAATCGCCTGGCTGTATTTAGTATCTGCAACAGACTCTTACTCCTCTCGTCGTTTTCCTCACGAACGAACGTAACCATATTTCAATGTTGCCAAATTTCCCTGCGCAAATTGCACTCTTACCAGGAGAATCTTATGAATGTGTAGCTAGAAATTTCACCGAATTTTCCTTTGATCTCAAAAATCGGAAAAAATTTCAAAGAACATCGCGAAAGTAGATTCTTTGTAAATAATGGAATTACTTGAGCCAATTTTGCAACCTTGGAACGTAGATACGTTACTTCCTCCGGAAAACGACGTTTTATGTGTGGGCTAATGCTCTTTTTGCCGTAGACGATCACATTTAGTAATAAGTCGACATTTTTTGTTTCCAGAAGCGGACTGGTTCGAACCCTGAGCGCAAGAAGGAGCAAGAGTTGGCTCCGGAGAACAGCCTTTCAAAGCCTTCCAAGTCTGAAAGTATACTCGCAAAAAAGGTAGAGGATTCTGGGAACGATCTGAGATCACTGCTGTCTCAAACCCCACAAGGCCAACGGATTTTGAGCTCATATGATGAAGAAAAGCAACTGACCGAGTCGGATCGGTGCACGTTGACAATCTTGTTGATTCGTATGGAACTCAACGGCACACTATCCACCAACATACCCCCAGAGCGTTTCCAAGAGATCGCTCGAGAAGTTTGTCGATGCTTTCCGACCGAAGTGGAAGAGGAGTGGTACAGACCCAGGTCGCTTGGTCCCCATTTTAGCAGGCTCAACGCCAGCGGAAGACTGTACGCTAGATATCTGTATTATAAGTACCAAAAGAAAGCCATCCGAGACAAACCCAATGAAGAAGTGGTTGAGGAAATACCAATTAAATCAATTAGAATAGAGGTGAGTTCATGTTTCAATGAGCCGCCCATTAGTAAGGGGCTGTCCATAATAATTGACACCAACGGGCTGATTATTGAAATCGATAGGCAAAGCTATAGACAAAGGAGGCTTTAGGAACAAACTAACTAAGTCATCCTATTTGTGAACGCGGGTAGTTGCAATGGACAAGGGAGGTAAGTAATAAACTAACTAACGGCAACCCACGAGTGACCTTTTCATAACAACCACCCATTTCAACCAATGGGATCACTCCGTGTTCCGTTTGTCCTCTTTATCCATCACTGTGTCTATCAATTTCAATAATCAGCCCTCAAGGGATTTCATGGTTTAAACTTATCCTGACGTCGCCGGTCTTGGTACACGCCAAAATCAGCGCAAAATGATCATTTATAAGAAAACTTCCAATAAGTAGGAGTTCAACATTGCCTAAAATTTACGAAGGGAGGAGGGAGATCGATCGAAGGACAAGCATGACATAGTTCAGGGACGTTTCCTAGCTTAGAGCAAAACGGTCGGAAACGTTTTTGGAAAAGGCTAGCTATTCCGCTTTTAATTAATGCTTAAGGAGGCTCAACACGTGTGAATAATTTGGCAGCTATCTCTAAACGCCAGGAGCTAGGTGCAGCCCCAAGCTACTGTCATTTATGACTTTTGCTCTGATGAAATGCACGTGAAAGATTTTGTCAATGAAATGTGTAACGCAAAATCCTGGTAGTATAGGATGATTCTGATTATTTGAATTATTCGTTTGTACTGTACAATGCTAAGAACAAAGATTTTAAGACACCATGCATAATTTTTTCCTGAACAACTATTCTGCCGTGCTAAGGAGAAACGCCGTATGAACATTTGAGAGTTGCCAAATTTCCTTCAATAGAATGTTTATTTTTTAGGGAAGCTATGAAAATGTTTCTGTGAAATTTTTCAGGACTTTTAGGTGAAATCGCGAACAAAATTATCTAAAAAATTGGAAGAAATTTTCTTGCAAATTTTCCCGGAAATTCGTGTTCAGAAGCGAAATTGGACGTATTTATTTATGCTAAAAAGAACCATGTCCATAGAGTTTGCGTGTAACATAGTTCCTTTTAGCATAAATACGTCCAATTGGTCAACGCTTATTGAAGGCTCATACGGCGTTTTTCCTTAGCTTGGGAGTATTAAACATATGCTGAAGAGTGAGATGAGCGTTACATCACGAGTATATATGAAAAGAGAGGCTGGTTGGAAAATCAAAGATGTAATTTTTGTTTGAAACAAAAGCGTTCACGATTTTAAGGAAAAGAGAGGCAACTTAGCCTGACTTGATGAATCAAAAATCGCCCCCCTTAAATTGAATTTTTTTGGAGCAATGTCCCATTTCCACGTAGGAATTATGATTTTCTGAAGCGCCTAGAAAGTTGTCAATTATAATGTTTCGATAATTTATTTTCATTTTTGTTCTCTCTCTCTCCCCTTTTTTTCTTTAGAATCGGACTGAGCCACAATTTGAACGCAAGAGAGGACCCGGACGGCCGCTGAATAATAATAATTTGAAACATTTGAAGCCGAGAAAGGAACCGGAACACGAGGCATGTGATTCTGGAAACGAACTGAGATCGCTTCTGTCTCAAATCCCTGAAGGCCAGCAGATTTTAAACTCCTACAACGATTCGAATGAGCTAACTGAAGGAGATCGGAAAACGCTGTCAAACTTATTGATTCTCAAAGAACTGAATGGTGATGCATCTGCTAAAATATGCCGAGAACGGTTCCGAGAAATCGCTCGAAATATCTGTAGTTGCTTTCCGACCGAGCTGGAAAGAATTTGGTACAAGCCTAGGGTGCGTTGCAGGAACGGAACCTACATATATCCCTCGGGAAAACTGTATCAAACATGCATGTATTACAAATATTCCAAGAAAGCAGACACCGATAAACGTGTTGAAGAAAAGGCCGAGGGAATCTCTGAAAATCAAAATCGATTGAAGGTACCGTAAAGTTTTTTTGTTTTTTTTTTGTGGGGGGGGGGGGGGTCGATATTTTTCTTCATCTTTTTATACTCAGGACTAGGGAGCTACGCCCCCTGACTGCTACGCGGCCCAACCGCCCGCATCTAGAGAATTTTCAAAATCACAAAGGAAAATACCTATTTTTCGATTTAAGCCATTGACATGTTTTCCATATTCCCTAACACTGTCAGAACGGACGATGTGAAAATGGAACAGATTACTTAGGTTTTTGTTAAAAAATAGAAAAAAGAAAGAAAAAGATGCTGGACAATGTATTCAAAAATACTCAATCCTCAAAAATGTTTTTTCGGTTATCATTATTATTATTATTATTTAAGTTGGGTCGCAATTTGAAATGTTTTGAAGATAAATAATGAAAGTAACCCATGTAAAAGCTCCCTCATCAAGATGTTCAAATGGACTTACTTCAGCGGGCCGATTATTGAAATCGATCGACAAAGCCATAGACAAAGAAGGCAAAAGGAATATAAAGGGATCCTATTGGTGGAAAAAGGAGGTTTTAATGGACAAAAGAGGTGGTAACAGACTAACTAACGGCAACCCACAGGAGACCCTATAGTTAGTCCATCAATTTCTCCCTTGGTCTATTAGAACCACCCATTTCAACCAATAGGATTGTTCCATACTCTCTATGTCTTCTTTGTCTAATGCTTTGTCTATCGATTTCAATAATCAGCACGCTGCTATACAGAACTATAGACGATTGGGAAAGATGGGGTGTGCTCCAGAGAGCTGGATAAGAAAGAATGTAAAAGTGGGTGTGATTCTGTATGGGAAATTGGAATAGGCACTAACTGAATGTGGCTCTCATGAGCCGTGGGCATCGCAAAAGTGCGTTGTGGACAAGGCTCATGAGTTTAAGCGAACGACGGACGAGCGCAGCGGCAGCCTCGTCACCGCTGACGTCACTGTCGCTTCATAATTCCCATTTATTTTTACAGCCCTATAGACCAACTAGGACACCTCTTCTTTCCATCCTGTCTCTGGTCAACTGTAGCAGAAACACGCCCACTTAAACACCATGACTATGCCTTATTTGTATCAGGGAACCCTTTGGATGTTTTCTTCCTTTCTTTCATGGCTACCTTATGGATTTTTTTCTTCCTCTCATTCAAGATCTCTTGCCTCGACGAACGCCTCACGAAATTGTACGTTTGTATGCTAAAAGATACTATATGGACGTATTTCTATCAAACGGAACTATGTGCATTAGGACGTGAGCCCTGAGACCTATAAGAATATGTGCTTAACAGGGCTCACGTCATAATGCACATAGTTCCGTTTCATAGAAATACGTCCATATGTACATAGAATTTGCGTGCATTATAGATTTATCCAGCATACAGAGTCTAATATCAGAAACGCTTAAATGTTTGTCAATTATGATGACTCATTAATGGGTTGAAATATGTTGATTCCAGAATCTGACTGAGCCCCACCCTGAACGCTCTGATTCACGCCCTGGACCCTCTGACTCATGCCCTGAACGCTCTGATTCACACCCTGAACGCTCTGATTCACTCCCTGAACGCAAGAAAAGAAAAGGACGGCCTCCGAAGAATAATAATTTGAAACATTTCAAGCTAAAAAAGAAACGGGTCCCTAACGAGCTGAGATCACTTCTATATAAAATCCCTGAAGGCCAGCAGATTTTGAACTCGTACAATAGTTCGAACAAACTAACAGACACAGACCGGAAAACTCTGTCCATCCTATTGATTCGCAAGGAACTGAACGGCGATGTATCTACTCAGATTTCCCCAGAGCGGTTCCAAGAGATCGCTCAGAATGTCTGTCGTTGCTTTCCCACCGAGGTTGAAAAACAGTGGTACAAACCTAGAGGGCGATGCAAGAATGTAGAACGTCAACCCTCGGGATGGCTCTATCGAAAATATGTGTATTATAAATATTACAAGAAAGCAATCATCGACAATGACGTTGGAGTAGTAGCGGATGACATCTCTACAGATGAAAAGGGATCAGAGGTAATTACACCGTTTCTTTCATTGAATTTTTTACCGCGTAATTCATTGTGAATACTAGTGAACCTGATTCTACGTAGATATTACATAATTTCAGGTGTTCCCTATAAGTCGAATATAATATTTCAGGAACTTTGATCAGACTGGAGCTTCTACATGGTTATTTTTAAGTGCAGATTTTTTTCTTTTGTTCCGGTGGAGAAAATATGTGTCCATCTGGCTCAGTTTGTTACTGCATACGGAGAAAAGGACATAAGTTACGAATAATAAAAATTGAAGGAAGTCAAAAGTAAAAAAAGAGGGGTTTTACAAATTGTTTCGGGGTCAAAATGCCCAAAAATATCGAGTCAAGTGAAGTTACAGCGTTTTGAAATCGGTCCAGAAACCGTTAAGTATTGGGGAAGACCTGTTTTTTCCTTTTTTTTCTTCTACTTCAAGTAGCCCACAAGGGCTAATCCCGTCAAATCCCGTCCCCCCTCCGACCCTACAACCAGACCCAGGCAACCATTGTTTGAGACCATCAAACTCGGGTCGCCTGGCGGGGGATTCGAACCCGGAACCTCCCGATCATAGAGCTAGCGCTGCTGCTACAACCACTACACCACAAGAGGCCGACACATGCACGGAATTCGCAAGGAACGCCTTATGCTTATCAATCAATTGTCGAACATATTTAACCAAGATTTTGTGTCACTGTTTAAAATATGTATTTATGAAATGAGTTACCTAAGGAGAAAAACGACGCTTCTCACAATTTTTATCCTTTGATCGAATGAATATTAATTTAATAACCGTAACTTGCTCTGCTATACCACTTATTTGACCGTCGATGATTATTTCTTTTCTCATGTTTTCAGATGCTTGAATCAGGCAGCCTAGAACGCACGTCTTGAAAGAAAATGCCAACTATTTTTTCGTTCCTTGAGATTATTTTTAGACGAAATTGACGCTGCTCAAAATTGTTTTACTTCTCTCTTACTGCCTTTTTTAAACAATATATTTGTTTTTAAATTTAATGGTTATTTTGTTTACTCGCTAGTTATAATATTCATTTATTAGTGTTTGATTGCGTTAATGAGTCGCTAGTGTAATACTGATGTTCGTTCCTATTTTTGGAAACTTAAATGAATTTCATGCCCGCATGCCGCCGTTTTAAATTCACTGTCTTCTTTTTCAATACCTTATGTCCCTTTATCAACGTCTCTTTTCTCATATAACATTTTATCTCAAGACTAATGTTAGTCCGTGAAATATTTTTTCATGTGTGTTTTACCTTTTTTCTAGTTACTTAATTAATTGTAGTCACATATAGTTCCTTAAGGCCACAATTTTTTTTTTCCTCCCTATATTTTCTGAACCTTGTCGTATTGAGATAGCTTTACGATGGCAAAAGTCGCAAAGCACTTAAACTTCATGCATATATTTATTGCAATGTAGTGGTTCTTCTGTTTACTTGTATATTATAATTTAAATTTATTAGTGTTTCATTGCGTCAGTGAGCCGTCAGTGAATTACTGATTTTTAGTTTTGTTTTCAAGAACTTAAATGAATTTTCGTTTTTTTTATACCATATGTCCCTTTATCAACGTCTCTTCTTTCATACGCCATTTTTTCTCGTGTATAATGTTAGTCAGTGAAATATTTTTTCATGTGTGTTTTACCTTTCTTCCAGTCATTTATTGACTAATAATAGTCGCATTTTGTTCCTGAAGGCCACAGATTTTTATTTCTCCCTATTTTCTGAACCCCATCGCCCGGAGATGGCTTTATGGTGAAAGTCGAAGAACACTTTCTTCATTCGGAATGTTTCAATAAGAGCTGATGATGTCTCATTTTCATTTTTTTTCCCCCTTTCAATGAAAATCAGTGAATCATTCACAATTTTTTCAAATATTCTGCTCATGATGCAGGATAACCAGCAAAAATGTCAAGAAATAACGTTTGTTAGTTTATCGTAAATAATGCATACAATGTGACACGAAATCATCAATGTCGCCAAAAGAGACACTCATTTTGCAATTTTCAACAACGACTAACATTGGTTGAAAAGTAAACGTGACAATGAGTGAGAAACTAATTGGGTTTAAATCATGAAAGTTTTACAGGATTTAAAATAGATCGCTAAAATCGTAACCTCTTTGCACGAGAGAGATAAAGTTTCGTAGATTTTGCATCACGAGGGGGTTACACCTCAGTAAATCATCACTGAAAAAAAAGAATCTTAAATTTGCCGTCAAGTATATTCTCTTGAATCAAGAATCCTGATCCTAATCTGCTTGTTATTACCTACATTTTTGCTTAACTCAATATTTTTTTCTTGTATCAAGAAAAATTCAGCTTGAATCAAGATAAAAAAAAAAGATTATTGGCGGCAAATTCAAGAATCATCATGCTTGAGCCGAGCAATTTTTTTTTTCAGTGTTAAGTCTTACTTACTCCAAATGAACTCAGATAGTAAGAATTTCCTTTCGTATTTATTCATTAATCTTGTAAGTTACGGATTATTGTATTACGAGGTCTGTTAGATTAGAAACCGGATTTTGGTCATAACTAGCTCACAATGCGTCCGAATTAGGTTTTCTTGAGCTTTTATGATAGCTGGAAATATACTTAAGAACGCTACGTTCACAGATTTTGTTTATTTCAGTGTTTATTCTGTTTCATCTTGAATACAAGTAAGTCAGGTGCGTTTTGCGATTTTCAGCATGCGATCACTGATAGAGCAAAGACTCAACATTTAATTTTGTTTTAAACTCGGTATACCTTGTACCGAAACTTTTGGTATGCTAAGTAAAGTTTACCAAGATCATTGTATGAGATGTTCCCACTGTTTTGAGTGGGTTAAACGATTCAAAACTGGTCAGGAGTTCGTCGAAGATGAGGAGTATGGGAATCTACCCTCAACGGCAACTGACATTCGTCACGTGGAAGAAGTGCGGGCAAAAGTGCTCGAAAATGGTCGTTTCGAGCTTGTTGAACAGAGTAATATTTCTGAAGGCTATGTGCATACAATTTTGATAGAATATGTAGACACGCATCGAGTTTCAGGTACACTTGCCCCTTGATTGTTGTCCGTTGAACGAAAATCCAACCAAATGTCAATTTCCCTTTAGCTGCTTGAACGTTCTAACAATGATCCTACATTTTTGGATAGGATAATTTTCTGTGACAATACTTTAGTGTACGGCTACGATATGGAGACGAAACTCCAATCGTCCTTGTGGGTTGAAAAATGTAGTGCAAGACCGAAAAAAGAGAGACAAGTTCGGTCAAACATAAAAATCGCAAAACACCCTTGAGGTTGCCTTACTTCAAGCCACATACCAACAAAGCTAATTATGATTTTTCAAATTTGTGAACGTAGCGTTCTTAAATATATTTTCAGCTATCAGAAAAGCTCAAGAAAACGTAATTTGGACGCATTGTGGGCTAGTTATGACCAAAATCCGGTTTCTAATCTAACAGACCTCGTATACTAGGTTTAAATTCTTTCAGCTCTCTGGACCCGGTGACGGATGATACGTCGGTTCTTGCATCAACTGAAATTACGGAATGAAGATATTTTATCACCAGCGGCGATTCTTGCATATTGCTTTTAAGGAAAGACAGGAAGAAAGAAAAAACAAGCGGGAAAGTTCTAATACTGTCGTATTAGAAAAGCGCTCAGGTGTTAGTCAATGTATTCAGTGAAGAAAGGAAGTATAAACTCCGTCGACTTTGCTGGGTAATGGAAATAAAACATCAGCTGATAGCAAACAAAGGTTACCAAGGAAACCGTAAACGCGTATTTTTGTTTCCCGAAAATGAGCTCACCGTTGAGCTCATCAGGCGCGTTTTTTTAGGCTTCATTTGAGTTCAACGATCAATTTCGATAAGAATTACTCTACCGCTAAGAAATTTTCTTATAGACAAACGATCGAGACTACCTGCGCATTACGTTAAAAGCCACAGCTTTATTTATTTTAAAAATGGACCCCCCCCCCCCCAAAAAGCCTACACATCGATGAGCTGGTGCGCCATTTAAACGCATTAGCACTAGTATACTAGCACTCAGAGGCAAGTCGGAATCAAAAAGCGCTGCCTATCGGCTGAGCGCTTAAAAGTAGGACGATACATGTATAATAGCATAATGCTTTCTGAACCAAGGGCTAACGCCCAAACAAGAGGTAGCGAATTCTAAAAGAACAGAATCACTTAAATTTTGTAGGTTTTCTCCTTTTATTTTATAATATCGCTAATTATTGCCAATTACTCTATTGAGCTAATTATTGATATTTATAAACACGTGAAAAATTGTTTCATATGCTGTGATTAAACTCGTGAAATGTACAATTCAACCTCTCTCAAAAGTCACTTGTTTTTATAATTTTCTATCGTGGATTTTTTTAAGAATTTTCTGAATGCGCTACAAGTAAGATCGTGCACGACGTCATGTCCAGGCAGTTATGTGTATGGGCAATGGACATGTGCAAAGAATGTCGGGAGAGAGGTTGCCCATACCAGTTTTAAACTGGTTCCCTCTCGGGAAAAGGCGGCGGGGACGTCCCATGAAGGGATGGCGGCAGGGCGTCGACGAAGAGAGCAGATCGTCGGTTGCCCGATAACCTTTGGCGTTTCGGTGTCGTAGAACGCCAGAGTGCGTTGTTGGAGCAAATTTTAGTTAGTTCTGAATCCCCTAAGCTCTAATTATTCGACTAAATCATGCATATTTCTTTTTTTGTAGAAGCTGTCATCACTCTTGAAGACGGTTGGGACTCGTCTACGGACTCAGTCGATACGTTCGAATACTTTAGCGAAGATGACGATATCCCTCTCGCTAAATTTGCCACAGAATTTATTGGATTTCGTGATCCACAGCTTGATGTCAAAGCAGCAGAAATGAACCTCGATAATAAACGGTCCGAGGAACTGGCGCCGCAGAAGATGAAACGCAAGGTACGCTTCATCTGTAATTTACTTTTGAATGAAGAACAGTACTTCAGATGCAACTAAAACAAACTGAAATACTGTATCCTCATCCTACCCTCACTGAAATAATAAAGGCAGCCTGGTCACATTTCACTTTGATACGTATGCTCCAGTTAACATAATACTTATTTACTCATTCATGGACGTGCTTGAACGTAATCAAAACATTTAATGTTAAAATTTTGAAGGAGTACAATGGTGAATTAGCAAACGAAAAGGGAAACAATAGTGAAACATTAGTGAACAACAATATACAATGGTATTTCGACGGTGTGGGTCGGCAATCACATAACTCGGTTTGCGACGTCGCAGACTTCCTGTCATACTTACTTTATTTCTTAACGGAAAACTACTCAACAGCAATTCTTTAAAACTGCCGTGATTTTCCTTCTCTGTGTGAAGAAAACTGCAAAAACTTCAAGGAATGATGTCAATTTGCTCTTCTTTAAAAAATAACACAGAGGCAGAGATTTTCAGACACCGCAAACGAGGTATGTGATTGCCGACTTACACCGTCGATTTGTCATATATCGATGGTGAAACTACCAAATCACATATCTCGATTTGCGACGTTAAATTGTAGACTTCTTTTCATACTTTATTTTTTTAACTACTCAACGTCAATTTTGTTACTATTTTTTTTACTTATTGTTTTTTTTACGTATCGCAAACCCGTTTTTTTTTTTTTTTTTTTTTTTTTTTACTGAGAATTCGGTTACGGTTCGAACCTAACCTAACCTAACTTAACTTAACCTAACCTAACTCGAGGATTGTGAGTTGGACTATAAATAATTGATTGATTGATTGATTGATTGATTTGCCATTTGGTGAAATAATATCCCCTGATATTATCTAGACTGAGGGTCTTGGAATCTGTTGCAGGCGTCAACTGGGAAGTTCAAATGCCTGAGTTGCAACTGCGCGCAAAGTCCTGTGCGCAAGGCTCCTCCAAGGAAGAAATCAATCCGGTTGAAGTCCAAGCTGATAGGGATAAAGCCTCTGCCCCCGCCCGACCCAAAGACATGGGGTTGGGCAGAGGCTTCGGAGGCTCAAATACCAGCGGGTGGAAAAACCGTTACCATGCTCGACCAGGAGCCACCATTGACCTATCCTGCCCCTCGAGTGACCAGGGAAGAGGTTCGAGGCATCAAATCTGTTATCGGTGCTCGGTTGCGAGGTCGAAGAGCCGTCAGATTCTACAGGAGGCACAAGTCCTTGGACAGGGACAGTTGTATGACGATCGCGAAACTCCTCGTAAAGAGGGAGACGGATGCCGGAAATTACAAATTGGAGCAACCGTGGTTCCTACAACTCCGAGAGATCCTGGGCGAGATTTTTCCCAATGTCCCGCGGGACCTTTGGTACAACATGATACCTCTTGAACCGAAGAGGAAGTATAAGTATAAAAATAACAGAGGAGGTCCGGCAGAAAGTCGCAACTTTATCAGGGGAATCCTTCTAATCGCCTACCGCGTGACACGTAGGACACTTTTAAAAAACGGTGTCATTTAGCCGAAAATTCCAGGAAACTAAACAAACAATTGAATCCTGAATTATAATAGGGGATCTTCATCCTTTTTCGCCCACTTTCACTGGTTATGAGTTCGTTGTCATTTATTTGATGTCAGTCCACTCCCCCACCGAGAGTACCTTCATTAGAAGAGTATGTATACCGGGTTACATGAAGCTCTTAGGATCCCAAAAAATGGCGGCGACTCAAGGTTGGAGAACGTGGGAGAAGATGGGAGCAGGTGAGAAGCAGTGGCGTGGCGTGCTTTGCGATATATCGATTGATACCCCACTCAAACCTATGAAAAAAGATCGATTATCAGGGTGTTCGTAGCGAACACCTATGTAATCGATTCTTTACCATAGCTTCAAATGGCGAGATATCGATAATCGATCATTCACGCCACGCCACTGGTGAGAAGGGGTTGTTGCCAACCTTTGCCGTTTATGCTCTGCTCCTTTCAGCCTTGAATTTAGAAGGTTCATAACTTGAACTTACAAGATTGATAACTTGAACCTCTACTATGGCAGGTCATAGTGGAGGTCTAATTGTAAGTTAAAAAGCCGTTTTCAAATGAAATGCTCAATATTGGATTCAAAACTGAGCACATACGTTTACCTGCGGAATTTGAGCGAATTTCATGGTCATTAATGCAAGTAAAATCCCATTATCTCCACTTAGGAATACTCTGCATGTGACGACCGCCATTTGTTTGGATCCTAAGAGTTCTATATAAAAGGCGTGAGGTGGCTGAGCCAATCACGATTGGATCCTTCAGTGGCCATATTCAGTCTTTAAAGGTACTCTACTCCCACCGTCAATAAAGTTCATAATTCAGGCTGCATGTCACTAATTTCAGTTCCTTTTATGAAAGCAAATTATTTTCGTTTTACATTTCGTAATTACTATGTTTTTCCTTTTCTAATTTTCTCGATAAAATAGTAACGGTCGGTAACCATCGAATGAGTATTTTTTAACCTACTGACTTTCATCCTGGATTTGTATGTGTTGTGAAAATAACAGAATAAAAATGTTTAGCATGAAAGCTTTTCGTGCCCTCTCGATGTATCAAAACTTCTTTTGCTCAATGTACTCATCTACCCAGAATACCCTCCGATCGATCCAAGCGAATTATTTTAATGCATTCGTGAATTAAAACAAGAGCATGGAAGGATTCAGTAAACGAAGACCAACTGGACTGCATTTTACAATTTGGACCTATAAATTCTGGCTCATCTGAAAAAACACTTATGTGCATAGGGAAAATAATGGCTCATATGTTGTTTTTAAACCGGGCCGGATTTTGTAGTTCCAAATTGCAAAATGCAGTCCAACTGAAGTCTCAGCCACATTTTTTTCTGCAGCATTTCACAGTATACTAATTTACACAACGGAAAGTTGAGGAATCAACTCCTGAAAACATATATTGTAAGTAATCTATAGGAAACCAAGGTGTTGTGGACATATGTCTTTAATTCATTAAAGCTTTTTTCAGCTAATACTTAAAACTACGGATTGACCGACGAACCGGCTCGCAATCAGCTGATATGCGTGTTTAAAACTTTCACAGTAGCAATGATCTTTCTTATCATCTACTAAGTTTTTAATTTCGGCCCTATCATGTATTTGTGATGTAAAAGTTCGTAAAAATTTCAAACTGTGACGAAGTTAATGTTCAAGATTTGTCATAATACTCTGATGATGGCATAAGCCCAAAAAGGCTTCAGTGAATTAAAGAAATATACCACAACAACTTGGTTTCTACTCATTACTTACAATACAAAATGGTGTTGTTCAATTGGAACTCTATAAATCCTGAAGGCGGTATGGGTGTTGAAATTAACGTTATTTAAACATAATAAACACGACGTCGTCGTATGATTTGAGAACAGCGATGGAAAATTTCATGAAATTTATTCGAGTGAAATTTCTCGCGTGAAATTTCATGAAATTTATTGAAACTTTTGGGGATAGATTCAGGAGACTAAGAAACGACCAGAAACAGTAATTCTAAATTTTGAAATTTTTTACCCGAAGCGTAAAACATTCGCGCGTTGCAAATCTTTTCGTTCAGCTAAGAGGTCAGGTTGGGGCTCTTCTCTCTAAACTCCCCTTTTTGCCCCCTCCTTGTGTCTGGCACCTTCAGTAGAGTAGCATAATACCGCAGCATCAACAGAAAGACCATCTGAAACGCTTTCAGACCTCCAAAGGTTTAATCAATAATTCTAAAAAAATTATTAAGTTTTAACTTTTGTGAAATTTATTCAAACCTTATGAAATTTCACTTTCCATCTCTGTTTGAGAATCGTTCAATGTGTTTTAAGTATGTACATGTACATATCGCGCATAGGAATTTATTTTCGATTTTTCCGTTGCGTGGATCGCAGCACATTTTACGGCATTTTAAAGATGCATACATCGTCTGTTCCCCTGTGCTAAGGAAGAACGCCGTATAAACCTTCAGGCGTTGTCAAATTTCCTCAGACGAAATTCGAATTTCTTAGTGAATTTATGAATGTCCTCCAAGTTTTCAGATAACTTTACCTAAATTTCCTGAGAATTTCAAGGAAAAATGTTCATAACTCTCCTCAACAATTATCATTTTACCGGAGAAAATTTGACAGCTCTCGCATGTTCATACGGCATTCTTCCTTAGCACGGCAGTGTTGAACCGTTGAACGTAATTAAAATTATACAGGAGAGGTCCATCTGTAATGAGGGACATAATCATTATTCGTATTTGTCCCTTACGGGAAAAAAAACGACTGCAGTGCTGAAAAAATCAAAATTGAGTTAATGGCACTGCATTTAGGCGTGTCCTATGTGAACTCTCTCCCACCATGACGACTAGCCATGGCAAACCAAACCAGAGTATCGAAAGTTTGAATTTTATACCTCAGTATCCATTTTCTTGCGAAAAATGTGTTCAAATTTTCTGTCCAGGAGAAATCAAGGAACGCGTGAATGTGAAGAAGGTAGGATATTTTTCGTAAAAACCTTATTAATTTATTTTATATTTTTCCATTCTATATTTTGTTTTACTTTTAATGTGAGGCGGGTGGGAGGATCTCTATTTTTTTTTTTTTTTGTAGGTAAGGAAGAAGTGAAGAAATATTACAATTATTATTTTAAATTCCAACATATTCAAGTATTCAGGAATTGATTGTAAAATTATTTTAAAATAATGTAAAATTGCCATACTTTGTCAAGTCCTGAACTGTCCGCTACGTCCTCAGCATTTTTAGCCCACAAAACTACTTTCTTTTGCCATACTGTTGAATGCCAGGGAATGAAGGTATTATTGAGAATTTAGGCCCTAAATTGGTCTTCCCTGTGAGCACTCTTGCTCCTCCTACCGGTGCAGATGCAGGACTGGTTCAGCTTCTAGATTCTTAGTCTGAACCTTGGAAGAATTTGCCGAGTTTGCTAATAGTTATGTCTCTTTATTTTGTCAGGTGAGATACACCGACCGGAAGTGATACATGTATTTTCGTACGATCAGCTACAAAATTGCAATTCTAACTCCATATTCACCAAAATTTCTTCGGAGGATCCTCTCGGAGAAGGATCATTTACTGGCGCTAAAGACGTGGTAAGCTTCATTTTGAATCAAATGTTGAAAAAGAATATAATTTTCCAAAGAAAGCAAGAAAGCAATTACCTAGTCTTTTCGATTATTTTTTTTTTGTATTTACATGTATTATTACATGCTATTGCACCATAGACAGGGTTGCCACAGTCAGGGGAAACCGGGGAATGTCAGGGAATTTTCAGACGTTAGGGAAAACCTAGAAACGTCAGGGAAAATGACGAAAAGGTCAAGGGAAAATTATTGGGTCACCTTTATTTGCTGTCGAGAATGGGTTCGACGTTTCGCACAACGCACTTTGCTTGTCTTTTTAACCATCTGACGTGTATCTTCAGTCGCCAGGCAACTGCGCCAAAATGTGTCGAGGTAAATGTCGCAAGGTACTTCGTATTCTAAATTCTGTGGCAACCCTGCAAAGAGTACACAGAGTCGTAATAGGAATGAAGGAGTTGACGCCGTTGTTAAGCATTTTCCAGTCACGGAATTCCATGACTCCTGCGTGGTGCCGGGTCACCATTTCGATGCATTATCGAATTTTAGAATGAGTCACTTTCGTATCAACGAATTTTGACATGCGAATTATTTGTCTGACGGTACATGACGCGCGAAACACGATGCGCACATTGAAAACGCGGGAAATTAACTCAAAAACCGAGATATACGTATTTCAAATCGCTCAACTTATCCGATCTAAAACGCCCTGGTTTCGCGCCGAACCGAATAATGTCATCCGGCACTGATCAGAAACGAGCACGAGTCTCTACGACTTCCGTCAAATGTCTATCTACTCCTCGTACATGAGAACAATACTAAAGTCGAAATCTTAAGAATCTTTAAAATCGAATCGTCGAATCTTTAGAATTAAAGAATCGAATCTCATTTGTGTTAGCTGTAGTAAACATGCAACAATTCCACATTGAAACACGTTATTTTTTAACAAACACAAGTGGAAAATGAGAGAAGATTGCGATTTGACCACGTACCGCAGTACATCACCACCGTTAGTTTCCGCCATTCGAGTGCGTTTCAAATGTCTCGTAGTTTTTGGATTTTTCAAAAGCGGTTTTCTTCGCCATTACGGCTCCACATAAATGCGGAAGAATCATCACATTATCTACTCACTTAGTACTTTCAGAATATTAAGTAAAGTAAGCGAGGTTAAGTGACCCGCTGAAATGAGGCTCCTAGTTTTCTACAAATTTTTCCGCTCTTATTTTATAATATTAATGAAGGTTTTTCCGTTTCGTTTGATTTCAGAGTTTCAAAGACTATTTAGATGCCTGTTTTTATACGTTACCTGAAGGAGATCTCAAGGATCAAAGGTTGGACATCGTGCGGAAATGTGTGGATTACCTGATCATGCGCTACGGGTACAACCCATCGGTAGAGCAGAGGGTCAATGCTGCCAAAGAAATTGTAATGCTGTATCCACGATTTCGGAATCAAGATCCGTCGTCAAAGGGATACGTAAGTGACTCACCTCCATAATTGGACGTATTTCTGTTAAACGGAACTAAGCGTCAAATTGAGTTCCTTTTGAGGATTTTAGAATCTCGGAAAGCGCGTTCTGTAAAACGGAACTAAAATCCATGGAAAAACATTGCGAGTATAGGATGGACTAGCATCGCGTTCCGCAACACCCGCCAATCCAAGCCCCCCCTCTCTCTTCCTCCCCCTATGGCGCTTAGTTCCGTTTGACAGAAATGCGCCAAATCATCATTCAAATGCGCACTGCATAGATGTGCACCATTAGGGAATGATGAAAAAAGAAACGGAGGGCAAGTATCTCTTAGCTTAATATTGAAATCGACCGTAGATCGTACTCCGCAATATAAAACCATAAGAGTAGCAGGTCACGCTTAGGAACGCAAATCATGTAAAAAACCGGTTTCTCCTCTTCTTTTTCTTGTATTGCAATTACAATTAATGTATCTCATGGTCAAATGTTTGATAAGTTAGCCTTTGCATACATCGACATCTTGTTAGCCACGAGCAGTTTTGCGTTGCATTATCAAGATGTAAATCAAGATGTGGTCTAAAAATTCAAAAGAAAGAGAACTTATTCGAATAATGCGACTCTATTTTTTTTTTTATTTACGCGTAGTATTATTTAAAATATTTCCAGGCGACATCTATTTTGTCGTGTTCGGGCTTTCGCAAGTTTTGACTTCATACGTACATACAACTGCAGTGCCTCAAAGTTTGCATCGTTTTTTTCAAAATAATCTTTTTCTTTTTTCTGGTAGAAGTCAAGGAATTTCAGCCCCAGTGGTCTGGGCATTTTCCTAACAGGTCAGGGCAAATAGGGGAAATGTGAAAGAATTTTGAAAATCAATTTTTTAAACTTGCAACCTTATCGTTTTTACACTATGAGAAGGTTCCGTCGTGGCCAATTTTTACCGTGATTCGCGGAACATCGTGAAATTTCTGAAAGATATCAATCTAACAATAAACATATACACTGACACTTCTGCGATTTTGTACAAAACGGTAGGTGAATGAGAAAAAGTTGGATCGAACCCACTCATGATGCTTGATGGTATGTTCGATTCTTTTAGAAGGTAATTTTACGAATTATGAGATAAATTTTTTCCTCTATAGTTCGAATGCCTGTCCAAATGTGGTTTATATCTACTCTTGTAAAATGTATCCAAGCCGAGTAAAGTTATCTTCCTCCCTCGGAAACTTCCTGTTTCCTTGGACTAGGACCATAACTTTTATATGAAATTGCAGTTTATAATAGAAGTAATACTGAGCATTAATATTCAGGGTCTCTAAATGCTTTCATTACCGTCTGGCTTAACTGTTTTCAGGAGCACCTAGCCGATCCCGACAATTACGGGGCTGGTTTTATCTCGAACAGATTCAAGAATGTCAAAAGGAATGTTCACAAGAAAGGTATGAGGGTAAAAAAATTCTGGAGGAAGGCTAAAAGGGACAGGGACTCTCTCCCAGCGAAGCTCACGGCACGAGACGTTTTCATCGAAGACGAGGAATTCCTTCGTGCCATCGAAGTTTTGAAAGCGGCCGCACCAACCAAAGATTTACAATCCATCATAGATACAACACTTAAATTTGCTCCCTTTATCCAGAGATACGTCGAGGCGAACGCATCTACCATGGACTTGGAGGCAACCTTTCCTCGCTTCTATGACGTCAAAAACTTGGTGAGCTTTTAAAATAGGTTCCGTGAAAGCCACTTTCCCTCTCAGTTAGGATCTTAACATTTTATTAAAATGGAAAGCAGAATTTTGCAACTTCGAACTGAGACAAATCGGGGATTCATCACAACGTGGAAACCGTTTGCCCGGTAGTTTCTTGTGCCCCGTCGCGGCACGTAAATGTAGTGTCCCAATGAAATTGTTTCCTGTAAGGGCCCGTCCGTAAATTACGTAACTCTCTAGGAATGGAGAGAGGGGGGGGGGGGATCAAGGAGAGCGTTACGCCATTTTGCTTTTACGTGTGAAATGATGGGTACCCACGTCACAAAAGCGTTACCGGGGGTGAGGAAGGGGGGGGGGGTAAAAATTTCGAAAAATTGCGACGGCCCTTAACTGTGTTGTTTGCTTGGCACAACGAGTATTTTCCGATTTTTCTCGGTAGATGATCTACGTGATTCGTTTGCTTGGCACAATGAGTGCCAGCCATATGAGAACGATGACCATATGAGATCTTCAACGCCATATGAGAGACAGTTTTCTTTGTGTGATGATTCCGATTTTTCTCAGTAGATGATCTAAAGTCGAACTTTAAGTAAACCTAATAAAAGTGCTTCAATTTTTAATGGAGATATTTTAATTGTATCGATGTTCAGGATTCTATTTAGCCTTGATGTCATTAGAACGATTTACGTACAAAAGCCAACAATGTTTAGTGGTACCGCACAATAAATCAACATCACCGTGACCATGTTCCGCCTCCCGTTTGTGAGTTATGCAATGGGGAGCACATACTAACCACAATAGTGGTATTCGCATGTCAAATCATTCAGACAGTGTTTCGCCTTCATTTAAATGTCAAAAACAGTCTCAAGAAGCTGCAATAAAGGTATCTTAAGTAAGGGTATACATGATTAATGTGATATCTCCGTCCGATAGTTGTAATTTTCTTTGCATTGCAGATGCAAGCTATAAATAGATGTATTAACCAACCAACCAGTCATACATTTTACGCGCAATAGTTGTTCATAAATATTTTCGTTGGAACAAAGAGATAGTTCTATTCGGAATCAAAGCTATGAGGCTACCTTCCTGACTTTGCGTTTTAATTTGATTATATTTGGAGCTTCCTTGTCAACGAATTTGTTATATTTTTTATTTATTTATTTATTTTTTATCTATTGTTTTTAAAGATTTGTTTTTTTTTTCCACCAGATTGCTGTTTGTTTTGATCAATTATTCCCGCATTGCTCTGGTGTTACTATCCAAAATTGGTGGAATGAATATCGAGCCGCTGTAACGGTCGTTCTTCAGGAATCTTCGCACAACGTGCAAAGTGCGTACGGCGAGACTTTCAAAGGTAAATTTTCTTCTTCCATTTACCGATCTTTGATGAGAATAAGTCGTATCGTTTTCAACACCTCAACAGCCGAGTCAGACATCCAGAAAAGACTTTTAATCAATCTCATTCCCACGAATGAAGAAAAATCCGGAAATTAAGAGATTTCAAGAAAATCCGGATCTGAGGTCCATAATTACGAGCTATTTTGACACTTAGTCCGTTTCTGGTTTAGTAGATCCGGATTCAGTTCCGGATTGAAGAGCCTTAGCTTCAGCTGCTCCGGGCTTGTCCGGTGGTCCATTTAGGAGCCGTTAAGTATTACGTAACGTACTTTTTCCGATTTTTTTAACCTTCCCTCCGTGTAACACCCCTGTAGCGCAGCCCTACACCCCCGTTTTTGAATTACGTAACGCTGGCCTAACCATCCCCCCCTCATTTTAAAAATATCAAGGAAACAGCTTGAAAAACGACAGGAATTTCAATTGTTTTAAAGTTTTTTTCCCCGCTTAGATTTGTTACGTAACGCTGTGCTTGAACCCCCTCTCCCCCTTGTATCGCGCCGTAACGCTGGCTCGACCCCCTCCCTCCCTCTAAGTGCGTAACGTATTACTTAAACGGTTCCTTACCCATTTTTTGTGCATTTTTTGTCTAGGAATCCGACCTAGGTAACTTTAAAGCTTCGAATTTTTTTTCTAGACTGGTCGGAGGACATCAGAACTTTCATCAACCTGGCTTTCTTGTTTCCATCGCGCGAGAAACGGGACCTGAGCCAGTCGGAAGGGCGCTACGAGGAGCGAGTCGTGGGGGGCCTCGTCAGATTCAACAAAAGCGGAGTCCCGCTCACCGAGTGTTTGTCCGCCGTCCAGAAAAGGGAACCCTTCATCCTAGCCGAAGGAACCTCGAAAGCACGAATCACCAAGTTCTTCGTCGTCGTCGACAAGCACCCGGTCGTCGTGCCCGAAACCAGTTTCTTCGACGCAATCGACATCATGTTCAAGAGCTATTTTCTCTTCTCCATTCCGTTTAATCCAGCTGTTAAGTTTTTCCTCCGCTTTCTAGACTGTTACGTGTATAAAGCGTCTTCGAATACGGCCACGAGTCAAATGAGGGAGGTTTACTCTAAACTTCTTTGCAAGAAGGACGAACTCCTTATGGTTGAACCATGAATACACAGTTGACAGGTCATGAAAGTAATTAGCACGAAACATCAAGATGTCATTTAGATGAGTTGAATTTGTTAATCTTATCTTATCAGGACGCATATAATGTTCAGTTCTGATTGTTTTCTGCGTGATCGCTCTAAAATGTTTGAAAGCTGTCAAAAATCTTATATTATGATTATGACCATTTCGAATACAGTGTCATTATCATTAGATTAATTGTGTTAACATAAAAAATAGGGGGCGAACTAATACTACGGTGGCATGTTGGCGTGGACGAAAAGGCGTATAAAATAAATTAAAATCAACTGAAAAAGGAAAGGAAGTTCCAAAATTGCAATAATTATAAAGTAAATTTTGTTCCATTTTTCAAACATTTCAGAGTAATTAGGCCGAAACGAATCAGAATTGAATACTTCCTTATGTGTTTATTTTGGAAATCTCCGATAGAGTGTACGTTCTCTGCCTGACATTTTGTTAAAAATCCTTGTCAGGGATTCTAGTCTGACATGTCTACTGTGACAACAACCGTAGGTTCACACACCTTATTGAGTGTAAATTTGAGAAGCATCAAGTATCTTTCAAAATTAATCATTTTAACTAGTTTTCTAATTGTTTTAAATCGTCCTATTTTTCATAAGTGTCTTTTTTTTGTATGTAATAATATCGAGAACATACCGTTTTTTTTTTTTGGTTTTTCTTTTTGGTAAACTTCGAATTGTTAACTCTTGAATTTTTTAAACTTTGAATTTTAAAAAATTGACCTTTGAGCTATAAATTACTGTTAATTTTTACCTGTTGTCTGTCAATAAAACTTTGCCAAAAGTAATCGAGTGTGTACCTTTCTGTCGGTAGAATTTTCCAGATGTAACAGGTCACTAGGCAGATCCAAGTACAGATTTTAGGAATTTCTGCACAATTGTAACTGTTGCATCTACAGTTTGTAAAGTAACTAAAAGTAACCGTAAACAAATCAATTTTAACTGTGTGCCAAATGATTTTTTCAAGGATAAAATGAAATGGAAGACGATCGGATAACTTAGACGCTTGTAGCCTGGCTGTGTTTTGTTTTCAGATGACCCCCTTGGCTTTGGTGTGACACGTGTTGGTGCTGATGAATCCCTTAGCCCTTTTTTCTGACTTTCTAACTTTCTCTTGCTTTCTAGACTGGGTTCTACCCGTCGGGGAAAGACCGCGCGGGAAGCGTCAGCTATGGGACCGTGAAAACATGAAAAACGCCGTCATTGCCGTGAGGAGCAGGACTCTGGGACTGAAAAAGGCCTCGACGATCTTCAATGTGCCGAAAACAACGTTACAGCGTTACGTCGTTAACGAAGAGTACTCGACGGAGGACTTGAACGTTACCAAAATGGGCAAGCGCTTGGCCTGGGATCCGCAGATGATGATACGAGCCGTCGTCTCCGTCAAACAGAAAAGTCTCACCGTCGACCAAGCGTCCAAAGCCTTTTCTGTTCCCAAGACTACGCTCCAGCGTTATGTCGCCGGCAAAAATACGCCGCAAGTTCTTCTCGGCCTTTAAATGGACCGAGTTTAACAGAGAGGAACCAAGCCACGTCAGCTATTGCCAAGATTAACTGGGCAATTAATTTTTTTACGAGAGAACGTTTGTTCGGATTTCTTTGAAAATTTTAAGGAATTTGCTTCGTACCATGGAGAATTTTCACCGAAATTTGCACGAAAATTAAATTGCCCAATTAAATTTGGCAATAGCTGATGTGCCTTGGTTCCTTTCTATTTAACGCGGTCCAAATTACACAAGAACATAACAACATTTGTAATCGCAGATTACGAATTTAATCCCGAAACTGTACTTTCCCTCAGTTTTGGAAGTGAGAGGGGTTTCCGGAATTTGACACAACTTACTATCAATCGTGAACATAAAATGTTTCCCGGATGACCTCTTTTTTTGTCTGATCTATCACTAGCAATCAGCTGCTGTGCTCAATAGTAGCCATGAAATTTTGTAATTTCCTTTGAAAAATTCATGTGCGAATAAAAGAATATGAAGCCATTCTTCCACAGTAAGTTTTTCTCTCCTTCTCACTTGCATGTATTTTTTGATTGACCTCAATTTGATCATCGTAATTTATCGCCTCTTTTAAAGAAACAGCCCCCCCCCCCCCCCATTTCTAAGTCAGCGCATTTAAGCGACATTAAAAGAAATTATTCGCATACCATCACTCTTTCGCAATGGTTTTGCCTATCAATTCGTTTTGTTCAGAATTTTGCCGATTAATAGTCAAAATCGTACCGCAGGAAATAGCCAGTTTTCTCATGATGGAAACGATTAGATTTAGTGCTTTTAACCGAGGATTTTATAAAGACAGTGATAATACTCAATGTTGAACAAAAAGAGTAATCTTTTATTTTCGATCAAAGTTTTTTCCTGTCTGCAGCTAACTGATTTGCGCAAATATTTTTTCCCCTTCACTAATACTAGGAACTTATCGAAAGGTATACTAAGAAATGCACCCTATTGAAATGTCAGGAGCAGTCAAAACTCCTTCTCTCAATTTTCTTTGTTCCCACTACCCTGAGTAAGTGTCTCTCTGAGGAAGAGAATGAGAAATACCCACGGTTACTGTGCGCCTTCAAATACGCATGATGCAATACGATGCAGCAGTGTTCGAATAGTTGTATCATATGGTTCGACACTATATGTGTATCATAGTCTGATCTTAAGTTAATTGCCTCCTGGTAAGTTTATTCTTCCTTTCTCTGTCGCGCTGCTGAATTTCGAGGTTAATGAGTAGTGTCGAGGCGTGAATGATCGATTATCGATTTTCACCCATTTGAAGCTATGGCGAAGAATCGATTATCAAGGTGTTCGTTGTGATTACCCTGTTTGTCGATCCTTTTCCATAGGTTTAAATGGCAAATCAATCGATACATCGCAAAGCACGCCACGCCACTGTTAATGAAATCAGTCACTGTATAGCGTAATCGTTTGGGCAGTTTGCTCAAAGCTTTAAGGCTCTGGGAATAAGCCTTTCATAGGATGGATATTCTAATGTTAGGCGAGTTTTTAAATTAACTCCGGATATGTACGGCCGCTAATCGATGAATCAGAGATTGATTCTCAGACAAGTAAAAATATCTTTTCGTTTTTCACAATTTAATTAACTTCATAGGTTTCTATCCTAATTATTCATAACGTATTCCTTACATCAAAATTAAAATAAATCCAGGATTTGTGGGGATTGAACCAGGCAAACAGAAAGATAATGTTTCTCAGTTTGTAAAACACGTATCATCCGCATTCCATTTTCAACTTAAAGTGTTCTTGATTTTCCCCTAAAAAGTAATCTTTAGATTTTAAATGTCTGTGGTTCGAGAAGAAGAAATCAGGATTTTCTATGTGTTCCACGGAGAAGATTAAATAGATCACGTTTTGAAAAAAAGATATAGATCTTTTTCGAACTGATGGATTCGATCGAACTGTTCAGTTTTCGTAAATTCAGCGTTGAGACCATGGAATGCTTTGGGACACTTATTACTAGAATAGTAGAAACATAACCCAGGACAACTGACTTTTAACTTTAAATACTATCGCCATCGTTAAATATTTTTTTGGTCTTCAAGATTATCTCATTCTGGTGAATCTTATGAAACTTCATTACGCCTCTGTCTAAATCCGTGGCGTGACGTGCTTTGCGATGTATCGATTGCTATGTCATTTAAACCTATGGAAAAGGATCGATAAACAGGGTGTTCGCAGCGAACACCTTAATAATCGATTCTTTACCATTAGTTTAAATGGCAAAAAAATCGATGTATCGCAAAGCACGCCACGCCACCGGTCTGAATTGCCCTGGACAGTAATCCTACCGGGGTCGCTTCCTCTTGAGGTCGTTTTCTCTAAATACGGTGTCTAGTCTGGACATTATTCTTTTCAAGAATTCTCTTCCTGCTTGAATCATTGGATGTTCTCTATGAGCGTTATGCTAATAATCATTCATTTTCAACAAACTAACCTACTTTAGCATGCCTTTATTTTAGGACAAATAAGCAGGTGCAGTCAAAATAAATAGAAATTCTGCAGGCATATCCCTTATTCTTTTCATGAAACTATGATAGGTAGACTTTCTCCGGACGGTTTTTGAATCAGTCTGATTTGTGCCAGTCTAACGAATATCTCCTCTTGCAACATTTCAAAACCATCTTTCATGTTTTATTTTTTTGAATAGTACATATTTGAAGCTAATAATTTAATTTTTTTTTTTTTTAAAATTTTTTTTTTTGGCTGTCAATCAGCAGATATATATCAGAAGAACGAGGCTAATTAATTAGTATTCGACGGAGAAATACAACACCGACTCAAATGAATCAGTTGCGCTATTCCGAGAATCTAGTTTCGATAGTTAAATTCCACGCATTTTCAAAAAGTAACCAAATATGTCAATCTAAAAGGCCAATATCTCCGTTATCAGCACATGACCTTTTAAAAATACATTATGCTTAACTGAAGCTTTTTGATCAAAAGTGTATTCCATGGTTTCTCCCACCATAAGGTTCTATCAGTGATCTGCCAAGAGCATATCCTTCCAATTTATAGATTAGACCGGGAGGCAACAATGTATGTACTAAAATCCGATAAAAATTTATTTATTCGCCGCTGAGCGCTTACGTGGATAGGCCTACTCATTTTTCATTATGACAATTAGATTATCACTTTTTGGCAGGCTCATAGGGTTAAATGGATATATTTCTATCAAGCAGAACGATGGGGTGTGCTCGTCAGTTCTCTGGCCGTAAGAGTGAATAAGAATAATAAAGCGCCAGTGACGTCAACGGAGGTGGAACCGCCGTCGTCCCGCCTCCGCTTCCGTTTTAACTCATGAGCCCTGTCCACGACGCTCTCGTGCCTTGCCCGTGGCTCATGATACCCGCATTCAGTTGGCACATAGTTCAGTTTGCTGAATTTAAAATCCCGCTTTTCCAATTCTTCAAAAAGAATCACGCCCACTTTTACATTGTTTCTTATGCAGCTTTCTAGAGCACACCCCGTATTTCTCACCTGCACATAGTTCTGTTTGATAGAAGTACGTCCAAATAATTGAATCAGTGAGAACGAAAACACACCAACTCGGTATCTCGAAAATGCTCAAGTTTTATATAAGACCGTCAATTTTCATAAAGGTCATTGAAGTAAGCGCATCTGTTCCAACTCGAACCTTTAAAGTGCCCTTAAGTACTTGTCTATCGACACTCAAAATCTTCTTCTTAGACTAATTTCTTCACCTGTCGTGCAGTTTAGTGTATGTGTCTCGATTACTGTCATTTTTTCGAGTTGGTGTGTTTTCGTTCTCACTGATTCAGTTGTGTATAATAGAAAATAATAGGTTATTCCTCTATAATATGATCAGTATTATAATGAAGAGGGCATCTAATATCTGATGAATACCGTTTGATTTGCAGGCGGCCTGCCGCTCCTGAGCGCGCTCCGACAGCGGAATCTGAACTACAACGTGAACCTCTCGCGGCTGGCCCAGGTGAGCCCGGTGGGCGTCCTCGAGGACCTGAGCACGACCGGCGAGATCCGGAGCCTGCTCATGAGCGACAGCTCCGGGCGCTACATCCTCCAGTGCTACGCCAAGAGCGGGAAGCTCACCTACCACACGCGCAAGACCCTCGTCGCCAACATCATCGACTACGAGCTGCGGGACGACCCGGACAAGCGCCTCGACCAGACCCGCTTCCTCGAGCTGGCCCAGGCCATCGTCGAGATTTTCCCGACGGAGAACGCGGACCTCTACTACTACCCGGCCACCACCTCCGACAACGCCGCCAAGAGGTGCGCGCGCGGCAAGCTCAGGGAGAGGTACAACAACGTCCGCAAGGCCTTCCAAGAGAGCGGACTCATCCCCTCCAGGAAGTGGACCAAACAGTGATCACAGGTGCGTTTCTGTTAGTAGCCTCTCAAAAAGCATCGATCTTTGACCATAGAGTACAATACAGTAGCAATGTACTGGAGCGCAGATGCATACCATATACTGCATATACTGTGCAATACCTCTGGTGTGAAATAGTTGCTTCAAGCGCCGTGGTACGCTGCGGCGCGGCGGGCCTTCAAACCTAACAAGGATACTTCACGCATTGCGCAATGCGTGAAGTATCCCTGTTAGGTTTGAAGGCGCCAGTGCACCGCCGCTCCGCTTTTTGTTAGGCTCTAATACTTAATCTCGTGGAGCCAGCGTTTTTCAACTCATGACTTTGCAATGTTTGCACACTCTGTATGGATTATTCTCATTTTAATCGATGAAAAAAAATATGTAGTAAAGGAAAATATAATGTGCGTTTTATAAATATTAAGGTGATTCCGTACAAACTTACGGATTTACAAAGCACACGAATTTCTACACAGCCTTTTATAGCCGATGGCAAAAAAGCAACAGCCAGGCGATAAAGTGTAAAGCCCGGCGATAGGAACTATTAGCCCGGCTGTATAATTTTTTATCGCTTCATGTAGCCCGGCCGTATAATTTTTTCCACTTTCTACAGCCAGCTATATGATTTTCTATCCCCTTCTTCAGTCGGCTATAAGAACTCCTATGGTATTTTGAAACGCAGCTCCTACCGCCAATTTTTACCAGGGTAATCCTTTTGAATCCGTGGCGTTGCGATTGATATTTCCGGAGAACGGCTTATGTCATTCTTTGTATTCTAAAGTACCCATGTACATACAGTTTTTACTTGCTCACATTCAAATTCTAAGATAAAGTGCATTTTAACTTTTAAGCGTTTATTGGTATACACTGTACGCGGCTTTTCTAAGCTTCAATTTTTTAAGCTGAACAGATTTGATTCGCAAAAGTAAGACTAAAATGATGCACATAACTGCAGGCATGTTTTCGGGGAGGGAGGGGTAGGGGTATTACACGGGCCAAGGGTTACTCTCCTACTTCATCTATTCAGGAATGTTGATAAAGACCTTAGTGCCCACGAATTTTTTTGTCCTTCTGGACATGAAATTATGTCTTCAATCATCAATCGGACATATTTATGCTAAAAGGAACTACTTGCATACGGTTTGCGAGCAACGTCGGTCTTTTTAGCGTAAATACGTCCATTTAAAAGACTTTTAGGATACCAGGGAAAACTGTCAGAAGCAAACTAACGCAAGGCTCCATGTATTTTTAAGTTGTTTTTATGCGTTACTCTTCTCTCTATTCTAATTTTTTGTCTTGTTTGATTTCAGATTCATCGTGCAAATGGTGTGCCGAGAAAGAAACTTATTCCTATTTATTTGGTTTAAATAGAGCTTTGATCATCTGTGAAGAGGATAATGTTTCTCATTAATTAAAATTAAAATCACGGATACTTTCTCATCTAGAAACGTGATTTCTAACTTCTAATGAGTTGCCATTACTTTTTTATCCTTCCAAAAACACGTAACGCACAAGATAGTGCTAATTAACAGTGAATCAGCAAGTAACGTCTCTTTATTTTGAAATGATTTATTATATAAATTTATGTTCAGGATTCGTTTGAAAAATTGATCACCAATAATAGGAGCTCATTAAATTTTTACCAGCCTTAGTTTCTTTTTTCGCCGATATCAAGTCAAATTGCGAAGGCAATTCCCTCCTTTTGCGCACTTTTCTTTTGTGTCTATTTTAATTTGTATTTGTTTGTGCAATATTCCATGATTCTGGAGACTGTTCTACCAACCTGAAAGAAAGTAAAACTCTATTGAATCTCATAGATTTCGATTCCAAAGCAAAATTGAATGTAAGCAGAAAACTAGTGAAGCTATAACATATTTTATGATCACGCGAAATCTTCTATTTGTTCATCCATTGGAAAGGTCTTTCAAGCCTTTCGCCACGTGCGTGAGTGGAAGATCCTTTTCCTATTGTATTTTAATAATCATATCCTTGACTCTACACTGTTTATTTTGATAAATGTCTTATTTACCTTTGTTATTTGTACAATTTTTTAAAGAAGTATCGCGCTTTTTGTGCCTATAATGCTGAAAGTAGTAATGTTTTAACTTACAATTCCCTATTGTAAATGATGTAGAAGTTAAATACATTTTCCTGCAACAGTAAGTTGTATTTAATCACTCCAAAGCTCATCCAGTAACCATACTCTTATCAAAACTCGACGAAAGTGTATACTTTATAGGAGTCTATATTGATCCGTGAAAAATGCGACTTTTCAATAATTTCTGTTGTGCACAGAAAGCAGATTCTATTGTTGATATATATGAAGCGGACTCTTATAAAGGGAATCAAAGCTTTACAATACATTGAAAGTCCAACAGTGAGATTAGAATCATGCGATTTTGCTTTTTTTCTGGAGAGATTTTTCCATGATTATATACTGGATTCCGATTGCGTGAATGGAATTTCCATATCGGCATGGACCATCGAACATTTAGTAAATTATTCAATACCTAAAAAAAGTTTCGCGTCTGCACGCCTTTATTAAAAGCATCTACATAAGTACGCGCACGCTTTCAGCTTCGAGATAGTGATGAGCACGAGTGTTTAGCACTTGGAACGAAAATAGACATATTTTCCTCCTGCTATTATTATTCTATTGCAATGATATTTTCAATAAGTTTGCTACATTCATGAGGAACTACATTTTCTACGTTTTAATTTCATTACTCTACATTGAATTTCCCGTTACAAATATAATATATCGATGGTGAAACCACCAAATCACAGAAGATCGCGATGTTCGAAAATTTCCGCTCAAATTTCATTTTTAAAAAAATAATAATGACTGGTCGACTTTCTTGAGCAAAATTTCTAGGGACTATTGTTGAAAGAACAAAGCAAATTCAAGGGAATTCTGTGCTTGTGCAAAAACTATTTGTATGATCAGGCTCCCTTCAGAGAGGTAAAACTTCGAAATGGAATTTGCAACTTTGCAAACCGTAATGCGAGTTGGTTATTATATTAACTTCACCATCGATTAATGCAGCAGATAAAAATCCAACATGTTTCTTGGTCCTATTCTGCAACTTCTTCATATTTTCCCTCAACTTCTTCTACTTCTTCCTTTTCTTTTATTTATCTACTTCTCCTTCTCCTTCTTCTGTTCTTCTTCTGCTACTTCTTTTTCTACTTCTTTTGCTCATCTCTCTCTCCTCCTTCTCCTTCCTCTGTTCTTCTTCTGCTTCCTCTTTATCTTCTTCCTCTTCTTCCTCACTTCTACTTCCACTTCTCTTATTCGTCTCCTTCTCCATCCTCTGTTCATCTTCTGCTTCTTCTTCTTCTTCTACCTCAACTCACTCATTCTTCTCCTTCTTTTATTTATCTCCTTCTTCTCCTTCTCCTTCCTCTGTTCCTCTTCTTGTTCCGTCTCTTCAGACTCTTCTTCTGCTTCATCTTAATCTTCTTCTTCGTCTCCTTCCTCTTTTGGGTAACACGCTCCAGGTAATTTCTTTATTTTCGGGTGACAAGTGTAGATTAGCAGTAGTGGTTGGAGGGAGAGAGGCTCCTGGCACTGGTTTGAAAGTGGATTTGAAAGGTGCGGCAACGGGAGGGCTCGAGATGGAACTGAGCTAGTGGGAATTCTTTGGATTTCAGGTGAGTTGGCAGTGTTCTGGCGCTCGCTCTACGAAGAAGGAGCCGAGGACGACGAGCGACGTCACCAGTGCAACTTCTGCTCCAAGAGTTACAAGTACCGCCACCACTTGAAGCGCCACCAGAAGTACGACTGCAAGAACGTGAGCAATAAGCCCGAGTTCCCGTGCCCGCACTGCCCGTACAAGGCCCAGCACAACTTCAACCTCAAGAAACACATCATCATCCGCCACGCTGCCCTCGCCGCCGCCCAACGACCCCGAGTCCAAGCTTCAGCTTATGTTCGAGAGCCCTGGCTCCTTTTAGAGTAGACTAAACAGTCATCTACGGTGCCTACACTGAAAAAAAGTCACGGGCTGCATAGCCATACCGTCCGTCCCGGGCTCAGAGGCCGAAAGTTCCGGGTGCTGCAGCCGTAGCTTCGATTGCTCCGGGTGTCATGCTGGGTACTCTCGACCTCTGAGCCCGGATCACGGACGCTATGTCTATATGGACTGCATTTTGCAATTTGGAACTATAAATTCTGGCTCTTCTGGAAAAACACTTATGTGCATCGGGAAACTAATGGCACGTACGTCGTTTTTAAACCGGGCTAGAATTTATAGTTCCAAATTGCAAAATGAAGTCCATATAGCCTTCAGGGTCGGAGTTTTTTTCAGTATTGTGTTAAGTTACCAACGGTAAGGTCCTTGAGATAAGGTACGAATTTAAGCATCGTCATTAAGGTTTAATCCATCAAAACACACAGAAATCGGTTTAGATTACATTTGTCATAAATTGATTTAGTGACTTCGTCATTCGATATAGTATCGAACTCGGTGATTCAAACCAAAAAAAAGAACTTAACCTCATGTACAAATTCTATGTAAGCTAAGGGTGGTTCAAAATGCAGAAAGAGTGCGTTGTGAAATTTATGAACGCTTTCTTCCTAATCGCATAGTGTATCGTATATGCTCAAAAAAATTATTGAAAATCGCTCCCAACCAAGAAATTAATATTTTTCGATGCCCAAATTCAAACTTCTCGCTCATAGAGGAATGAAAATATGACAACTTCAATATTGGCGCTTCGACTCAGCTGTTGTTCGTTGTTTTCACTTTGAACAACTCAGGATGACGGAAGAATACGGCTGAATTAGGAAGCGTACCAAAATATTTGTATTCACGACAACTCTGGTTTTCCTTGTGATTAGAAAATTCAAATTTCTCGTAAGCAGAGTTGAATAAAAAGTTAATAGCTTGTTTGGGAGTTAACTGCAGTAATTTTTGGTTGCTCGAATCATTTTCTACGTGTAATTTTAAGGAGGAATCATTTACATGAGTGCTGGAAATCTATTCCTTACAAGGCGATACTAACTAGCACTGTCGGAAAACATTGGAAGACGCGCTGAGACATTATTTTCCGTAAAGTTGGATTCGTTCGTAGGATGCGAAAGTTAAAATCAGCGAAAGCCTCATAATGTTAAAAAAAAAAATTCCGAATTTTTGTTGTATTTTTCTGTTGATTTCTAGACTCAGACATCTCTCTGCTCTTAAGTTGATTTCGATAATAATCAGTAGAGCTTGAAACAGTCTTTACAGGAACGTATCTCTCAAGCAAGTAACCTCCTCTTCGTTTCTTTTTCTTTGTTCGTGTAGCCAATCATCCAGGCAGTCGGTATCATGATGCTATGAACCGTTTTCAGTGTCAACTTTGCTTCAAAAGTTACAAGCATAAGAAGCACCTGGTGCGACATCTTAAGCACAGTTGTCGAAAAGTTTTAGACACGGTTTTGATACCGTGTCCGCACTGTGATTATCAAGCTCAATACTACACTAGTCTTCGTTGCCATGTTGCTAAGATTCATAATTTAACCTTATCTAAATGAGTGATCCTAGCGTTTGTTTTTAGTTATACCTTTAACCACGATTTGTTTTATTTTTCTACAATAAACTGATGATAAAGTATTATCAAGATGTTTTTATTGAGCAATATATCCCAATTTTAAGAAAAACTTTTATTTTATTAATCACTGGCACGCAGGAATTTACTTGTGAATTAGTTTTATACGTCCTAGCATAGCTAAAAAAAATTCCGCGAGTCAAATTACCTTTTCGAAAAGATCCAACAATATAGTGAATGTGAAATTTGTAATTTCTCTACATCACTGCTCATCGTTCTTACCTGCAGCCAGAAAACTGATTTTGAAAATTTATATATTTAAAATATCTTGTATCGGAGAATTTCCACTTGGGTTTAGGTCACCGATGGAAAAAAAAAAAAAAAAAAAGAAAAAAGATTTGACTATATTTCCAGTTCTACTTGATTTTTGACAGCAATTCGATTTGATATTTTTCAACTAAACTTTCATTATTGCCACAAAATTCCTGGTGAAAGTAACGAAATTGTGCCACTGTTAAAAATAAAGCAACAGCAACGAGCAATAATGTGTATACATTTTTCACCTTGCTTTACATTCTGTTTATCGATCCTTTTCCGCGCGCACCCGATGTAGCGCCTTCAACATCGTGTAAATACTTCAAACGCTACACCATTGCACCTAATACGTTTCGCCGTGCATATTGCCTATACTGCGCCTGCCCGAGTATAGGTATACCCTGTTGTGAGGTGTAAACCGCGGTCCTAGGTGTAAAATGGCAGATCAATCGATGTATCGGAAAGCAAGCCATACTACTGATAAATATATCCGTGTGCAATTACACAATGCTACCTTACCATATCAAACAATTTTAGTCGCAAATTTCAACTCCCCCTCCCAGAGATAAAATTCAAATCATTCCAAAGTTGCTATCAGTGACATTTTTCTGAAATGTTCGATACTTGATTATTTCTATGGCAAACATTTTGGAAATCAATCATGGATGAGCTCACTTCTTTTTGACTAATTATCTTTGCTCCCCGACTTTTTTCTAGAATATTTGTCCGACACAAGCAATGACAGTAACCGTTTTCAAAACCCTGAACCTCGGAATCTCTCGGATGGAGCGGGCAAGAAAACATGCAGAAAGAAGGGTCATCTCAGTGAGCATCAAAAATTTGATTGTCTGAGTGAAATGGCACGGACGTACCTGAGCTCTAGTGCTCCTACTACCCATGCGGATCCAAGTGCAACTTCGATAAAAGAAGAATCGCGTACTTTTTAAGCACGGAATGCCACCTGAGTGATAAGTACTATCATTAGCTCACTTGAACGAAACATTCCTCTGTAATTATTATCACACGTGAAGCCTTATTAAAGTTTTATGCGGCCAGAAGTTATTTCTCTGATTTCCCAGTTAATTTACTTATTTCGCCCTATTGCAGTCTCAAAAGGCTTTACCGTATTATTTTCGAAATTTCCTCTGTTTTTTCTTCTTTTTCCACCACTTTGTATACAAATCTTTTCACCTGTGCGTCCTTAATCTTGATTTATGCACCTCTAAGTGCCCTGAGAAAAAAATTAGTTAAGAATCCCTGGAGGACAAATCTCGTTGAGTCAAGTCAACCGGAAATCTTTTTAAAGTGACAGGAAGTCTCTTTAAAATTATGGAAACACTGTTTAAAACAAGGAAATTTCTTGTTGACTCCACGAGAGTGCTCGCCCGGGAATTATTACTTTAGAGTTTCTTTTGATCCATCACACAATTTTTGTGCCTGTATACAATAAATCGATGTTAAATAAATAGTTTTTTTTTGTCTTTTAATCTCGCCGCATTTTGGTATCTTAAGCATTTCCACGAGTCTTTCTAGAACATATCCAGAACTCGTAATCTAAGTATCTCAGCGATCCATCCCTCGCTTCCTCCAACAAATTAATGTCGAAAAATCAAAATTTAAGACTTTCACTTGTAAGTATACGTTAGTTTTCTTCCGAAAACTTTGACATTATGTAATTTGTTTGCCCAACGCCAAATTTTTGAGGCTATGGAGAATTCAGCGCTATACATTATGCACTGAAAAAAAATTACGGGCTAGATAGACATACCGTCCGTTTCGGGCTCAGAGGCTGAAAGTTCCGGATGCTGGAGCCGTAGCTTCGATTGCTCCGGGTGTTACACCTGGAACTTTCGGCCTCTGATCCTGGAACGCGGACGGTATGTCTATAAAGCCCGTAAGCACGGCTGCCACGGCCGGCGTTTCTTTTCCAGTGTGAGGACTTCGAATTTTTTATGAGTTTTGGTCTTATAACGTTTCCAAAATTCAGAAATAAAGATTATTCTTCAACAAAATTGGGGGTGTGGGGACGGGGTTTTAGGTCCCTCAGGAGCTTTTTTTTTTGAGGGGGGGGGGAATTCTTTAAGAAAAAAGTCTTATTTTGACCCATACTGCCGTGCTAAGGAAGAACGCCATATGAGCCTTCAGGCGTTGCCAAGTTTCCTCCGATAAAAACCGAATTCACCGGGAAAATTGCGAATATTATTTTCCAAAATTTTCAGAAAATATTGTACGCAATTTAATCTAAAATATCTGA
This sequence comes from Bemisia tabaci, assembly GCF_918797505.1. Taxonomy (NCBI): domain Eukaryota; kingdom Metazoa; phylum Arthropoda; class Insecta; order Hemiptera; family Aleyrodidae; genus Bemisia; species Bemisia tabaci. The sequence goes on from NC_092793.1 coordinate 32,543,749, forward strand.
AAATGTCAAGGAAAAATACGCATGAATGCTGTCAAAAATACATGTTTTATCGAGTAAAATTCGACAAATGTCGAATGTTCATACGGCGTTCTTTCTTAGCACGGCAGTATAGATGAGTGTGGTCATTTGAACCCGGACATCCTCACTGGAAAATAAAGTCGCTTGGATCTAAAGTCCAGACTCTGACTAATATTGACACGAAAAAGTACTCTTGATTCAATCAGATTTTTCCTTGAATCGAAGAGCCGAGCCTCTGGATGTAGGCGGATTTCCTTTTGATTCGAGCAAAAAGTCCGATTGAATCAAAAGTAATTTTCTTGTCAATTTTTTGAAGAGTCTGGACTCGAGATTCAAGTGACTTTTTTTCCAGTGCTGGATTGCAGGAGCCCTATTGCATAATAATTTATCGAGAAATTTTTTTTTTTTTTCTTTTTGAGTGTGCACGGAGAAAAAAAAACAGTTATTCGACTGTTACCACGGTAATAACGTCACCCGGGATTCCACAGTAGTAGAACCGTGGATTTTGGTAATATTATTGATGGGCACAGTAGCATAACCATGTCGATAATAGTATGTCTGTGCCCACAGTAATATTACAGTGAACACGAACCGACTGCGACTGTGCACTGAGAAAAAACTATGGCTTATAAACCTATTAGAGGTAAATATGGAACACCACTAATAGTAGTACCTCTACATATAATAATAGCACATATACCTTAGTTATGGTACCTGTACCTCAATTAGGTACAGAGACCTTAGTATGGTTCACAGACCGAGAATCATTAGTTTATTTACGACTATTATAGGTGTTCCATATTTACCTCTAATAGGTTTATAAACCATAGTTTTTTCTCAGTGTGCGACGACCGACTGCGTCACCGTGCTCATCGTTACAAGAATCAAAATCCACAATTCTACTACCGTGGAATCCCGTGTGACATCACCACCGTTGTAAAGGTAGAATAACTGTATTTTTTTCTCTCGGTGTGTCTAGAGTCCCTTTATACTGAGAGTCAAGACAACACCCCTCATGGAGTCACAAACGGGAATAAAGATTACAGAAATTGAACGTTTTTCGTAATCTTTGATCGACCCATTCTCGAATTCCTTTCTTCGTTCCTTCCCTCATTCCGTTTGTTCCTTGCCGAACCCGTAATTCCCCGGTCCATTCCAGATTACAATATTTGCAATCGGTGAAACTGTAATCTTTATTCCCGTTTGTGACACTGTGAAGGCCTAAAATACGGGAACCAATCAGAAATGGATTCACATTGTCTTGACTCTCAGTATAAAGGGACTCTAGGTGTGTCTTCCCCCCCCCCCCCCCCCGGAACATCAAGAACATGTTACTGATCCTAATATCCGGTTCGTTTTGCAGATGAGTCTGGCGACGGGAGCGGGAAGAAGCGAGCCCGGAAGTGTCTGCAGATCCCGCGCTCCGAGTTCCTCTTCGCGGACGTGGACGCGGAGTCCGACGGCTCCGCGGAAAGAGACGACGTGGAGGATCTTGACGTGGAGTTCGACGTCAACGGTTTCCTGGACGGCGACGCGGACGCGGGGCGGCCGCACATCTGCCTGGCGTGCGGGAAAACCTACTCCCGGAAGAACAACCTGATCTACCACCAGAAGCGGGAGTGCGTCAACCTGGTCCGCACGCCGCCACCCTTCGCCTGCCCGGTCTGCCACTACAGGTCCAAGCGCCGCTACGATCTCAACCGACACATCAGGATGAGGCACAGGCACGTCAAGAAAGTCTAACCATCGTAAAGCGCCAGCGTTGCCAGAGTGTTTGTAGGTCCTTACCAGCGGGTCGATTATTGAAATTGATAGACAAAGCTATAGACAAAGAAGACAAAAGGGATTTGGAGGGATCCTATCGGTGGAAGCGGGTGGTTGCAATGGACGAAGGACGTGGGTGATAGACTAACTAACGGCAACCCACGAGAGACCCGATAATTAGTCCATCATTTTCCTCCTTAGTCTAAAAGAGCCACCCGTTTCCACCTATAGGATCGCTTCTTTCTCTATGTCTTCTTTGTCTATCGCTTTGTGTATCAATTTCAATAATCAGTCCGCTGAGACAAGAGACCCTCCACTGACCTCTTGGCGATAGGTGGAAGCTTGTAGAGTCCCTTTATCCTGAGAGTTTAGGCAATTTGAATCCATTTCTGATTGGTTCCCGTATTTTAGGCCTCCACAGTGTCACAAACGGGAATAAAGATAAAATTTCTACCAATTGCAGAGATTATAATCTGGAATGGACCGAGGAATTATGGGTTCGACAAGAAACAAAAGGAATGAGAGAAGTAACGGAGAAAGGAATTTGAGAATGAGCCGATCATAGATTACGAAAAACGTTCAATTTGTGTAATCTTTATTCCCGGTTGTGATTCCATGAGGGGATGTTGTCTTAACTCTCAGTATAAAGGGACTCTAGGAGCTTGTACTTTTCGGGATTAAAGAATTCCTCATGGACAATTATAAGGGAGCAACAGTCATCACCCTAATTTCGGCGGTTGACCTACCTACATGGTGGATGATGAGCTTCGGGTGACTTCATGAGCCAAACTAGTTTCCTAAACTTCGGCTTGTTTGCAAAACAAAACTGCCAACACGTTGTTGAACATCAACCATGTAGGTAAGTCAACAGTAGAATGCTGAAGTCCCGAAAGTAAAAACTTCCACCATGGCCAAAATACTAGTGGAGGGTCTCTTGTCTCTGGTCCTCACGGACCGATAAGTTTATTAATGCGAAAGGTTGTCGGGGATCTCAGGGTTTAAATGACGATGGAGATAGTTCATTTTAAATCAAATACGTTTAATTGCTGGATGAGTTTTTACTAAATAAGCCAGTTGCGTTAATCACAGAATCGTGTTTTGATCTTTGATTCTTGTAGAGCAGCTAAAATTGTTAAGATCTGTCCAAACAGCGACTCTCTACGTTCAATATCAATCGAGATATCGCGTTTTGAAAAATTCGGTTCATGACGTCATCCACCGCGGTAGTGACAACCTTGGTTTTTCCAACTTGCTTTCAAAATCAGTGTGACACACTTTTGCACTAGTTACTCAACGTGAAACTTGGATGAAAGCAAGGTAGAAGGAACCAAGGGTGTCACTACCGCGGTGGATGACGTCATAAGCCGAATGTTTCGAAGCGTGATATCATTGTTAATACGGAACGTAGAGAGTTGCCGTTTAAACAAAATTAATTGTTTTTAGCTGATCCCCCAGAATCAAACATCAAAACACGATTCTGTGACCAGCGCAACTGACCCATTCACGGGAAAATTGCGTGAGGAGTTATCCCTTAAAATTGTGGTATTACCCCAATTTTTTTGGATGATATGGGCATATGGTAATATCGCAACATTTGGGCCAGTAAGTAATTTAGGGGGGCAATAGCACAATTAATTGGACATTTCCATATCATCCAACAACCCTTAACTCTTTTTTTGCGTTAATTTCTTCTCCAAACCAAGGGAAAGGTTGTTCCATACAATCGTCAAAATTTCAAGCCATATTGATGCCTTTGTGTCGAAATGTCGTAGGACCTCTAAGTTCAACGTAGTATATCTTTATTTTTAAACATTTAAAAATGTAATGCTGCACGCCTGATGCTGATAGTGTGTTGCTCCTCCCCCCCCCCCTTCTTGCACAAAATCAAAAACTCTTCCTGAAAGTAACTTATCGTCAATGGCACCGAAATATTTATTCTAATACCGGATCCATTTTTTTAAATCTTGCGCATAATTGTTTGTGCATCTTTGTCACTCAAAATCTTTGTCTTTTTTATTTGGAAATTCTCATTGAAATCCGTATGTATTCATGTCTATTTTGTAAACCACATACAATCTGCTTCTTTGTCATCTTTAATGAGATCTTCGAATGGCATACTCGTGGACGATTTTTTCTTTTAAAGTTTTTGATTATTTTTTAGAATTTTATCTAGTGGTGTAATGATTACCTGAATTGTAAACTTTTCGTCTCTCTTCAACGAACCTTTCTGATCGATAATCTGTTCCTAATCCCCTCCATTTTCCGTCACGATAATTAAAAGTCTGTGTTCTTTTCTGTGAAAAAATGAACGCCTCCTCTCATGATTTCTCAATAGCACAAAACTGACGTAATGAGTACATTTTGAAAGGCTACCTTGCTCATCAGTGCTTTTTTCATAAGTTCTAATGTTGATAACGCGTACATCATAACCCTATGAGATAAGAATTGATGGAAGGATATAGTGGATCATACATAGGTCTTTTGGGGAGCGAAAATGTTTTAGGATTACTTCAGCTTTTACATTTTTGTAAATTAGGTAACCATAGAGTTGTTCACAGCCAACGGCAGGTCATTTAATGTATGACTTCCGGAAATTGGTATTTTTCCGACTTTCTTTTTTTTTTAAAAAAAAAAAAAATTAATTTACCTTCTCTTATCATAGTTTTACCATATTATTTTATAATTTGATGCAAGAATGTTCTCAACTCTTACATTATTGAGTCTCCAAGCTTTTTTTACCATTTTTTAACCATTGAACGTTGTGCATGAAATGTTATGATTTAGATTAGTTTAGTTTTAGTGGCATAATTATTTGAAATTTATGAATCCTTTGTTTTAAAACTCTCGAGTCTTCATCGATGTTGTTTTTAATTGTTTCATTAAAGTTTTTATCCAGAAATCTGACGCTATTTTTATCTTTTCCCCGTTTTCCGATGCTACATATGGTGTTAAAAGTTCAAATGAACTCCGTCGCCAACAGTTTGGTTTAGTTTACCAATGAACATTATATCACTCACAGGTCAACATCCTTATCCACAGAAATCAACTTAAGGCGTGTCGTTGTAGCCTCTTTTTGAAATAACAAATCATTAACCTCAGTTCATGTTCCTGTACATTCTCCTGCACGGCAAAAGGTGATGCTAAGATTTTTGTCCAACCTTATGCAGCGTATTTATTATCCAGGAATAATATAAAGTCAATTGAGAAATCTTTGCCTCACGCATCCTGAATAATTCACAAAAATCAACTTTTCATGGACATTTTCTAATTAAGAATAAAGGTGAAGGATCCTTCATGGATTAATAACTGTAAGCCCATATTCATTTTAAATCAAATGAACGTTTCCTTCAGTTTCAATTCGTCTCTTTCAATAATCTGTTCTTACCTTGGCAAATTATTTAAGTCAGAATCAGACGGTCCTAAGCAAAAAAGATGTAAACCTGTGAAACAGAATTCAATGGTTTCATGATGTACAAAATTAAGCAAAGCCTCAAGTTTTCGAGATTGTTTTCTTCAATTTTCCTCGAAAGAGACACGAAATCTCCTTTTGAGGAAATGTATGTACAGTAAATCTGATACTTCGCAATGTTACTCACAGTATACATAAGTCTACCGCCAACTAGTCATACTAAAATAATGTACAACCTTATCAGTCATGAGAAGTAATTCGGCAAGAGCATTGGTTTTTTGTCAGTATATCTCCAAATGAAACCGTCCAATTAAATGAGCGTTTTGTATTATCTTTAAGAAGAATTAGACAATGTAAAATGTAATCTTTTCTCACATCGGCTTATTGTAGTAATTTTCAAATGCCAGGAAATCGAACAGCTTTAGTTACTAATTAAACTGTTTTACAAAATAAGCCCATGACATTATTGGACTCAAAATTTTTACTAACTTTGCATACCTCTCTGGTTCTGTTCTAGATCCTTACCCTGACACAATGTACAACATGGAGGAAATGAAAAAAGTTCTGACTTATGAAGAATTTATCAAATTCAGGAGGAAATGCAGACTTTTAAAAGTAAGTTTTATTTCTTTAATTTTAGTTATGTCAAATCCATACTTCGTATGTCGTATTCGCTGAAAGTTTTATGTTCCCTACAAACTGTAGTTTTTTCTTAGAGCGTTCACTTTTTTGGTCGGATTTTTCCGTGTTAGTAAATGCAAACAAATTAACCCGTTATTAGCTGTACATAATCGTCTTTTAACTTGAAACAATTGTATGGGTATATTCCTTCCATAGAAGACCACGATGATGAAAGGATAGAGAAAAGATGGGAAAAAAGAAAAACAGAAATAATTTTAAATAGAACAAAGGCATGTTCTTTCCGACCTTTCTGGGCAGAACGTAGCTTTCGGCTCCCGCTGCTTGATTTCCTGAAAATTTCAAGGGAAAATGTTCATAACTTTCCTCAACAATGATCATTTTACTGGAGGAAATTTGACAACGCTCGAATGCTAATACGGCGTTTTTACTGAGAACGACCAATAGGATCCCTCCATATCCTTTTTGTCTTCTTTGTCTATCAATTTCAATAATCTGTGGACCGATAATTGAAATTGATAGATAAAGCTATAGACTAAGGAGACAAAAGAGATATGGAGGGATCCTATTGGTGGAAGCGAGTGGTTGCAATGAACAAATCCGGTAGGTAATAGACTAACTAACAGCAACCCACGAGGGACTCGATAGTTAGTCCATCATATTCACTCTTAGTCTGTAGGAACCACCCAGTTCAACCAATAGGATAGCTCCATACTCCCTGTGTCCTCTTCGTCTATGGCTTTGTCTATTAATTTCAATAATCGGCCCGCGGGTCTTTACGTTTCGTTGGGTTGATTTTTTTGATGAATGTTGACAGGCCCAGCAGCAAACGCAGCCGTTCTTGGAGGAGAACCTGGGGCGGCTGGAGCCGATCGTGATCCAGAACGAAGGGACGAGCCCGCTGTTCCTGGAGAAGGAGCCGAACCCGTTCGAGCACCTGCAGTTGCATTCGCAAGCGCATTCGCAGGCGCAGGCGGTGTCGGAGCTGCAGCCGACGGCGACCTCCGGCTTCGGCGCCCACCTCCTCCTCTCGGACTTCGACGAGAGCTTCCTGGCCGACCGCGCCCTCGACCTCAAGTCCGACTCCATGGAAGGCTTCCGCCACAGCTCCAACTACCTCAAGACCCTCCTCGAGTCGTGCGTCGGCGGCCGCGCTCTTCTCACCTATTACCAGAGGTAATTTCCATTACATCTCAAGATTAGTCACATTATATATTTTAGTAACAAGATGGTAAACTTGTGTTGGGTCCACACTATTTTGCAAGGAAAACAATGCCAAAAAGTTCAAAAACTACCACAACAACATTGTTCTAACAAGTTCACAATCAGTGACATTGTATTTTAGTACCAAGATGGTAAAATAGTGCTGGGTCCACACTATTTTGCGGGGAAAACAAGGCCAAGAAGTTCAAACATTTCAATTAGAATCACAAACTTTTAGCTCTAATGAGTATTGGCGGATCCAGCAAATTGGCAACATCGTTTTTCCTCCACTTAAACCCATGGAAATGTATCAGTTCTTGGAGGAGCTGGTGCTCCGACAAGAATCGATTTTTTAACATTGGTCTAAATGGAGAGAATCCGGTGTTGCCAAATTGCTGGATTCGCCTCTGCTAATGAGTAACAGTATACAAGATCGAGGGGGAGGTTCAGCTCAGGCAGCTTCTATTGGAATATTAAGTTGAGGTCTCGCCGAGATTTCTAGAATTAGAGACGTGTAGGTAAGATGGGGTATGCTCGTGGTGAGCTGCATGAGAAACATGCAGACGTGGGCGTGATTCCTTTCAGGGAAATGAAAAAGCAGGATTTTATATTGGATCAAATGGAACTAAGCGCCAACCGTATGCTAACTCATGAGCCCTGGGTATGTGACAAAAGCGTAGTGGACAGGGCTCATGAGTTAAAGACTCCCTTGAGCGGCTTCGTCGCTGCTGACGTCACCGGCGCTTTATAATTCCTTTTTAGTCCTACGGCCCGAGAACCAACGAACACACCCTCTCTTTCGCACCTGTCTCTGGTCCCGTTTAGCAGAAATATGTTCCAATAACCTCAGGAAAAAAATCCTTGTTTTTCCTTTTTCTTCATGGTGTCTAATGTTTCAAAAACTAGGGAAAACTGGAATTCATCAGGGAATAAAAATTTACCGGGAAAATCAGGGAATCTGTTCCAGAAACCGGGAATCTCTTCTCCAACCACCCAGGGATCATTTTGTATTCAAATTTGGTGGTCTAATCTGACGTGCGCGAAAGAAACGGCTGTAAGATTATTTAAAATCGATATTCATGTCTGAAACTCTGGAAAATTATATCCTTTTCCCCAAGAAAATCCTGGGAAAGTGGGAGAAAACTTCGGTTTCTCATCAGGGAATGAGCTCCTAAAAATCAGGGAAAATTGGAGAAAAATCAGGGAATGAGCTTTGCTAAGAAAACTAGACACCATGTTTTTCTTAGAATAATATGATGTGGGGGTCCCATGTTTCAGATGCAAGCAGATATTCGACAACAAGTACCGCTCGAAGCTGACGAACCTGATAATCACGGCGGAGCTGCAGAACCCGGAGCGGCGGCTGGACAAGCGGCGGTTCCAGTTCCTGGCCAACCAGATCACCAAAGTGTTCCCGACGGAGACGGCCGACGTCTACTACCACACGGCCCTCTCCCTCGGGACCGGGAAGTACCACCCGGCCGGCGGCCGGCTCTTCCACGCCTACCACAACCGGCTCAAGGACCTCAAGAAGTGCGGCCTCCTCAGGAACAACGTCCAGCGCTCTCGCGGCTCCTGAAGAACGGCCCCCGGCCCCGGACAGAGGGCCCACACCTCCGCCATCGCCACCCTCCAGTTCAACCAGTTCTTCGAGTTCAGCCAATAGTCACCCACAGCCCGGTGCACAGTGGATAGAGTCAATGGGAGAGGTCGGACAAAATTTCGAAACTTTAAACGCGTATAACTCCGTTCATACAGATCTTCGAGGTTCTATACGCACTGGAAAAAAAACCACATTGGATCTAGAGTCCAGACTCTTGAAAACATTGACAAGAAAAAATACTCTTGATTCAATCCGATTTTTGCTTAGATCAAACGGAAATCTGCTCAAATTAAGAGGCTTGGTTCTTATATATATAAAGTCGCTTTATAACGCACTCTGGCGTTCTACGACACCCAAACGCCACATATGTCAGGCTTGGTTCTTGATTGAAGCAAAAATCCGACTGAATCAAGAGTATTTTTTCTTGTCCATGTTTTTAAGAGTCTGGACTCTAGATCCCATGTGTTTTTTTTTTTTCCAGTGCGCGGTTCCATTGGTTTCCTCGTGAAATTTTCTGCTTTAAGCTCCCCATAAAATTTAAAATGTGACGAAATGATCATCAAAATCTGCCGTTTTAGTCAAAAATGTCATGTCCGACCTCTCTAATTAACTCAATCCACTGTGCGGCTGTAGATTTCGGCTGGAAACCGAGGCAAGGAGAGACCACCTCTTGGGGGCAGGTGGAAACTTTCACTTTCGGGGACTCTACATTTCCAACGGACAAATTAAGGTAGCAACAATCATAAATTTGGTGGCGGCTGTTGACCCAGCAGAGTTAGAGAGTACTTTTATAGAAAGAGTATGGACACTGGGTTCCACGGAGCTCTAAGGATCCAAAACAATGACGACGACCATAGGTGGAAAAAGGTGGGAGGGGGTGAGAGGGGGTTGTTGCCAACCTTTAACGTTTAACCCCTGCAGCCTCGAACTTGCAAGGTTGGCAACCTCCTATGGCACGCCATAGTAAAGGTCCAAAGCCATTTTCAAATGTATTGCACAATATTGGATTCAAAACTGAGTAAATGCGTCTACCTTCGAAATTCAAGTAAACTTTATGGTCATTTATGCAAATAAAACCTCATTAGCTGCACTTGGGAATGTCTGCATGTGACGTCCGCCATTTTTTTTTGGATCCCAAGAGCTCCATAAATGGCCTAGGATGGCTGAGCCTATCACGAGTGGAACTTTCAGTGGCCATACTCTGTCTACAAAGATACTCTACCCAGAGAGACTTAGCTTCTGTACTAGATGGTTGATGTGCTTTTGGTGACGTAACGTTCTAAAGAAGTTTGCCAAAAGACTGCTTGTTCGCAGAACGAAATGCCGAACACGTCATCAAACATCCATCTAGTAAAGATAGGTCAACATTTGCACGCTGGAGTCCTAATATTGAAAGCTTCCATCATTACCAAGATGCTAAAAGAGGATATCTCTTTGTTTCTGCACTGAAAGCACGGTATTTGCACCTGGATAAACCTGGAAAATAATCACCGAGAAAGAGAAAAATAACATACATGAGCCGTGGTGTAATATTCCATCCATATTGGCTGCGCTATTTGGCTCATGTAGTCGTGATTTTCGGTCAAGGCGAAGGCAACCAAATCTTTCATTTTAAAACTCGTATTTTTTCACCGAAGACTTTCATTATCCGAGGTCGGAGTTCGGTACCTGAGCTGGAAACTTCGATATGCAATTATGATTCAAAGTTCAGTCCTCCTAATGAATATATTTTGTTTTGTTTTTGCGTCTGCCAGTTTTTGTTTAATGGTTTGCAAAAAAAATACGATGGAGTCAAAGAAAACTGAATTGAAAGTGAACATTTCAAGAGCTCCTCTAGAGGGGCTCTCCTTTCCGTCTCTACTCTTTGATTCCGTCAGCATATTATAGCTAACTGTATTTTTGAACTTTTCTCCTGTCGAACAAACAAAGAATGCTGCATGAGTCCTTTTCAGAGTTACGTGTGAACTGAAGAAAATATTTGAGTAACTTAAATACTTTCTTACTTCCTCCACGACTTAACCTGTTACTTGTTTGTCCTACCGTAGCTTTTTATCAGGAAACCAGTTTTTATACTCATCATCTGCTCGAAACTATCTATGCACACGAACCCCAAAAAGCCTCGAATGGTGCTTATTATAAGACACTATAGAACGTTTAACGTTTAGGCTTTATTTTTTATCTGTGAATCAGTATTTTCTTACTATCTCTCCCCCCCGTAACATTTATCACGTATAGGAATTAAAACAGTCATTCGAACGTCTTGCTAACTCCATTAAGTGAAAGGGAAACCCATTTTTCTAACGCAAAGAGTCAAATATTCATTTTTCAATTTTTATTTATTCAATTTTTCATTGTACAAAAATTAAACTTTATAATGATTTTCTTTCAAATTCATCGCTTAAGACAGGCCTCTCTTCAGAGGCAAACCGATGCAAAGGTGACGCATTGAATTATCCATGACCTATGAAGTTAATAATTTTAGTTTCGTTTATGTTGACATGGTTAAAAGGACTTTAAAAGAACTTTTAGGTGTTGTTTTCGTCCATTGTTTCCACTTAAGATTACTCCTTTGAATTTCTTTGTTTTGTGTACTTTAAGTATGGATTATTCATGATCATGATTACTACCTCAGCGATGGAGAAGTCTAGTATTATCACTTTAAATGTTTTTAGAAGGTCAAGGAATTTGATTCAGTTAAGACGAAACTTTCTTTTATACTCATCGGCGACTTTCAATTAAAAATAAGTTTATATTTTATTGAGTATCGTACACAGTTCCTGCTATTAGTCTAGTTGTATTAAACGCATTGATACTTATTATTTTATTTTCGTGTCTCGTGAAGTGTAAAATTATTGTACTTTATTAAAAAAAAAAATACCCTTCTACTTATTTATTGTATTGTATTGTATTGTATTTATTGTTTTGATGTTATTTTTGGTCGGATTGTGTAACTTCTGTAGAAAACTTGGAATTTTATTTATTTGTTTATAGGCGAAAAATGTGGAACGATTGGTCAGTCTGATTTCGTGGATTTAGTTTTTCATTTTATCGCTGTTTAATTTCTGTTTTATTTAGTCTGTTGATGCTAATAATCATAACTTAAAATACATTTCTTCCTTATTTAATCCATTAGTTTCATTATCCGTACTCTTAAAGGGGAGTTATCCTCTTTTTGTGAGTACATATGCTTTCATCCTCTGATTTCCTGCTGAAACCACCCGACTCTCTTAATGTCCAATGCAAAAGGTCAAAGAATCTCTCAAGAATCAAAACATATTTCCAGATTATTATTAATTAATTTTTTTTATTCATTTTAATCATAGGCGGATCAGGGGGGCCTAGAGGGCACATGCCCCCCCTTCCCGTTCGAGCATCGAAAAAAGAAGGAAAAAGGGGAGAAAGAAAGAAGGAATGAATGGGGGAAAGAATAAGAAAGGACGCTTATATTTGCGAATGGACCATTAGACAAGATACGAATTTAATCATTCTGACACATGGCGTTGGCTTTCCTACCCAGATAGCACAAAAATATTTTTAAAATATTTTTAAAATATTGTCAAAATATTTTGACAATATTTTTAAAATGTTTTAAAAATATTTTTAAAGTATTTTAAAAACATTTTAATGTTCCCTCCGTGTAAATATTTTGAAAATATTTACCGAAAATATTTTGAAAATATTTACATGGAGATATTTTCAAAATGTTTTCAATGGAATGTTTTCAAAATGTTTTCAATGGAATGTTTTCAAAATGTTTTCAGTACATTACATGAGATTATCATATTCCATATCCGTGTGCGCGCACTCTAGGAGACGTCTTTGGTACTAATTTTCTTTCTAATGTACACATGCGTCCAGGTTGTGGATCGTAGAGTTGTTACTGACCTTAAAATCCGCGCCGTCCTAGTCGGGATTAGAACCCACGCCTCGGGGTGGAGTTGGTATCCGAAGTCCAGTACTTTACCACCAGACCAGCCAGGCTTGATGTAGATGGGCCCGTAAATTCAATCTCTTAACTATCGCAGGCCTCTGAGTCCGTAATATGTTTGTTTATTGACGGATTCTTATAATATTTTACCAGAATTTATTATTTATTATTTATTTATTATTTTTTATTTCATCCTGTAATTTGTGTTTCAAATTCTTTATTAATTGTACTCAACATATTCCTATTCATATATTACAAATTTTCGTTTTTTTTAACTCTCTCTCATTTTTTTCTTTACCAAATTACTGTTTTTTATAATTGCGTCTTTTTCCAGTTTTAATTACTTGAGCTTTTTCCTAGTTTGAATTTATGTCGATGTATTTATGTTATGTTATTTATTTTTTTCCCTTCTGGACAGCATTTCATAAAAATGGAAATAACGTAGTCTTAAGTCCCCACTGGGGATCAATATTTTTATGGAGTATTGCCACGTCAGAATAATTGCATTTGAAAGCACACCCCCAAATTTTAATCCCGGATGAAATATCAATCTGCAGTGAATGTTATCATTGGATACACGAATATTTATTTACAACTTAAATGGGGGTACCGTTTTTCTTTTCTTTTTCTTTTTTAATGTTTAAAAAATCAGCGTGAAATTTTTACAATTGAAAAATATTTTAAAAGCATTTGGCAGGCAACAAATATTTTTAAAATATTTCAAAAATATAAGCAGTAAACATTTTTAAAATAAAAGCTTACAAATATTTTAAAAATAATTTCAAAATATTTTCTGGGAATAATTTTACAATAATAATTTTAAAAATAGTTTTTAAGTAATATTTTGAAATTATTTACAGGCAATATTTTTGGATTATTTTAAAAATATTTTTTGTAAAAATTTTCAAAATGTTCCCCAAAAATGTTTTAAAAACATTTTAAAAATATTTTGAAAATATTTTCATGACAACATTGTTATGAAAATATTTTGATAAAGGTGACAATATTTTCAAAATATTTTCAAAATATTTTGTGCTATCTGGGTAACGCCCTATGCTTCCTTATTTTAATCGCAGTGTAAATCAACAAAAGAAATAGGAATAAGAATGGCAAGAGTTACTAGTGAATTTGACATCGTAAAGTTGTTGTAACAGTTTGCTCAATAGTGAAGTGCCAGCGAGGTATAGTTCTTTCAGTTAGTCATTTATTTTTTATTGTATTTTCGCTGAACATCCTGTGTATGTGCTGCAATGATTGCTGTGAAAATTCATCTCACTCTGATAAATGATCGACAATGAGTTAAAAGTCTCTGAATAAAAGTTTGCATAATTTGAATTTCGCCTGTTTAATGCGTTAGAATCGTCTCAAAAGTCGGATTGGGCCAAATCTCTCGCCATCGTGAATTGTGAACTTTTCTCAAGCCTTAAGGTTGAACCCTACAGGACTTTCAAGGACCGGAACGTAAGTAATAAGTCGTAATCTTTTTTCACAAGTATTCCTACTCCTGTGCCGTGTTGTACTTTGCGAGTATTTTGTCAGTATGTTTCGTACTTCTTTCCGATATCGGAAAGTTTAGAAAAATAGATTCTTAAGTGAGAGAATCTATACCGCCTTTTGACGTCATAAAACTACATTTCCCAATTCAACATATGTATTTTAGCAGATTAGGTCATTTTGTCGTATCTCCTCCAAGAGTAGTTCAATTTAGAAACCATATAATGTCCTCTTGCTGAATTCTTTTGGCCGTTTCGACTTAAGAATGAAATTGATCCTATGTCAGACTCCTGCTAATTCTCCATTATCGGATTATCATTTTCGCACACTTACTTTTCAACGCACTCCAATAATGAATGGCAAATGATTGACTCACCTCCTTTAAACGAATTTGGATCATTATCGTATTTATTGTTAGTATTTTGGAGGCCAATATCGTTTCTTGGTATTTGAGTTGTTTCCTTCATCTCCTTTTCTCGTAAAAATAGTGAGCCTTTGTGAATTTTGATCATTTTCGACCCAAGAAAATCAACGTCTCGTCCCTGCAATTGGACGTATTTCTGCCAAACAGAACTATGTGCATTAGGACATGAGCCCTGAGACCCATAAGAACAATGTATGCACTACAGGGCCCATGTCATAATGCATATAGTCCTGTTTGGCAAAAATACGTCCAATTGTAATAAACTATCTGAAAAATGCTTCTTGATTTCGTCAAAGATAACACTCATCGTTTGTTACTATTGTTTCAGCCTCGGGTCGACATGTTTGCGACTTGTGCGGCCGATCGTACAAACAAAGAACGCACTTGTCGAGGCACTTAAAGTACGAGTGCAACAATGTCATCGAAAAACCCCAGTTCCATTGTTTTTTGTGCCCCTACACGTCCAAGCAAAATTCGAATGTCACAAGACACGTAATAATTAAACACGGTGTTCTCCCGCAATAAAACTCAACCTAAGTACAATTTCTGTTCGTCAATGGTGGAAGTTTCAAAACACGTATCTCAACATCAAATCGCCGCTATCATTTTCATTTTTTATTTTAGATAAATAGAAAATTATATTCGATGAAATCGATTTTGCTTGAAATGCCCGAAGAATATTCTGTAGAGGATGAGAGAAAGCAGCAAAAATTCGAGGAGATAATGTTTGTTAGGTTTTTTTGTGGAAAATACAAAATGTGACAAAAAAAATGCAACGTCGGAAATTGAGATACGTATTTTGTGACTTTCCAGATCAATTTCTAACTATACATCCGAACTTTTCGACCGCTGTCCTACCGATTTACTGATGGCATTGCATTATTTTTAGCACGAAAAGAATAATATAAGAATGACAGAAAAAAACTTACAGGGATCTGAGTCCAATTTTCAAGTCGTAAAGCATTTGCCATGAGTATGCATGAGTGCCGGAAAACTGTCACCGATATTAACAAACCAAAAATATGAATGAAAAATTGTTCAGCTTCCTATAAATCATTGAAATTTTTACTTCCTCTCTTTTTTATAACAATAAAGTATTTTGGTCACAGAAAATGAAATTTATTTTTTCACTCTGTATAGGAGGATCCCATGGCAAAAACATCAGTCTCTGTCTGGTCGCCGTGAATGTCGTAATTCATACATTAGTGTAACTGCAATAGTCCATCTCCAGCCTTTCTTTAATCCTCAAGTAAATGCTTGATTTATTTATTCGAGAGGTACATGCTGTTAGCAGTGGCGTGGCGTGCTTTGCGATAAATCGATTGTTATGCCATTTAATCCTATGGAAAAGATCGATAAATGGACAGAGTTAAACAGAAAGGAACCAAGCCACGTCGGGATCGAACCGAGAAAAAGAGGTTTAAAGTTTGGCTCCTGCATAAGACTCTATGTAAAAGATAAACTTCAAGTTCAATTTCTGCAAAAGTTGCTCCAAGAAAAACTTTGAATTTTTGGCGATAGATAGTAGAGCAGTGGTTGAGTTTGAAACCACTCATAACTCAATTTTTTCCAAAATGTGGGTTGGTTCCTTTCTGCTTAACTCAGTCCAAATAGGGTGTTCGCAGCGAACACCTTAATAATCGATTCTTTACCATATGTTTAAATGGCAGAACAATCGATACATCGAAATTCACGCCACGCCACTGGCTGCTAGGGCTCCGCGCTCCCAAAATTGAATACACTTCAAGTATAAATTTTCAATCTCCAACGCGGAGCATTAACCAATTTTCGTCCCCTTACCGGGGGCTTCACGGGGATTACATTCAGTGGGTCGTTTAAGCTTTCTTGGAATTAGTTAAACCTCGCAGATCATGAAAAAATTCGATGAAGCGACCAAGATGTGAACTGCTTTTTCCCTGTAGGGATCTACAATTTTCGACTCATTTTCAATAGCACCAATCGACCTATGGAAACTAATAGCACACACGCCGTTTCCAAAATGAATAAATGTTAAATGAGTAAAGGGTTGTTTCAAACATTTTTAAATTATAAAATTCAAAGATGGGAAGGAGATTAAAACAACAAGTAATTAATGCAAGAGAAAATAGGGGAGCGAGAAAGTACAAATAATCATAGCGTTACGTGACGCGGCCCTGGACCCCCTTCTTCCCCCCGTAACGCACTCGTAAGGCAGACTCTGATCCCTCCTTTCGCGCGCACGTCGAGAAAATAATGTCGGTTACATGAGACCTAAGTACAGTACTCTGTATTGGCCGAACTGAACGGTTCTTGTAATTGCACTCTAGACTGGAGTGATCATATCCTCAGCTCATGTAACGGAACTTTCAGATCAAACTGAACTGTGAGGAAAGCTCGGTTCTGCCAACCGAGGATACGGTTCTTCCAACCGAGGATATGGTTCTACCAACTGAGGATACGGTTCTACCAACCGAGGATACGGTTCCTAGAACCGAAAGTATGGTTACAAGAACCCAATAAGATGGTCGATACAAGTTCGATACAGAGTCGGACTTTTTAAAGACCTTGTAGAGCACCGCACTTACGGTTCTTACATAACCGAACTTTTTCTCTTACAAGGGGAACTTCCGAAGCTGCCGCCTCCGATCGGGCTGAAAAAATTCGCACGAACTCTTTGGGTGAATTCATTAGACCCATGTTTTCTGGTTTTTTTCCAATGGGCCATTGAAACGCCCTAAAAAAATTCCGAAAATTCCGGTTTTGATCGCGCGTGAACAGTGCGTGCCGGACACCCAATGTGCGGTGGGAGGGCTGGGTGAGGCGAAGGAGCGCCATTGGCGGATCCAGCAAATTGGCAACATTGTCTTTTCTCCATTTAAACCTATGGAAATGTATCGATTCTTGGAGGGGCCAAGTGCTCCGACAAGAATCGATTATTTAGCATAGCTTCAAGTGAAGAAAATCCAGTGTTGCCGAATTGTTAGATCCGCCAATGGCGCTCCTTCGCCTCACCCAGCCCTCCCACCGCACATTGGGTGTCCGGCACGCACTGTCCTCGTGCGCTCAAACCGGACTTTTCGGAATATTTTTAGGGTGTGTCCAGGGCGCATCCGGAAAACAAAAAAACACGGGTCCAATGGATTCACTCGAAAAGTTCGCACGAATTTTTTCCGCCCGATCAGAGGCGGCAGCTTGGGAATTTCCCCTTGTTAGTGCAGCGTTTCTTGATTTATGAACGGCGTCTAACCGGACTGATTGGTTTTTTCAGCTTTGGACGGTTACTTCATCACGTACTCGCGGTCGGGGAGGCAGGACCTGCGCAACGGACAGCGCTACGTCTGCGACCTGTGCTTCCGCTCCTACAAGTGGAAGAAGCACCTGCGGCGCCACCAGAAGTACGAGTGCGATCACGTGATCGAGAAGCCCCAGTTCCGCTGCTTCATTTGCGGCTACTCCTCCAAGCAGAGCTGGCACCTCAAGAACCACATGTCCGTCAAGCACGGCATCCAAGGCGGCGACCCCCTCAACAACGGCAAGCCCAACGCCAACAGCGCCACGCCCCAGCCGGAGGTCCATGTCCTCGCTCTCCCGCATGGCGTATAGGACCCTCAAGAATCGCCAATTGGACTTTTGACTGCAGCCTGGCTGTTGATGTTTCGTGTTTGTCGGGTAGACAAAGATAGGCGGAACGTGATTGGTCGGCCATGTCTTATCGCTGCTTTATCGTGTCTTTTTCAGGTGGAATGGACGACATACTGTCGAATACTTAAGAGGTGCCTTTAGCTTGTCGTGGTTCCACCCGACATAGGCATGATAAAGCAGCGATAAGACATAGCCGACCAATCGCGCTCCACCTTTTGACCTATGTCATGTATGTCTACCCGACAAACACAAAATTTCAACGATCAGGCCGCTGGTGACGAAATGGGTCAGTTGTGCTGGTCACTGAATCGTGTTTTGATGTTTGATTCTTGTGGATCAGCTAAAAATAAGATCTGCCCAAACAGCAACTTTCTACGTCTTGTGTCAACGAAGATACCGCGATTTGAACATTTCGTTCAATGACGGCATCCACCGGGGACTAGATTGCTTCCACCTTGCTTTCATTTGTCAGGGAGACACACATTTTCAATTTTCACTGGTTACTGGCAGGGCCGGATTTTCCTTCTTGCCGCCCATGGGCCGCCTGTATTTTGCCGCCCCCTTCTCATACGTTTTGAAACATCAATAAAAATCATCAAGTGAACTTGCCAGCGGGGGAGTAGTGCATAAGACGCAATTACTCGTGTTGAACACATTTTTTGGGAAAGCCCTGTCGACACTACTAGCAAAAGGTCACGGAACTTTGCGCGAAAGTCAAGTTTCATAAACCTATTTCTAATGGACAAGGCCTTCCATTCATAAGAAATGAACGAAAAAATCATGAAAGAACAAACACAAAATTTGATTCAATGATTTTAACTTCCGCCGCCGCGCCGCGACGGCCGTGTTTGGCGCAATGCGTGAAGTA
The DNA here is from genome assembly GCF_918797505.1 of Bemisia tabaci. Taxonomy (NCBI): domain Eukaryota; kingdom Metazoa; phylum Arthropoda; class Insecta; order Hemiptera; family Aleyrodidae; genus Bemisia; species Bemisia tabaci. Next base: position 32,562,720 of record NC_092793.1, read on the forward strand.
TTCACGCAGTCTTGTAGGCGCTATGCGTTTCACGCTGACCGCACTGTCTTTGGCGCAATGCGTGAAGTATTCATGCATTCTTGTAGGCGCTATCCGTTTCACGCTGACCACAATAACCGCATTGTGTTTGATGCAATGCGTGAAGTATTCGTGCAGTCTTGCAGGCGATAATATGTATTACATGCCGATTGCCGCGCCGAGGGCTTCTCCTTTTCATCTCAAGTCCTCGTCATCATTTCTCTCTAAGTCGCGCCGTTCCAGGCCAAATTGTGTGTTTGGTTCCTCTCTTAACTCGGCTAATTAAAGGTGCTATCTCTTGCATCACTGAAAGACGACAAAATTAGAAATTACTATACTCTCAGGAAATGAGAGATTTTGTAGCCTTACCTCGTTTGTAATTTTTTTTTCTAAATCCGATTTTTTTTATACCTATATTTAAAAAAATTGCAAAATTTGCCTCCCCCTAGATTTGCCGCCATGGGCCGCGGCTCATGTGGCCATCCCCTTAATCCGGCCCTGGTTACTGGTTACTTAACGCGAAACTCGGATGGAAGCAAAATGGAAGAAACCAAGGGTATCTTTCCCGCGGTGGATGACGTCATGAACCGAACTTTTCAAAGCGCGGTATCTTGATCATTATTACACGTACAGAGTTGCTGTTTTAACACTTCCTATTCTTTTTAGCTGCTCCACAAGAATCAAACATCAAAACACGATTCTGTGACCAGCACAACTGACCCATCCAGAACCACGATGGACCTTCAGACAAGCCACGCATTTAAAATTTTTTATGTAAGGCCTTACTGCATTTTTCGATAGCTCTTTGGTGTGGCGGCCAGTACGGTCTCCAGTTCATTTTAATAGCCCAGGGTGCTGGTTTTTTGATCTCAAGGAAGCACCGGTGCCGCACCTGTACCAGAATAATTTTCTTAGTCACGAAACCTTCTTGTTAAGAATGAAAAGTCTCTAAAGTTACCATTAGTCTGCTGCTCAATAGCGAAAACTTTGACGATACTCATTCATTTGTTCAATAATTGTAGAGCGCCAATCTACACGTGAATCATAACTGATCTCTTGAAGCTGTTTTTTTCAGTCAAAGACACTTCCAATCTCTTGTTAAATTTTACGCTTTAATTAACTAATCAACACCCCTCAGCGCAAACAAAGTTAATAGACTCGTTTTCGATTACTTTTTTTTTTTTTTTTTTTTTTTTTTTTTTTTTTTTTTGTTTAAAAATGCAGATTCTTTTGATAAATTAGAAGAGGGAATCAAGAATGGGTTCTCTCTCCTATTTTACAGGAATTTCCTTTTGTTTTAAATTTCAGTCCTTATGATTATTATAGATGAGCGATTGAGGAAGTCTTCGTCTGGGTGATTTCACTGGGAAAATATGACTTGATGCAAGCAGGAGGTTCCCTGAATTTGCCACCCAATAGACCTTTTTTTGCTCTCTCAAATCAAGCAAAAAAGATGATCATATCGAGAAAGTAACCAATTAGTCAGAAACCTGCTGAATTGAAGCGAGTTTATTCAATGAGAAATATTCCTCAAGACCTTAGTCTTATAAAGCCGAATGGATTAATGTCTTGACGACCAGAAGGCAGAAGGCCTTGTCTTCGAATCCCAATAAACTCTCTGTTTTTACTCTCTGACTGGATCTGTTGAATTTTCCGATCCTCTGTTTTCATTAATTTCGGACACTACCAGTACGATCTTTATGAGTTTAACTTCCTTGCGTGGCAAGATATTCTTTAATTGAGATCTATGAAAATGCCAAATGAAGTCCGCGCTGAAATTGTACATTCTTCGAATTACTTTATCGAAAATTGTTAAATATTGACAATGAATCTACAAAACTACGTATCTTTTTTGCGTTGTTTCAAAATCTCCTCTCCCATTTTATTGTATTGGAGGTGAACGGACCAAAATGTTTGCTTTTGTAGGATATGCCTCTCACAAAAGATAAATTCCTCTCACTCAAGATAAAGAAACGAGTAAAGTTTTTAAGAAATGACGTTTAGTACTTTTTTTGTCAAAAAATAAATTATCACAAGAAGTCTGCGGCGTCTCAAAGCGAGGGTCGCATTTTTGCTGTTTCACCGTCGAGATAATTTTTTTATCTATCTGGTCTCCAGTCTTTTGAAAATGTATGCCATTATTTTTGTTTGTTATTAGTTGTCTTAATGTAATGAGTCAGATTCATTCAATCCTCTAACTTAGAACCTTTAAAAAGAAAGTCTGATGCAGATTTCTGTAATTTTAAGACAAAATGTTAATTCTAAGAAAGGAAGATGCACGAGGTGAATTTAAATTTCATCATGTTTTTTGGTTGGTATTTTACTTGTTGTTGAATTATTTTTTATCCTGTAATTTCAAATGTATTGAGTTTTAGGAATGAATAGACAGTCCAAAATGGCCAATGTCAAAATGTCAGCCTATATATTAGTTCTGAGTTGAATCTTATGCGTGAACTTGGTTAGTCTAATATGTGTCATATGATGTCTTTCCTTATCAACTTGTCGCGTAGTTGAGCTTACTATCGTCATTTACTCCTAGAATCAGTCAAATTCGAAAATTAGAGTTCTAGTTCCTGTCAGATATTCAAGTATGTAGTCTCAAAATTTCTACCCTTTTTACAATTTTTACTTTGCTACGATCGATTTCCCTTTCAATATTATTCAGGGGTGGTCAATTCCTTATGAATTTTTTTAAATTTAATTTTAATTTTTGGGTTCATTATCACTTTTTTATGTTTATGTACGAATATTCCTTCTTGATTTTTCGATCAGTCTAGGTTAATGAAGCCATGTACTTGTAACTGCACTTGTCACTTTAAACGTAGCTGAGTCATCATTTTATTTTATTTTTCTTTGTTGTTAGTGTACACCCCGTTATCTTTTCGTGTTCGTGTTTTTCTTGATCTTGTATTTTTACCGTCTATTTCATTTTCATGATTAATTATTTTTTGTTATAATAAATTACTTTCCACCGAGGTATTTACTTGTTACCAACTTATTGTTAATTGTCTCAGGGGCAGTATTAATGCTGAAATGGGTTATTCTCGTTGTTACAGCAGCTTTCAAAACATGTATCACTTTAACCTTAATAAATGTTGCGTGCGAAGCCAATCTGATAAATCGGAAAGATTCTTTGAAATCTAATTAATTGCATTTTTTGATGATCTTGAAGAACCGTAACCTGTCGTCGAGTTGTTGATATCATATCAGTTGTTGATGCATAGAGAAAAAAAAGGAGGGGTTTGCATTTCGGGCATCTTGGACATTTTTTGATGACGTAGGTCGGTACCGCGACTTCTATCATCGATTTTCTTGGAAATGGTGTAATAGTTTATGGAAAAAATGCATTCTACATAAAGTGTTTGAAATTATATCATGAGTTGATTTGAGCCAAAAAAATCGGACGTTATGGTCCGTTTTTTATACTTCGAATTCCGGATTTTGCTGACCAGGTTGTACCGACCTACGTCACAGAATACACAATCCTCAAGATGCAAACACCTCCTTTTTTTTCTCTGTGTCGTCGGTGTTAAAATTAGGTTGAACAGAAAGGGTGAAGCTCTATATGAACCCTTTGTTTCTCTCATGACGCTCGTCAAAGCAGACGGTCGACCTTGCAAATGGAGCTAATTTAGCAAAACATTCGGCAGACAATAATTGAATTAAAAAAGGTATACCTCATGGTACGAAGGTATGTACGAGTATCATGTCGTAACATGTCGACCAGGTTTTTTCTTACCTCTACATTTTGAAACGTGTCATAACTAAGCATTATGTATCATCAAATACACATGGATAAAACGTCGCTCCTCTAACGTAAGGGCGTAACTCAATTTTCGCATGAGCCCCAGAAAGCACGGATTTATATGTAACACAGAGCTCACGTGGAAATTGAGATACGCCCTTACGTCAGAAGAGCGACGAATACAGGATGATAAAGAGAATATAGTCTCATAAATTCATAAACCTATCGTTGAAGTTTCATGATATTAAATTTTGAGAATATGACAAAACTACGATAAATATATTATTACACCATAAAAAATAACACGAGGATAGTTTTACGGAAGCAAAACATCTATCGTTGTAGTTTCATAATCGATATAGATTTTTTGGGCGTAGTTTCCTATCTTAGTCGTTGACGCATTTTGGTTTTGATCGGAAGAAAATTATCTGATGCCAATGATGTTTCTGTTTCTTTGTACAGTTGTTGCAGTGCTGTACGATCATCGTCGGAGAATTAGGACTCAATCCACAGAGTTTGATGGAAGGTTTTACTGCGACATGTGCCCAAAATCGTACGCGCACAAAGAGAACTTGGCACGGCATAAAATTCATGGCTGTGATGCCACCATAGAACGCCCTTCTTTTGCTTGCGAATATTGTCCCTTCACAGCAAACTATAAACACAATTTAGCGAGGCACACAATCTTGAAACATCATAAATTCAAGTCAAAAAATTAAATATCAAGTCTGTGCTAGCTGTTTCTTGTTGTGTCTATGTGAACACACAATCCACAAAATATGCACTTTTTTATTTATCTATTTTTTAAAACATTTTTTCATTTTATTACTTCTGTTCTAGCGTCGATAACTTCAAGTCGACGCACCTAAAACATCACTGATGTGAGCTCCATTGTTCCTTATAGAATGTATTCAGAATTAGTGTACCTATAGTAGTTTTAATCTCGCTGATGAAGTCATTTTTAGTCCACTGTGGATGCCATATTTTTAATTAATTTTATATAATTTTGTTGTGTTTTTATAAGTAAAAAAGAATTACCTCAATATTTCTTTAAGTGAATAAAGTTCTTTTCTTCCGGAACTTTTCTTCTGGTCTTTGATTCGTAATGCTTTTAAATGAAAATTGTATCATTTAACGTTCGTCTAATAGGAAATCCTCCTTCCCCCAGGGTTTTCCGTTTAACAATATCTTGATTTTTGCAGATTCAAAAGTCATTTTCAAGCAGTTTTTGGTGCTTCTCAAACGTCTTCAAAAAACCGCGGACCAAAATTCTACGTCATTAGAGAATTTGAACGTCAAAGTAGACCGGCTCCTCCCCCATGAAGATGTCGGCACGGAACTGACGGACGACTCCCTGGATGAGTACCTAAGACGAGCCTTACCCATTAAAAGCATGGAAGAATTCGACAGTCTTCAAGAAGATTTGAAATCTAACTCCTTGCTCAGGAATAAACTAGTGAGAACTCCTTTTTCAATCATCTTGTTTCATCATAAATTAGAGACTTTTTTATCCTAGTGGAGATGTTGCATGTGTGAGGAATGTGCGATTTGACTGTTGATTCTCAGGTAAAAGTTCGCGAGAAACACGATGGTGCCACTGGTTTTCTCTGAAATCAACTCCCAAGCTCAAAAAAAGTTCTCAAGTTGAGGCCAAAATGGAGGAGATATCCCACGCTATCCTGAGAGTCCACCTCTACATCAAGGCAAACTCTCCATGCGAAGATAGGGAGCAAATACATTAGCAGGGTTGCCGTGTTTTCAGTTTTGGAGTCCCCAAATAAAGTGGCAGCACTGTCAACGTATTTACTCCCTATCCTTTGCATGGAGAGTTTGTCTTGATGCAGAGGTGGACTCTCAGGATAGTGTAGGATATCCCCTCCATTTTGACCTCAACTTGAGAGCGTTTTTTGAGCTTGGGAGTTGATTTCAGAGAAAATCAGTGGCACCATCGTGTCTCTCGCAAACTTTTACATAAGAATCAATAGTCAAATCGCAAATTCCTCATACATGCAACATCTCCATTGTATGCACTAACGCCTTAACTAACCTTCCGATGCCCAAGACTTCATTTACACGCGAAATCCTAAGTCGCGTCTTATTGCCTCTCAATTAAATACATTGATTTTGATAGTGTTTGAAGTGTTATCTATGTTATTTCCATTTCTTATAAGGTGGAAAACACGGGTTCTTAAATTTGCATTTGTTTGGTAACATACTGGCGCTTTCTCACCCCCACCCCTTCAGATCCGCCGTTTGAAAATCCCTCAAAAGAGACCGTTGGTTTTATTCGACCCAGTTGGGGATTTCTAGGGGAATTTGTCAAAAAAATTCTCTGACATGACATAAGTACGTAACACTCGCCAAATTACCAATATTTAGACGTGCCTTTTCAGAGCGTTTGAGAGGCCTTTAAACTTTTTTTTTTTTTTCCAAATTGATCATTGATTTTGATACATCATAAAATATCTTGAGCAAACTGAACCTTATCTTCTGTCAAATTGCATACATAAGAGACACCTCAACGCGGAGTGGAGCATCTACTACGGCGCAGAGATACAACTATTCGTGCTTGATGGATGTCCGTGTTGCGTTTATAAAATTGAAGGCGCGATGGCGCCAGACGTGAACTCGCAATGCTCCACTGTGTGCTGCCAAGAAGGCTTTACCAGCGTTGGGCGCCCCCAGAGAGCGTGATGATCCTAATTTAACTTTTACGTAGATATCACCAGCTTCCTGATGTGAAACAGCATGGTGAATACTCGCAGTCAAGTCTCAATTTACTTTGCAATCACAGATAATCAGGTCTACACTAGCTTTTGCAATTATCTCTGCTCTCTTTACAGTGTTCCATTTTGGTTCTCGCCGTGGGAAAAGAAGTCAAAGACACCTGTCAAAACATGCTAAGAAAATTAATAATTGATGAAGTCGCTCAAAAATTCACTTACAAGGGGAAGCTAGCTGGAAAAGCCCGTTTTGCCGACACGGAAATCAGCGATTTGTTAAACGGTAAGTCTCCTATTCTTTGTAGATGAAGATCTTCCCCGCAGAAAAGTAATCTTTACTCAAAATAATTTTGATTTTGACTCAAAGTATTGCGAGAAATTCAAAATTATGTACGAAAATAATTTTGAAGAAGATATCCCTGCTTTTATGTCCCATCGGGCTGAATCCTCCTCTCTTCAGTTGGACTGCATTTTGCAATTTGGAACCATACATTCTGGCTCTTCTGGAAAAGCTTTTATGTGCACAGGAAAAGTAATGGCACATACGCTGTTTTGAAACCGGGCTAGAATTTACAGTTCCAAATTGCAAAATGTAGTCCATTTAAAAGGACGACAGCGTCCACTCGCAATCGCAAATCGGTGCTCAAAGTGAACTAAATTCCAAAAACTTTACTGTCCCTTTAAATTCCCGTAGCTTATACATTCTGTCTTTGGCGTGCTGCCTAAATAATGAATTCTCTCATCAAAGATGAATGGTCATTTTTGAGAAAAAAGGCGCCTGCATAACTTCCTTTTAACTTTCTTACTTTAATTCCGAAATAATTGATTTTTATGAAAATAGTTCCTTGTTTCACGAGCCAAGAAGAGGTCATGCATTGAAATGTCGCCTCTCTATCATTTGACCTAAGCGATTATCTTGATCAGGAGTGTATTGAGTGCATCAGGAGACTTCAGCGCATGACGAGGAAAATCAACTAAATAATATCAATATATTGGCATTGAAGCTTCCTCCACTAGAGTATCTAAAAGTATGAATTTGAAATAAAATTAAATAAACAGGATGCCGCTCAAAGAACCTTGAGTAGAATGGATCGAAATCATCCTAGGTATTTTATCATAAATGAAAGTTAATTTTGACGTTGACCGATTTTTTTCTGGATTGTTTCAGATTCTATTCGATCTGTTTATCCTGCAACGGACGATAAAATCAAAGAGTTCGTGTCTGAATGGCTGACTCAAGCAAAATTTCGAGTACAGAAAAGGTACTTAGGTTTTTACTCGTACAGTTTTTAAATTTCTGATTGATGCCTTTAACGAGGAGGATTTGAGTTTAGTCGTCACTTACAATTCGAGTGAAGGAGAGGTGTTACCGTCTTATTGGAGTCGGAAATAGTCATTGATCTATGGTTACGACAATATCATTACCAGTCAATGGACGGGTCTCGAAAAGGGATTCGGAGTTTTCCCTGGAAAATGTATAAACTTTCATTAAAAAACCGTGGCAAATTTTATTATTTTGAAGATCATACTTACTGATTATGTAGCATGTACGCAAGATTTTGCGTGGTAATGAGGGATTGATTTTGTTGTCGACCACGACACTTGATGGAATGGAAGTAAAACAAGCAGGAAGCTCCAACGCATTGGCGTCGGAGAGCGGCTCTGGGGGCAGTAGTTGTAGTCAAAAATGAGGGCCTAGACACATTTTGTCATTGATGTACAATCCGACAACTGTCGATTCATGTTTTGTAACTTAGCAGATTTACGTAGCCGGTGTATAAATGTGTATTGGGCTTTGATATGGCGAATACATGGCATTATCACTTGTTGTATACTTTTAATTTTGAAAGCTCTTTGGAGGTCCGCTTCCTAAAAAATCTCTGGTTGATAAGTCGTTTGGTTGACTGCGTCGACTCATTACCTGAAATGAAAATTAAAACAGCATTATATTTTCTACATTTTTTAAGTCAACTCAAAAACTAAATTTTTGAAATTCTATAAATACATTGAGGCTTTAAAAATAAAAAAGAAGAGCAAGACACTAGTGAAGAACTCTTGAACTATAGGTTAATGAGCTATAGATTGTGCATAGAAATTGCCAGTCTAAAGTTTCAAGAATGAGAAAATAATCAGCCCATGAGTGGGTCCAGAATGAGGGAGAAGGAAAAGTTGAAATAATTTTACTGGAAGGAGGGATAAATAAGGTACTCACCGAATTTATTCGTACAGAACATTCAAAAATCCCGTGAAAAAACAGCTCACAAATAAAAGCAAATTGCCATAGAAACTTCTTCACGAAATCACACACACAACGAAGAACGAGGCGCTACAGACGAGTCCGTCCAGGACAAGTTAAAAAATTCCCATGAGCCGAGTGCCGTAGGTTAAGGGCCCGTTCGCCAAAACTAATCGGAACTGTATGAATGAATTGCTCCTTTTAAAAATCAAAACAATATCGAATTGCGATATATTACACAGTTAAGATAGGGCTATGTCCTGTCGTAAGCGGCGACATACAGTCGATATCATTTCAATAATCGCCCCAATGGCCACGATAGTTGTTAGACGTTTACGGTTTCCCTGGTAACCTTTGTTTGCTATCAGCTGATATCAAGTAATATGACTAGGAAGCTCCAACCCAGTGGTTAAAGCTTCCTTAACCGCGAAAACTTTAAAATTCAAATTTTCAAATTTTGAACGTAAAGTACATTTTTTCCATCACGAGATAAAAGCACAAACAAGTTTTGAATTGTTGACTGTATCACCATGATTCCAAAAATACAATACACAACATAGCATTGACTAACAATAAAACAGTATGCAATAAAATAAAGTCATGACAAGGAACATAGCCGAAAATGGCGCCGATTCCCATCAACCAACGCGCGGTCTCTACAATGTAACATGCTGCATTGATACTCCCCAGCTGGGACCGTCCGGAATAGCAGCTCTAGTGCAAGCACCAGAGCCGCTAAAATTGGGAATTATTAAAAATGACCCAGAATTAGATTTAAAATAAAAAATAGAAATTCCACTCAACTGAATTTTAAAGGCTTGCATGTAACAAACCGACATGAAGTCCCCCCTCCCAAATATTCTTGCATCTGAGTTTTTTTTTTGTTTTCAGGGAAAAACGGAAGAAAAATACAGAGGTGCAGCCATGCATAGAGCTCAATCTGGGTGACTCTGTGGACCAAGCCAATCAAAACTCTTTAAATTTTCAAAGTGTCCTGGAACAACTTAGAGTGGTGTCAGAAGAATCCTTAAGAATGGAACCGTTACAATAATGTCCATGACAATCTCGCTTTAGTCACCTTTTTTGTTGTTGAAAGTTTCGTTAGTCCGTAAGAATATAAGTTGTCTTTTTTGTCCGTAATGTTTTGGTTTTATTACTTTCATCTAATTTAATTTTTATTTACACTTACAAACGTTGACGCAGTTTTTGCAATAATTTTGCGATGCACGGTATTTGTTTATTTAATTTTTTTTTTTTTTTTTTTTTTTTTTTTTTTGCGTATTGCACAAGCTTCAAGGTCCAACGTAAATTTTGGTACGAGCGATCATTTTTAATCAGTTGACCCTTGTAATCTTGTTGCCAGGTTAAATACTCGCTCCATTCTTGAAGCCTGATACAAAGTCCAAGCCGTGATCATAATAAAAAGAAAGAAATTATAAACTCCAACCAAAAATTTCCTTTTCAAAGGGAAACTCTTCGAGCCAGGTTCAAGTTCTTGGATCAATTTTTAAAAAAAATATGACTGATGCGGGGTATTCCATTTTCGTTCAAAGGCAAATCGTCATACTTCTAGGGAATCCTCTGAACTAAACTTTTGAGCTTCTTTTAAACTGTTTATCATTCCCGAAAAAGCGTCGAGAAACTTTTTGTCGTCTATAACATCTCATGCTTAAGAAGTTTCAATTAAGCTTTTCCCTAGAGAAAATATTACCTCGCAGCGAGCTCGCAGACAGCTCGCAGCATATTTTGGACCTCGCGGTTAGGAAACTCCTCGCGGTTAGGTGATGACCTTGCCAAGACCTCGCAGTGAGGAAGTCGGTTAGGCATGGACCTCGCCGCGAGGTGCTGACAGCTCACGGCGAGGACCTCGCCTCGCGGATAGGTAAGGAGACCTCGCCGATAGGTGAGAGCACCTCGCAGATAGGTGAGAGGACCTCGCAGTTAGGTTGGCTCCTATCCACTGGGTGAGAGTCCTCACAGTAGGTATATTAGCCAGCAGGTAACCTGACCACAGAGGTAAACCCAGGTTCAGAGCCTCATTAAAAATTAAGGATCAATTGCAGCATCTAATATATACTGATAAAAATGTTAAAAAAGTTTTTGAATTTGAAAGAAAAATTGTTTTTAATTCAAAAGCACATTTCTTGGCTCAAAACAATTTGGGTGAGTGAACTGAAATTGTTCTGTAAACCAAAAAAGTGCCTTAAAATTAAACACAATTTTTTATTCATTTTTTTTTTTTTTTTTTTTTTTAGAGAAGAAAACAAAAAAAAACCTACCAATCAAAACTTTTTTAACCTTTTTTTTCCGTGAATCCTCTCACAAATGTTTTTATCTATTTCAGCATGCCAAAAAATAAGAATAATCTGTACCTTCTTTGCACATGGTCTTCCAAAATATTCCACACTATGAGGCATTCTTCACTCCGTGCAAGAATAAACAAATTCCAAGAATTCAAGGATCAGGTAGTGATTTTTAGAAAAATTGCATCTTTACTGGCCTAAAAAATTAAAAAAATAATCATTATTTACCAGAGTCACACACAAAATGAATTGTAAAAATTTCTGAATTTTGATAGTTATAAGTGAATATTTCAAGTTAAACTGACCGATTCTTTTCATTAATTTTAAGCGAGAGCTTTTCCTTCAGCATATCAATCACACATAATGTGCTGTTCCTTCTCCTTCAAGCAGGAAAATACTCATTGGAGGGAAGAATTTTCTTCAAATTTACAATGTCTAATTGCACTAGAACTGTACTCTTTGCATCAACTTTATAGTGAAGGTAAGTGGGCATTTTAAAAGCCCAAATTTAGCATGTCAGCCCTTGCAGTCAAGTCAGTAAGTAAACGCATTTTCCTTACTGCTTCTTGATTAAGGTCTTATGATGCAGAACTTTTCAAAGTACTATCCATGAAAATTCAGAGGACAACCAGTTAGTGACCACATACTTTTTCATTTGTTTACATTTTTTCATTTATATTCTTATTTAAATTCAGTGGATAAAATTAAAACATAAATTACAACTGGAAACCAAGAGGTATGTAAAAAAAATTAAAAATGTTAATCACCGACGATCAGACGACATCTCATTGTAGGGCAATGTAACACATCGATAATTTGCATGGGAATTGAGAAGGAGCCAGGAAATGTAACCGTGTGTCCCATTATTTCTGATGGAACGTTGTGTACTTACTGATGATTGTGCTTTTTTCGCAGCTTGTAAAAAATGCCGCATTGAAACGAGGCTTATTAAAGGAAAATGCAAGCCTTGCTACATGCGCGAGTACCACACCAAAGAAAAAGAATGGGTAAGTTTGAATTCTTTTTCATCATTATCATCAATCGGTTAGTTTAGTGACGTTACAACTCTTTTAACAGCAATAATGGATCGTAGATATACTTCTTCCAAATGTGTACCTCTCAATGGACCACTAGACAAGGCACGAATTCAAGCATTCTGATACATGTTTCTTAATTAGAATTTCACGTAGAACACGATTCGCGCAACGAAAATTACTGAAACTAACTCCTGACGAAGATATTAACCTTTTTATTTCACATTGGTTACGCGGATTTTGAACTGCCCGCTCACAAGAAACTCAAAGCTCCACTTGAGTCAAATCGCGCACTACAACAGTTTCAGCAAGCCTCTCAATCGAGCACTGTTCATTTCCCACCATGTGTTGTTCAAATTATAAGCAATTTGCTATAGCTGAGCCAAAGCGTCAAAATTGTGGTTGCCAGATTTTCATATCGCAGAGACTGTCACGATAATATTCAACGCGCGATGTGAATCACGTAGAGCATTGAGTTTTATTGAGCGGGTGGTTTGAATTCACGCATCAGGAATCATTAAATATCTTCGTAAGGAGTTGATTTCGGTAATTTTTGTTGTACACAACGTGTTCTACGTGAAATTTTGGTTAAAAAACATGTATCAGAATGCTTAAATTCGTACCTTGTCTACTGGTCCATTCCCAATCATACACGGTGAAATAAAAGAGACTGCACGTGGTAATTTTTGAAAAATACTGGACAGTAGTTGAATTAAGTACCTGCCTATGTGTTAGTCGTGTCAAGTCTCTAGTCTCATTCTGTCTTATCTACTTAGCACAATGTGTGCAAGGCCCCTAGATCTCATGAACAGACGAGTTGAAAGTTCTGAATGATTATGTAGCATCGCGTCCAAGATATTGGACTCCATGCTCATCCTTGATATACTTACCTGCTCATCTCGTCCAAGATCTTGGACTCCATGCTCATCGCTAAACGTCTCACTTCTTTGCTTGAGCATGAAGTCCAAAAGCAAGTAGACCTCCCTTAGTTTTAAAGTTCATCATGATAGAAAATCGTATACTTCGCTTATCTAATCTAACCTGAACTAACCTAACCTAACCTTACCTAACCTAACCTAACCTAACCTAACCTAACCCAACATAAGCAATGCACAATTTTTTTCGAGAACACATTTTTTTGTCTTTATTTCACCAAAATTGTCTTAATAAATTGTTGGACTCCATGCTCCTATATTGTCGGAGAATACTTGCGTCCCACAATTTTGGACGCTATGCTCACTTCGATTTTTCGAAAAAATTATCCCTAATTAAAGTGAGCATGGAGTCCAAGATCTTGGACGTGATGAGCAACCGAATATCATATAGCTGAGCATGGAGTCCAATATCATGGACGCGATGCTACATTACCTTCTGAATCACATAAGCGTCTTATGAGCCATAGAGATTTCAAAGCGGTGATACTTATGATGCAAAATGACGGGTGGGGATGTTCAATATTCTTGGAAAGTATAATACAGCTTTCATGGTGATGTGTCTCCGATTAAACTCGAGGCATTCTTTCAATATGTCACTGTTAACTCTGTGTAGCTTACCTACACGATGACAGATTCATTGTTGAGAGCAAGAAGGAATGATTGCAAAACATTTTCTCCACTGAGTGCTCGACGAGGCCTTGTATCTCGACGTTGTTGCTGACATTATTTCAAGGCAACGAATGCCGAGGAATGCCTCCATTTAGTTCCACTAATGAATCATCTCAGGGGATCTTTCCATACAAGAGCTTGTCAAACTTCTCTCACATTTATTTGCTCTCTAACTGTTGCACGGTTGGAAACTATCTTAATAGGATTTTTCTGTGATTATTTTCAGCTGAAAGTATGCATTCAATGTGGGCGGAAGCAAAGGAATGGGAAGAATGAGAAGGCATACATACCTGCCAAGGACAGAGAAAATTGTTTTAGATGCAACACCTGCGCCACAAGATGGTCGCGTCAGCATAACTAAAGTTTCCGGTGAGCCTATTTATTTCATTGTTAAACAAATTATCACATTGGGGTCTAAGAGTTTTTGATTTTTCTTAATTTTATATTTCACTCCGAAATGTCCCAGGCATTTTGCATGCTCTTTGGCTCTGGTACCCCATTTTATAAAATTATCAGCCTCCGGTGATCCGCCATGCTTAAGAAGAACATTGCATGAGATTTCAGCACAGGTTGACTCTGAGGCGCATAATAAGAGTATCAAAGTAGTTTAATGGAAATAATAACTTCTTTTCTATTTAAACAAGAACATACTTGCAGTAGGATACATTTTTTCTCATTTAAAAAACTTAATATTGAAGCCAATATTGGCCGGAAACTTCAAAATTTCGTATCCCATGAACTGGCCACGATTTCCTCTGAAAATGCTTCTTGCAATACAACAGCCTAAGAGTTCAGCCCGTCTTTCTAACGTTGTTGTGTTGACAACATAAAATGAGATCCCCCCTTTCAGTGGAAAATCAAGGGGCAAGAAGAAAAGACCGGGCAGCCGGGCACTCTCTCAAGAGATCGGCTCTGTTTAACAATTCCTGAAATGTTTTTCCAACAGTTCTCATAATTTCCGATTCCTACAGATTATATCTCGTTGAAAGTCTTGGGAAGTTCTGGGTTTAGGTTCATGAAAGTTGTAATTAACAAGCTGTCTATGAAGGTATAGTAGACTTCCAATTTTTGCCTTTTTTTCAGAAACTCCTTATTCTGTAATAGGCCGGCCCTAAATTACGTAACGCACTTTTTCGACATTTCTTACCCATCCTTGTAACGCTTTTATGACGTAGGCCTCTATCCTTTATATAACAATCTCCTTGACCCTCCCCCCTCCCCCTAGATCGTTACGCAATTTAAGGACGGCCCCTGAGTCCTTGAAACTCCTCGACTTAAGTCCCTAAAGGATGTCATTAGCAACCTGTTGGCCAAGCCGGAGGATGCTCCCAAGTTTCGGATACTCTTTATAGAACTCCAGAATTTTTCAACAAGCCATCGAAACTTTCATTTTAAAGTCCTGGAAAATGCTCTGAACGTCTGATATCAACAGTTGTTCTCTTCACAGTTGCGAAGGGCGCAAAAGGAGACAAGGACGTGCAGGGCGGGAAGTCGTATCCATACCATTGCGGCGTCTGCGGCCAAGGGTTCGCATGGAGAACGTCGCGGGACCGACACGCCAGAGTGCGCCACGCGGAGGTGCCCAAACTCCACTATTGCGACCTCTGCGGGAGGGTCTACCGCTGGAAGGTGAGCGCCCGTCGGCACCAGCTCAACGAATGCGCCCAGGCCCTCGACAAGCGCCAGTTCACCTGCACCCTCTGCCCCTTCGTCACCAAACAGAAGAGCTCCCTCAAAGACCATATCCTAAACGTCCATAACGAGTGATGTACCCAGAGACAAGAGACCCTCCATTAGTATATTGGCCATGGTGGAAGCTTTTACTTTCGGGACTTCAGCATTCTACTGTTGACTTACCTACATGGTTGATGTTTAACAACGTGTTGGCAGTTTTGTTTTGCAAACAAGCCGAAAATGGCCGAACTTTGGGAAACGTGTTTGGTTCATGACGTCACCCGAAGCTCATCATCCACCATGTAGGTAGGTCAACAGCCGAAATTAAGGTGATGACTGTTGCTCCCTCATCATGGTCCATAAAGGCCTCGATACACGATCAAATTCCCGAACCAATTACCATCAAAGTGTCGGGAGTCATCAGTCTGAAAATCGTTACTTCGCCTAATTTTCAACTGGAAACCTTGCAGAAATGTTTCGAGAGTCAAGGAATGATGAATGGTGGCTCTCCATTCTGATCAAAATTTGACGGCCAGTCCAATTTTGATCAAAGAGGACTGTTGAATGGTGACCATCAGTCATCAACTGGTCTACTTTGATCGGAATTGGTTCGGAATTTGATCATCTATCGAGACCTTAAGGAACTGTTGAAAGTAAAAGCTTCCACCTGTCGCCAAGAGCCCATAGGAGGATCTCTTGTCTCTGGATGTACCCACCGCCACTCCCTAAATACCACCTCCCAGAGACTAGAGACATGAGACCCTCCACTCGTATCTCGGCATTGGTGGAAGCTTTCACTTTCGGGACTTCAACATTAAACTGTTAAATTACTTCTGAGTGTGTAGGCTTTCAACAACGTGTTGGCAGTGTCGTTTTGCAAACAAGCCGAAGTCTCGGAAACTTGTTGGGCTCATAACGTCACCCGAAGCTGATCATCCTCCATGTAGGTAGGTCAACATCCGAAAAAATAGTGTTGAATATTGCTTCCTTACAATTGTCCATAAGGAACTGTTGAACCCCCGAAAGTTTAAGCTTCTACCTGTCGCCAAGAGGCCATGGAGGGTCTCTTGTCTCCGTCACCACCCCACTTAGCACAATTTGGTCGCGTTTAGCAGATAGGAACCAAGCCACGTCAGCTATCGCCAAAAACTTGGCAATTTGATTTTTTACAGGAGAACGTTTAAGCGGATTTCTTTTAAAGTGTTAAGGAATTTATTATGTAGAAAACTCACTGAAATTTGCACAAAAATTCGCACAAACGTTTCCTAGAATTTAATTTTATCTTAAAATTAGGAAATACTAAAAATCTATTTGACAAGTACGATTTCATAATCTTAATTAGGTAAGAAGGAATATTTCTTTTGTACAGGGTAGTAATAAAATCGATCCAATTTATGCTATTAAAAGCATTCTTAATATCTAAGGCGCTATAAGGGGGCGCTTTAAGGGGCTATTCTTTTCTTTTTCATGGGCGATCTGAAGTATAATTCCAGAGGTCATATAATAGAAGATTGGATATTTGAAAACGAATTGACTATTCATAATAATCAAGGTCCAACAATGGACTCAGTTCGTTTACCAAAATGCCAAAATGTGTATAAATATTTGTTTTGTTAATCCATTCATATGCCAAATAAAGCTTTTGATTTGCCATACTTTTTAGTTGTTTTTTTTTTTTTAATATATTACATCCGATTTTTAGATTCCCATTTTATCTTAGTTTTGTAACTTTTTTTCCCAATGATCGCTCTTGAAATGAAAATGAGGTCGTAGTGAAGCTGAGGAAAAACATCCAATGAGCATTCGAGTGTTGCCAAATTTCCCGCATCAAAATATTTTTTCAGAAAGGCATGAACGTACCTATTTAACATTTTCCGAAACTCGGGATTAAACGACGAATACAATGCATAAAAATTCAGAGGTAAAATGACAAGACTTCAATGACAACTTTCTTAATTACATTAAGTGATTTCTCCTCAGTATTATTTGTCATCGTCCACGGGCACAGGGAACATGGGGTACAAAAACTCAAAATTGAGCCGTTATTGGAGCTGCCAATTTGGATTAATACAAATATGTATTAACTTTCATAAATTGTTATCCATTTTCTTCCTTTCATACTTACCTGATACGATAATAACTCGAGAAATAGGGATTGCACGCTATGTAAAAGAAGAAGAAGATGCTGAAGGGAAAGTTCTACGTCGAAATATCGAACTGAGATTTTCCGACAAGACTCGAAAAAAATGGCTATTCTAAAAATTTTGCTCCTAGGACTGACGGCTCTTTTCCCATAAACGATCACATTTAAGGGGCTTGGAGGACAAGACGCATGAGTGCAGTTTTTGCTATTTCGAGAAAAACGTGTTTAGAGTTTCTAAATTACATGAAGCCTTGTGGCGGAAAGAGAGTTCAAACTCGCATTTCGATGCTTACGTATTGGATTTTACCAGTGAATCTTTCACAGACTTTATTTCAAACCTATATTTAGTTTGAACCACTAATGTCAATTTTTTTTTTGAAAACTGCACTTATGCGCCTTGTCCTCCAAGCCCCTCATTTGGATTAATGAAAGATGGACTTTGATTTGTAGGTGGGCAAGGCTCTTGGAGCTCTGGCAGCAAAGACACGAGCGTGGGCGGTGAGAAACCCTTCGCCTGTCCCTTCTGCGAGAAATCGTACCTGAACAAGGGCTCGATGGTGCGACACATGCGACACGAATGTCTGCAGAAAGGCGACACCAAGCGCTACACCTGCGACGCCTGCCTTAAGACTTTCAAGTGGAAGCACCATCTAAAGCAACACCAGAAGGAAAACTGCGCCAACACTCTCGACAAACAAGAGTTCGCGTGCCCCTTCTGCAGTTATGTCAACTCGCGGAAACAATCGCTCAGAATGCATCTGCTCACACAACATGATACTGACATTTCTTTCCTTCACAGCGATGCTTCCATGGTTGCTACTGCCTTAGGCAAGGTTCCATCAAACCAAAGATAAAACGCAAAACATTTTGCATACATCAGTCATGCTGGTTACAGGATCGTGGAGTACCATTATAATGAGAGCATGGTTACTGTTGTTACTACCTCTATTTTACTCAGTCATCTTAGGCTGAATGGGGCCTGCCAGGGCCCAAAAATGGCGGACGCTGTAAGTAAATGTAAATACAAAATGACTCAAAATGTAGTTTCAGTCGCATATCGCATCGAAAACTTTACTCTCATGCATTACAACGACGTATTGATATAGTTTTTTGGCAAATCGTAAGCTATTTTTGAGAAAAAGCATATTAGATCAGAAAACATCTAAAAACAAGTGCGGTTGGTTATGATCTTCAAAAGTTGGCAATGACTTCCCTCCCACCCTCAAAAACCAAAATAAAGCGCCGCCATTTTTGGGCCCTAAGCCTTTAAAGGGGCCCAGTGTTCATTAACTCTCTTTGAAGGCACTTTACAGGGTCGTATTTTGATGTTTCAAGTTCATAGTTTAGCAAATCTTACTCTGTTATTTCAAGTCATAAGAGTAACGCTGTTTCAAGTTCATAGTTTAGCAAATCTTACTCTGTTATTTAAAGTCATAAGAGTAACGCAAAACGCTTGAAGCGCTTGCGTTTCGACGGGTTGGACCGCAAAGTGATCATGGGGCGCACCCCCTAACAGTGATATAAAATCTGTTCGAACGTCTAGTTTCTACGTCCAATATCAACGGAGCTTCATCGAAAAACACAGCGTATGACGTCATTTACTGCGGCATCGCACATTATGGTTCTCTTTACCTTTGTTTCATGCGTGTTTCACGCCTAGCAACCGCGCAAAGTGTGTATTACTGATCGACGGATCCGAGATGGAAAAAACCATGGTCTACACAACCGCGATGGATGACGTCATACTCCGTCTTTTATGATGAACGACATCTCCGTTGACATTGGTTGTAGAATCTGGGCGTTTAAACAGGCTTTGTCAACCGAATTTTTTGCTAATCTTAAAGCTTAAACCATCCAAGTACGATTCTGTGACCAGCGCAAACGACCCATTTCCGCCAAACATGAGCAAGGAGAATGGGGTCCCACGGAGACCTTTAGAATCCAGAAAGATGGAGGCGACTCCCAGACAGTAGACAATTTTTACCCACCTTTAATGCTTATCACCTGTTGCACCTGTTGCCTATCTTGCCGTAGCAGGAACGAGGTTCAAAATTATGTTTTAAATGTAATGTAAAAAGTTAGTTTCAAAACCGAGTCAACCCGGTCAACTGGAAATTAAGTAACGTTTTTGATGATCCAAGAAAATAAAACCTCATTTTCTATCACTTTGAATCATCTGCACGGAATGTTCATCATTTCTTTGGATTCTAAGAGCTTTGGGAAGCCTCAGATGGTTAGATAAATCACAAACGGTTCTTCAACTGTCCAAATTCCCTTTCATGCAACTTTTATGCCATGTTCGCAACTCACACAATGTTTTGAAGTGGCCCTTGCTATTCTACACTTGCTTTTTGCTTTAATTGCAATTATTTTTTTAAATATTTTATGGATTTCGTGATATATTCTGTTACCTTGATTTTTGCTGAAGAAAATGAAGACTTGAACTTAGTACATCCCTAAAGTACCAATACACTTACATTATATTTTCTCATACATTCCATTTTTGACAAAATACAACTGTTGAACTGTATTTCTTTCACTGTGTTTTACATTTACTGTTAATATGAACTCAAATCGTTGTTTTTATTTCTGATGGAAGATATTTTGAAGCTTCAAAGAGGTTATGAAGGATAATATACCAAGCAAACATACTTGAAAATGTATTTTTTTGATCGTCGCGTCGCGGCTACAGAGTTTATTTTTATATATATTTTGATTCAGTTCTCAAGTTAAGTTTAGATTTTACGAGTTTTAAAACTTTATGTGGCAGTCATTTAAATGTACCAATTTAACTGCATTTTGCAGTAATACTGCTATCTCTGACTCTTGTACAAAAGCACATATCTGTTCGTATTGGAGAACTAATGGCGCATAAATTGTTTCTGCAATGAGCCATAAATTGTTCCCGATTGAAAAAGTCAAGTCCACACAAATTAGTAGTCATATATTTTTCTCTTTAATATTTTATGTTTTCCATGCATAATTTTGTAGACACACAAATAAATGTTTTTAATTACATTTTGTTTCCTAAAAGTCCCAACTGTTTTGATAATAAAGCCATCTTAGCATTGCTCTTTTTCTACAAAGAAATTGAAACTCTCTGTCGTGTGAATTAAACCGTCATTGCCATCATCTATTGAACTATTATACGCGAATGAAAATTAATGGTAGTATAAATAAAGAATGTCTGACCTAATACCGTTTCCCGGAAAATTAATGATGAGAAACAGAAATCAGGTATGTAGTAATGTCATGCATACGCCTGGCGGAGTAAATAGATGTATAAAGTGCACCTAACCAACCTAATCGTTGAAATTGCGTGGCTGGCGATCGGACAAGACTGAATTAAGGAAGAATGGAGTTTTGTGATAGGTCGGATTTGTCACTCCTCGATCCTCTCTGTTATGCTTTTGTCGGGTGGATTGGAAGACTAATCGTCGGGAAATCAAGGAATGACTCTAGCCCCTCGTCGATTACATTCGACCAGAGACACGACAGAGATGATGACTTGACAAATCCGACCAATCACACAACTCCATTCCTCCTTAGTCTTGTCTTGTCTGATCGCCAAACACAAAATTTCAACGATCAGACTGCAGGCATCTGGGCATGGTTATTTGATGAATGGGAATCAAATAAAAGGAGCCCACAGCATCCACTACCATCATTTTTTGTCGGTATAAAATCAACAAATTCTCCGATGGAAAGATCAAAGTCACAACAATTCATCCTGATTTTATCCTATGATTTGTCCAATGGTGATTTCTAATGCCTCTCGGATCTCAATGGGAGGGGGGGGGGGCTCGGAGGACAAAGCGTGTAAGTGTAGTTTATGTCATATCCAGAAAAACGTGTTTAACGTCACTAAAATGTATGAAGCTTTTCATGGCGGAAAAAAAGTTCAAACTCACATTTTCATGCTTAAAAAATTGGATTTTACCGGTGAATTTTCCATAGAATTTATTTCAAACCTAGATTCAGTTGAAATCGCTAATATCTAAATTTTTTCGAAAACTGGACTGATGCGCCTTATTCTGCCATGCCAAGGAAG
Organism: Bemisia tabaci; assembly: GCF_918797505.1. Taxonomy (NCBI): domain Eukaryota; kingdom Metazoa; phylum Arthropoda; class Insecta; order Hemiptera; family Aleyrodidae; genus Bemisia; species Bemisia tabaci. The sequence continues at coordinate 32,584,251 of NC_092793.1, forward strand.
AACGCCGTATTAGCCTTCAGACGTTGCCAAGTTTCCTCCGATAAAACCTGAATTTACTGGGAAAATTGTGAATATTATTTTCCAAAATCTTCAGACAATTTTGTACGCGATTAAATCTGAAACATCTGAAAATTTCAAGGAAAAAAATGCATGAGTGTTGTCAAAAATACCTGTTTTATCAAGGGAAATTTGGCAACTCTCGAATGCTCATATGGCGTGCTTCCATAATTAGCACGGCAGTATTGCCCTCCAAGCCCCTCAATGAATGATTCGTAGGAAAGACGTACTTCAATTTACAGTATAATGATCACATTTCCTCCAATAAAGTGAAGTGTTTCAAAGTGCCCCAAGTAAGGTTCGCATGCAGCAAGATGCAATGCAGCAATTATACCTGATTCTTTTATTTTCATATTTTTTATTTTATTTTGGAGAGGGGCAACCTCTGTAGCAACAGCAGAGGAGCATTTAAATTTCAGCTTTTCAATAATGAACATCTTTCTCATGACGTTCTCCATCCGTAATGTGGATTCAGCTCGAGACCGACAGGCTGTCAAAAAATACACCAGACATTCGCCGAAGCTACGAATAATTTGGAAAGTAAGAGGTTCTATTCTTTGGTAAGTACGCGAGTAAACTTTTTCAGAAAATGTTTTTTTCAATGTGCTTTTGATTTCATATAAGCTTTGAACAGTTTTTTTAACTTTCCTAATTTTTATTAAAGTCATAATGTTCTTGCTTTCGCACATTTTAATTCGGCTAATTCTAGTCATGGTCCAGTTACGAAATAGCTCTGTTGAATTTTCTTTGATGTTCGTGTGAATTGCCCCTAAATTAAGGAGTAAAATTTTTGTTTGACTCAACGGGAACGCGGAATACATTTCGTCCGCCATGTTATTCTCTTCTTGCTGACCGGAAATCTGGTCGCTCTTAACGAATTCTGGTCGCCGTGACACGGATTCTGGTAGTTTCAGAGAGGATACCAGAATGGGGACTATCCATGTTGAAGGCCAATCGTACATCAGGCATTTCTCAAAAATCTAAGCAGTCAGTCATATTTTGAAAATCTACCGAGTGTTGGTTTTTAATGAAGAGATCTCTGTCAGTATTTTGAAATTTCTCGCAAGTTTTCCTGATCAATATTTTACTGAATTATCTTAATTGTCATTGGTGTGAATACCACAAACTTTACGATTTAATGAAAACTACGGAGGTAAATTTGTATTCAAGTGTGAGACATAATTGAAACTTGACAATGATCCGAAATTCAACAGAAAATTCTCGGTTACTTTTTTTTTTACCATCTAGGTATTTTTTTTAAAAAGATAGATATGCCGATGGACGATTTTTACAACACCGCATTTGCGTTGGTTCCCTCCTGCCAAATAGTCGCTTCCCGGAAGAAGGAACGTAACTCCATTGCAAGGTTGCAAAGTCGATTCAAAAAATGAAATTTTTTACAAGATCTACCTATACAATTTTCGTACAAAGTCTTTCTGATTTTTTCATGAGATCAGAAGGAAAAATCTGTAAAATTTTCAGTCGGGAATCCTTGAGATTTTCCTGGTAAAAAAAAACAGTTTGCGAGGGAAATTTGGCAACATTGAAATTTAGTTACGTTCTTTCGTGACGGTATCGATGAGATGTCATCCAAATGGCCAAGGTTCAGTGCATGATCCGTTGAGAACCCGTGGGAAATTTCCATTAGTTTTAACACTTTGGGTTTTTTTGTTTTTTAAAGTTGGTGCTCAGGACCCGGCGCGACCCTTCACGTGCGAGGACTGCGGGAAGTCGTACAAGTGGAAAGCGGCCCTGGGGCGGCACCAGAAATACGAGTGCGTGCGGACAGGCCTCCGGGAACGGTTCGAGTGCGACCTCTGCTTCAAGTCCTACAAATGGAAACACGACCTCACGAAACACAAGAAGTACGAGTGCGACTGCATCGTCGAGAAACCTCAGTTCAATTGCCCGCACTGCCCCTACGTCAGCAAGAGGAAACAGTGCGTCAAAAAGCACATGACCGACCAGCATAATATCCCCTACTATTTCGCCGAAGTCGTCAAGTCTTAGTTTTTAGTTTTCAAGGAGGAAAATTAAAGTAGCTCTGCATTACCATGTTACATACTCTTGTGGTGCACTGGAAAAAATAACACATCGGATCTAGAGTCCAGACTCTTGAAAACATTGGTAAGAAAAGGGACTCTTGATTCAATCAGATTTAAGCTTAAATCAAAAGGAAATCCGCTCAAATTATGAGGCTTGGTTCTTGATTTACGAGTAAGCTTAAATCTGATTGAATCAAGAATATTTTTTCTTGTCGTTGTTTTTAAGAGTCTAGACTCTAGATCCAATGTGTTCTTTTTTCCAGTGTGGGGTAGAGAAAATATGTCGCCCAGTGCGGTGCCAACGCACTGCCGGCCGTCATTGGCCATTCACATCCACAGACAGGGTTGCATTTTTTCATGAAAAATAAAATCGTGAAATCTCACGTGAAATATTTCATGGAATTTCAGAAACATGTGAAAAATATTTTTCGAAATTAAATGCGAAATTAAGAGAGAGGCGATTGATTTTTGCCTTTTGGTGTTTTTCTAGTGCGTGTCTCATACCCAGTCTCCTAAAATATGTTTTATATTTTTCATATTTTTTGCAACTTTGTGAAATTTAGTGAATTTTTTCACGGAAATTTTCAATATTTCATATTTTTCATTTCGCCCGTGCAACCGTGTCCACGGATAAACTGGTATATGCCCTACTTCGTGGTTCAATGGACTACTAGATGATGTACGAATTTAAGCACTCTGATACATGTTTCTTAATTTGAGTTTCACGTAAAACACGATTCTTGCATCAAAAATTGCTGAAATCAACCTCTAACTAACAATAACGTTTTTATTTTACATTGGTAACGAGTTACGTTTGAAATGCCCGGTCACAAGAAACGTAATTCTCTACGTGAGCCTAATCGTGCCTCACAGCAGTTTTGGCAAGCTTCTCAATCGATCATCGTTCCTTTCCCACTCTTTATCTTTCAAAGTGTGAACAATTTGCTGTAGCTGAACCAAAGTGTCAAGATTTTCATACCGCTGAGATTGTCATAATCATGTTAAGTGTGCGATTTGACTCACGTAGACTATCGTGTTATCATGAGTGGGAGGTTTGAATTCACGCGTCAATAAACATTTAATATCTCAGTTAGGAGTCAATTCCGGTAATTTTCGTCGCGCAAGTCGTGTTCGACGTAAAATTTTAGTCAGAAAATATGAACTTCGTACCTTATCCAATGGTCCATTATAAATCAACACATGACCTTATCACTGATTCCCGCTCTTCGCGCTATAAAGGGACACATGAATGAACCCTACAAATTTTAATGTCTAGGGCTGTGACGATAATGGTCTTGGTCATGCAATAATGGAGTCATGTAAATTCAGTGAGCAATCTGCCGAGCTACTTTTCTGTTCCGCGTTAAAGTCCCCCGTAACCTTTCACTGCCATCATCGTCATAACCTACACCATGTTTCAAAGAAGTATCGACCAACTCTGCCGAGCTAAGGAAAAACGCCGTATGAACATTCGAGAGTTGCCAAATTTCCCCCGATAAAACATGTATTTTTACGGAAAATTATGCGTATTTTTTCTTGACATTTTCACATATTTTAGATTAAATTACAAACAAATTTGTCTGAAAAATTGGAAAAAAATATGCAAAATTTTTCAAGAAAAATTAGGTTTAATCGAGGGAAAATATGGCAACGTCTGAAGGCTCATACGGCGTTCTTCCTTAGCACGGCAGAACTGTTCCTGTAGAGTGACCCGTTCGTTTCGCTGATACAACCCTAACTTAACTCCAAATAATTTGAGGTATCCGTTCCTCCGTTTCAACCTCTTTAATTGATCGCATTTAAGTGAGGGGTGGATCTCTCGGCAGTATATCTTTTTTTCCTTTTCTTCAACAATGCAAGTGCATGTCGATGGCCAAAATGCGAAACCACGTTTCTCTATTGCGAGGTTTCAAAGGTTCCACTCCTATTTTATTATTTGAAGAGAAAAAGGTCAACTTTATGACATGACTCGGAATTGATGCAGAATATTTCGCTAACACAGAAGAAAAATCCAACTTTCTCAAGAAATGACGCGTATTATTAGTTTTCCAAAGAAAACAAATTATGAAAAAAGTCTGCAACGTCGCAAACGTAGATACTTGGTTTCGTACTTCGGCCATTAATACTGACAAAATCTGTTCATAAATACAGGTTTGAAAAATAAATAAGGCTTTAGCATATGACTAAAAACATTCCATTACCAGAAAATGACCGACGGACTTAAACAGATTTTTGAGTTCGGCTATAAATAATATTAAGTATACTTGGGTGGAGGGGGAGGGGTTCAAGGGAGACCTGGAATGTACCTGATGGGAGGAGGAGCAGCTGGTTCTGATCTAAAATGGCGCGATTTTCTGGAAGTATTTCGAGGGAGGGGGGATATACAAACCTGACGTCCATTATGGTGAGGTTTTACACTATGGAAAGAGGAGAGTTAAAACATCCAGAAACTTTACCTGATCACTGAAGAAAGCAATCGAAACCTCTCCTTTTGTTGTAAAAGTCGAGCTTTCATTTCGCAGCAAAGTCAGTGGTTTTCTTCTCATCTCCACTCTCTTACAAAAGAGTACAATTGCTGGATTATATTTTTCTACGTCATTGTAAGTGTTATTTCATTTATCTTTATTAGATTAATTGATTTGTCAAACCTGTTTTGTGTTGGTCATTTGTATTCTGTCATAAACAATCGTTACCTAGAGATATTTTTTTATTTATTTTTTTAACAGTATCTGTGATAAGTATTTTTAACTACTCACGAAGTCTGTCGTTTAATCGATGACTGATGGTAGGTATTAATGAAATTACGAATTATTTTAAGTGTGTAAATAGGTTTTTAGGTCACCAAAAGTTGTCTGTTCACTGTGCATTACTTTAACTGCGTAAATTGTTTTATTTTGATAAAAGTTTGGTTTTTTGTTCATTTAACTATTTTCCTTTTACAGAGAAGTATTGATTTATTCAGTACTTAACCATTACTAGTTTTATTTGAAATTTGTTTACGTTATTTTTATAAAAAGAGTTATTTTATACGATTAATAAATATGTTTTGAAATTTATTTTTCCGACTAGTATTTCCTCTTAAATCATTTTTTTTCTTTTTCTTACCTATAGGTAATCGTGGTTGTAGCTAGAGGGAAAAGGATAACATTTTTCTGAGGGACGAAATTTTCCTCCATCATTCTACGGAAAATTTGGACATAAACTTATGCCAAACAATACACAAATGCGAACATTGTTGTTGTGATTTTTAATTCCGTACCACTTTTAGTGGTCCTATGTCAGGGAGCAGTACCTAAAAACGCAGAAATTGACATCGTTTCCGACTAAACAGCAGTAAACCCACATTTTTCCGCGAAAAAGCCTCAACTTTTGCTGTCTTGTGCAAGATTCCTTTGATGTCTTTTCCTGCCAAATTCTAACCTTCCATTTTTTTTTTGTTATTTGTTAAAATGAAATCCGAGGAAATACGCAAAGAGTGCACGTGTGACCATCTTGCTTGAATTGAATGAATGCCGGTTATTCTTTTGAATTAACACTTAAAATCAATCTATTCTCGAATCACTTGAACGATTGATAATAATAGTCATTTGAGTGTTAAAATGGAATCTTCAAAAAAAAAACCGGAGGACCTATTCAATGGAACGTTTCACTCCAATAGTATCAGGTCCTCTTTCTTGAAACTTCTTTCTGGACTGCATCCATAAAACTGAGCTTATCGATTCTTTCTCATTTCAGTTCTCGATTGTGGAAAAGGTGGTGATCAGGTTATCAAGGTCGAGAAAAAACTGACACTAAACATTTTACTTGAACAAACGAAAGGCTTACCAATATCAAAGGGAAGGCATAATTTCACGCGCCCTTACTGTCCCTATGTTGCCTCAAAAAAGTACAATGTACCAAGGCACACTATTCTTATGCACATGAATAAGCAGTGATACTATGTATACTTAATATGGAGTGCACCGAAAAGAATTTATGTCAATCCTCTCAATATGTTTGTATCCTCCGTTTGTAGCTCGCCCGTTTACTGATTTTTTATCGACCATTTTTTTTGCAAGAGAGTCGAAAGCACGTATTAAAAGTAGTCATAAAGTAGTAATGAAGAATTTTGTTTTGTAAGAGAGTAAAAGTCAATATATTTAGTTATTTATTTCATACTTTTTGCCTTTATATTTTCTTCCCCTCTTTAAGGTTTACACAATTTAACGATAGGCAAAGCCGTTAATTCTATAAAAATTGATCAGATTGTCAATGCTCATCATCTTTTAATTATTTCCAATCCGTCCAATTTCATTTTTCTTTCAATTTTTTTTAGCTATTCCGTACAAAATTAAAAATTAAAAATTGATCAGCCATCTCAGAAACTGCTATTTCTTTATTTCTCTCATTTGCATATCGATGTTACGACAGATAAATGAGACGATGTGTATCAGACGCTATGTTTCAATGATCACGTGGTAGAATTAGGTAGCACTGTTTTCTTTTCTACGTATATATCAGCAGCACTTATGCTTATTCATGGTTTTTTCACATTAAAAAAAAACAGCATGAGTTCGTTTAGGTCACTTACATTATTCTATCAAACTGTTTAGTGTTAACTTTGAATCAAATGAACGTTTCTACATCAAAAGGAAGTATATCCATTGTGACATTTTTTTCCACCATCGTCGTCATTTGTGAAGACTTATTTTGTTGTAACACGTCCAATTCGGGGGAAAATAAGTTTACTATTTTCTACCCTCGGTGTTTGTATCCAAGCCAGAGATGAAACGCAAAATCTTACGTTTTGCAATTTCATGAAATTTCATCAATCTTGCAGAAATGTTGTAAGAGTTGAAATTTCATATTTTTGTTTACCAATTTTAATGTGAATTACTTTTAATTTTCACAACGTTTCTCTTCCTCCTTTATTTTTCTACTATTTTGGTGCTCTCGCATCGAATGCGTATCAGAAAAATGAAAACTAATTAATTTCAAATGATGATTTCTCTCGTTTTGATCAAAATTATTTTCTTAGAATTTGAAGCAGAGTGATGTTTAGACTTTAGAACGTTGCTTTGCGAGGAATCAGCTCTTGGCTGGAAAGTACAAAAAATGTCATAAAATTTTCGCATTTCTGTCTCCAACACATCCACTCATTGCTTGCATCATTATTTTCCAGCTGATTACCAATACTCGCACGTACTTCCTTCACATCACATCGCTGCATCTTGCGAAACAGTTTTAGACGCTGCATCCTGCAACACAATTTTAGAAGCTGCATCACACATGCGTTACTCCGAGGTAGAGGAAAGATACTTCTTCTGTGACCTGTGCCACAAGTCGTACAAGTGGAAAAAAGCCCTCAACAGACATAAGACCTACGAATGTCCGTTCGTAGTGGACAAACCTCATTTTTCCTGCCCGTACTGCCGTTTCGTTTCCAAGCAGAAGATCTGCGTTAAAAAGCATATCGTTATCAAGCACCCCGGTCTCCCGGTCAAAGTTGTACAGAAAATCACCTCATCCATAATCGAAAATTGAAACTAAAGTTGAGATTGTCCAAATGGTATAAAATGTTTACCTGCTGTCAATCTTCCGCGTGGAGAAAAAACTTTGTGCGTGGCACTGGGATGAGTCCAGATCTTATGGATCTCTGAAGTTTTCGAATCAAGTATCCAAAAACTTTAAGTCAAAGCTGACGAAGTTATACTATATCTGATGTACTTCACCACCTCAGAAGTTTCAACCGAAGTGCCAGAGTACTTCAGATGTGTGGCCCGCACTTCGGCAGCTGGGCCACAAGTTTTAGGATGCACGACCCGTAAACTTTGGAGATCCATTTATGACTTGGACTTCGGGTCCCATGAACGAGGTTTTTTTCTTCGTGCAGCCAATATAACAGGAAAAATTTATACGCACTAACCGTGAAATTTTCATAATATTAGTTTTTGATGACAACTTACAGTCATAATTACATATAGAAAACCTTTGGTAACGGTCATCCTTTTTTCTCGAAGTATCTCCTCTTTTCGTAAAATGCCTTTAGCCTTACCCATGCTTTTTATTATACATTCCTTGCATTTGGTTCATTTTGTCCAAGCTGAATTTCACAGCTGAATCTAGTAATTATATTCATACTTAATGAAGCTGTAGTTAAACATTTTCAAGTTCTTATCTCTGAGAGTTCCTATTTTTATTCCTATTATTGTCTTTTTTCTCCGGGTCGAATCAACGACGAACCTGCAGAAACACGCATCTCGTGTTTTTAACGCATGTCGTTTGTTGTACACTTTCTCGCTCTCCTTTTATAATAGTTATACCTAGAGAAACACCGGGCCAATTTATATTATTTTTCGGCTATCGCGGGAGAAAGCTAAATCCAGGTAATCTTGGTTTCTTCAAATTTCCCAATTACAACCAAGGTTTTTAGTTTTATGGAACGGCCAGGTAGGGAATTTTTAGTACCCCAACAATTACTCTCCTCTGCTTTCGAAAAATTGAACGCTTTTATACAATTTACTTATTTTTTGTATTTTCATCTCAAATAAAATTTCCTTTGAAGGAAATTTGTAAATGTGTGTTTTTCCTATCTCGTCGATCAAAATATCTGAGTAAATTGTTTAAATTCATTATACGCAAGATTTCTCATTACCCTTAGTAACTATGTAAGTAGCCTTCTTCAAGATCAACATTTTCAACCTCTTCTTGAAATTCTGAGGTTATTTTTGCATTTATTTTTCCCATAGTTAGTGCGCATACGTCATGACAGCCCACTCTAGGGGATTATCACCATTTCTCCCTAAAAGTTATTTGATTTTGTCAGACATTTTTTTATTTTCTTAAATTACGTATCAAGATAGTGTACCGTTTAGGTTTATTGATTTTTTCTTTTATTTTCGGCATCACTAAGCAATTACACACTCTATTCGACATAAAATGCCGTTTGTATAGCTGTGCACTGTGCAGTAACACAACTTTCTCCAGAAATTTTCAAATGAGTAGTGAAATTATACAAGTGCCAAACAGAATTGACACTTTCTTCAGAGTTGAAGATTCATGACATTTAATGTACTGTAATTTATGAAACGGCGTGTAGCTATCTTTAAAGTAACTTTGAAGAAAGAGGAAATTTCACAAGTCATGCTTGCACTCAACTTTAAAATTGTCCCAAGTAATTGTCGCTTTAAGCACACAATAAAAATGCTATCATGAACTCATACACGCAACGAAATATAATTTCCTTAATGTTGCATGTTTAATTTTTCACTTTTCTTAGTTTAATTTGTTATTTTGTAATAAAATTGTAATTTTAAAGTTTTTCCTTTTTTATTTATTCATCAATCCAACGTGCCGAGAAAAGAAAACACAATGATATACGCGCATGATCGGTGACAATTTCATGTGAAGTGATAACAAATGTTCCCCAAATTTTTGTGATCTATAAAAAAGAGCGTAAGGCCATTATTCAGTAGAAGGCAAACATTTATCATCTCGGGTTTTGATTCCATACTCAAAATGTATCTATTTCTGAGTAACCTTATTTTCTCTAGAGATTTACTTGAGATCTGAACGTAAATTGACAAGAACCGCATAGTTCATGAGCACTAATTTAGTCATTGAAACAAGAGCATACAAGAGAGTTCAACTATATTTCGGGACGAAAAACATCAGCTTTGAAACTAACTCAGAGGTGCTTTACAGTTTGCAGCTCAAAAAATGTAGTATCGAGAAAAAGAAATGAAAATGGGTCTCGCACGCAAGAGTAGAGTAGTAATAGACTATAACAGATTAGTAATAGTAGACGGAATAGGTCAAACATAGTTAATTGAATAGATTAGCAATAGACTAGAATAGTTGCACGTTATAAGTGATCAGACTTTTTACGAGTAAAATTGCGCGACAGTTACGATGGGAAAGTAAAATAAGTCTGAAATTCACTCATTTTAGCAATATGCGTAGTTTATTACGGTCGTTTTCAAATACTCCGCGTCGAACGGCAGTTTTTCTCAATCGCAGGCAATCAAGTTTGCCCAATGAGAGACTCAAGAATAATCCAACGTTCATGAACACATGACGCGTAGGAAATGATGCCCACATTAAAAATGCGAAAAAGTAACTCAGAAACGGAGAAATTTGCAGTTCAGAAAACGCAACTTTTCCGCAAATTTAAAACGTCCCGGTTTCGCGCCAAACCGAATGATATCAGCCGGCACCAATTACAAGTGAGCACGGGTTTCTACGACTCCCACCAAGTATCTTTCTACTCCTCATACTTATATGAAAATAATAGGTTAGTCGAAACTGTATCTTCAGGATCAAAGACTCGAATCTCACTCATGTTATATGTACAGTATGTGTATAATTTCACATTAATTTACGTTTTAATCTGACGAACCTGAGTTGAAAATGAGAGCAGATAGCGATTTGAATGCCGCAGTCCATCACTTCCATCATTTTGCCGTCATCCGGGGGCGTTTGAAATTCCCTCGAGTCTTTGGCTCCAATAATATGCAATAAATCAGCACGTAATCTACTCGTCATGGTAATTTCAGAATATTAAATAAAAAACACAAAGTTTAGTGACCCATTTACGACGCACAGTGGATCGAGTCAATAGCAGAGGTCGGACAAAATTTGGAAACTTTAAACGCTTATAACCCCGTTTGTACACATTTTTGAGGTTCTAAAAGTGGTTCCTCTGGTTTCCTCGTGAAATTTTCCTCTTCAAGCACCCCTTGAAATTTAAAATGTGACGGAATAAACACCAAAATTTGCAGTTTTAGTCAAAAATGTGATATCCGACCTCTCTAACTGACTCGATCGAATGCGAGACGCACATGAAATTTTTGACCAAAACTGCAAATTTTGATGTTCATTTTGTCGCATTGCAAATTTGAAGGAGCGCTTCTGGAAGTAAATTTCACGAGAAAACCAATGGAACCATTTTCAGAACCTCAAAGATTTGTGTTACCGGAGTTACAAGCATTTAAAGTTTCCGAATTTTGTCCGACTTCTCTCATTGGCTCGATCCACCGTGCGACGCAAGAAATAACCATTCTATCCTTTTCCAGCAGAAGTTAGGCGCAGGCACAACTCCTTGGCGGAAAGCTGGAGCCCCGGCGCTGCGTCTGTTTATAAGCGTTATCCGACCACCGTGGCACGAGGAGTTCTCGAGGAGGATCTGTTTTCCTGCGACCTATGCCTCAAGAGCTATAAATACAGACAGGGACTCAATAGGCACAAGAAATATGAATGCACGTACGTGGGGTCCAAGCCGCAGTTCTCCTGCCCGCACTGTCCCTTCCTCGGCAAGCAGAAAGTCACCGTCACCAAGCACATCATCCTCAAGCATCCTGGAAAGTCCACTCAAGTGCAGCAGAAAGTTGTCGCGTCGACGCTCCCGACGTAGTTAAAGTCATCTCACCTCAAATGAATCAGTGAGTTCGAAAACACACCAACTCGGATTTTTTTCGATTTTCACTTTTTTACGGTTTAGTAACACTTATGGATAGAAGCATCTGCACGCAAAAGGAAATTTTGAAATTGCAATCGGAAGTGCTCGAAACAGCGACGGGAAAAGGGAAAATCGAAGAATTTCATTGGAAATACCAATTTTTGGACATTTCAAGAGAAACGGGTGACCATCCGATTTTGCGGTTTTCTTTTTTCGGTTCAGTATACCTTGTACCGAAAAGTTATTTAAATATTCAAGCGTTATTTAGGTCGAAAAATATACATTTTCTGGGCAGACTATGAAAAATCAGTATCTGAAAGTCGGTGAGAACGAAAACACACCAACTCGGAAATTTTGAAACGCTTTATTCTCTGTCATCAAACATGATGTATCGATTTCAACTTGGCGCTATACAAAGTCTCTAAGTACTTGTCCTTTGGCACTAAAAACGTTTTTATTAAACTAACTTCTTCGCCCGCGACGCAGTTTTAGGTGTTTCTTGAAAAAAAATTTTTTTCGGAGTTGGTGTGTTTTCGAACTTACTGATTCAAATGTAACCCGCAGGCGCAGGGGCCTATATAGACCAGAGGTGAGCTAAGTCCATCCTCTAGATTCTTGAGCAGGAATCATCGCGGTAGATTGCAATTTTATTGGTATAGACAATTTCTATTTTTATGACGGAAATTTGATTCATTAAAAAATTGAGTAATAAATTTCCCTCGCAGGGGGCGCCTTCGCTGTGTTTTAATTTTTCGGTTTACACGATTAGGGCCTAGCTCAACGCGAGTCCTTGAGCTGTAACGAAAATTCTTAGAGTGCATAGAGTCGGAATCAAGTCGTAATATTGGCGTAAGCTGGGGCCATGTTCTGGTCGATGAGTTTTGAGCTCGGTGTGGGCCAAGATTAGGTTACCTTTTCGACATACTTTTGATTCATAATGGCTGTTTAGAATACGTACTAAGTCATATCCTCTTTGTTTACATCGGATGACCGGATTCCTGTGTATCGATAACAATCGATTATGTATCGAAATGGTGACCTGGCACCGCACAGGAGTCATGGAATTCAGTGCCTGGAAAATGGTCGAAAGTGGCGTCATCAGCTCCTCCATTCTTACTACGACTCTTTGTACTTTATGCGAAAATTAGAGGCATCAGGAAGTTCTGCTAAAATCGAAGAGTCGTAAGTCGTAGGTTTAATTTGACTCAAGCGGCATTTCATCTTGACCGTAATTTGACTTAGCGAGCTTTTACTGTGGAACATCCTTCTTCGTATTGATACTGAAAAACAATTTTAAGAAAAAAAAGAAAAAAAAAGTTTGAAGCTTCAATACTTAATGCCAGAAAATGGAGGTTATGGGATTACCTAACCTGGCCTGGGGATGGCTGAATGGGGAGGGGGTTAAATACACCAATCACGTGTTATCATTCTCAACAGGTGCAGATATCCCTTTCCCACCGTGAGTTATGCCCCTCGCTCTTACAGGTATCCCATAAAAGAAACTGGGATCAAGTTATTAGTCTTTATTACCAAATTTTGAGGCTCGTTTTCGATTCTAAGCTTTCGAGACCAATGCTCAGAGAGATGAGACTTATAATGCAAAATAGGAATTTATCGCGTTATATTTTGGCTGTAGCCCTTTTACAGAGGATTTTCGAAACGTATTTTTAAAAGGAAGACCCATTATTTTTACCCGTAGAACGCGTCCTCCTGCTGTCTGGCGGTTTCACCATGTTGAACCTCTCTCTCTTCTAATCGCGTTTTCTCGTCATTCTATGTAAGGAGAAAAACCTTTCGTACCACTTTGAAGATACATATGAATGATAGTACTTGGATCTATCCATCCTCATAACTTTCTTTCAGAAAAGTGTGAATTCAACTGTACAGACTTCGGTTACCTTTTATTTCTTGCAACTCATTCTAAAATTCCTTCCTATTTCTTTTCATCGCCTCATTACTAGTATTTGAAGCCGCATGCATAGCATAGCATTTTTTTTTTTAGGACTGTTCTGATAACTGCTCAGTGGCTTAAACTCAGTTCAAACATCGTGTGTTTCTTGATTGTGTTTTAGGTTATTATTTACCAGGGTTTCTGCTTCCCAAGAAGACTTACGACAAGAAGTACAAATGTGACAAATGCGGCAGGTGTTACACGTGGATCAAATCGCTCATCAGGCATCAAAAATATTGGTGCGGAAAGCCGTTGGTTGAGAAGTGAAGGCAATCATCTCGACATGTGCTTCCGCAAATACTTTAAGTGTGTGAACTCAGGGGGATGAGTCTATGTCTCATCGGTAAATTTTTCGGCCCTCCTCGTCTATCGCATCCAAGCAATATAACAGACTGAATATATAATGTAGTAATTAAACGAAAATTCGTTGATTACATCATAAACGCCTGGAATTCACTTTTGATCGAAAAATTTGCATCGTCAATATATCTCATTTTAAAATTTCTTCCCATTTTTTTTTTTTTTTTTTTTTTAAAATAGGCACTTTTCGCAGGTCTGTTCATAATTCGTTGTATTTCTTGGATGCAACGTCAGGCCCATTATCACATATTTCCTGAAAACTTGTCTTAGAAAATGCTGTGAGGATCTGCATCAAGACAGGGAACTTTTCATAAGAAAAAATATCGTATCCTCCAGAACAAAATTTTTCCTCCGGAAAAACATTTCCGGCATAAATGTTCGACGTGAAAAAAATCTACCTAAAAAGCATATTACGTACGTATACAAATATATTATCTCTGTTAATTTTTAAACTTTTACGGTAAATTTGTGCCAAATTTCTCACCTTTAAGCATCGAAAACTCAAATTTGGAATAGAGGAAAATATTCATTTTCATTGAGTTTGTCTTACTTAAAATACTCACACATGCTCATTGTTTGTACTGAATTTTATTTGCTTGTTACAAGGATTTTCTTCCTAAAACAGGATCTTTTGGATTTAATTTATTCTGTTAGTACTATTGTTCCGTTTTTCAATTTCATTAAAATTGGTGGTTAGAAGTCAGCCGTCTTTTAATTTAAATTACTGTGTTCAATAACCGGCAGTCGTTGAACAGATAATGAAACTGTCATTAACAGCACCAATTAAAGTTTTACTTAACGCTTATAAGTTTGACTTTGATTGTGAAGCAAGGTGAGGTAGCCCAAGAATAGCACGAAACAGAACAACCATATACAAACAACTCTACTTATAGATTAATGCTTCTCTTTTTCTTCCATCGTTGGTATTACCTCATGACAGAACTTCTCGTTGAAATGGCCTTTCAGTTTTAAGATTATATTTGTTTCAGTTTATGTGTCTTTTGACGTTAATAAAAAGTATTTTTGTATTGGAATCCGCTAGAGTGCCTTTTTATTTATTAAAACGACGCCCTCTTAAACGTCCGCATATAGTATAGTATCACGACGGAAATTGTAATCAGTCATTTTATTATTTAAAGACCAGACTGCAGTATAGATTTTGTTATAATTTCACCCAAAAGGACTGAAAGTAATTGATATTAAGAACGGTCCTTTCTCGTAAATTGGACTGCATTCCGCAATAACGAACTACAATTTACTGCTTACAGATTATAACACCTATCTGCATAGGGAAATTAATGGCACACATGTTGTTCCTAAAATGAGCCCGGAAATGGTAGTTCATAAATGAAAAATGCGGTCCAATTATTGTATAATAAAGGGAGACTCGCATAGTTTAAAATTTTCATTTCATTTTTTTTATTACAATTTTCATTTTTTATAAATTTTCATATTTATCTATTTTCATTATATTTATATTTCAAAAATTCATCGTATATATTTCATTTCATTTTATTTCATTATTGTATATATTTCATTCATTTTTTTTATATTATTTTATTAATTCGTCAATCATTTTCATTTATTTCATTTTATTCCGAGCTAAAAAGTGTTTAAGAACCCACTTTAAAGACCATTAGGTACACGACCTGGTTAACGTTGTCCCCATAAAGAGCCAGCAGCTCTGAGAGGTGCTGACGCGGCATTTTAGTAATCAAACGATGGACCAAGATGGCAAAGAGCAAATGGAGCGATCCTATTGGAGGAAGCGAGTGGTTGCAATGGGCAACGGGAACGAGTATACTAGGGTTTTTAACGGCAACCAAAGGGGGCCTTATTTTAGTCTACTATACCTACTTTCTCCGTCGACCACCCGCCTCCACCATTAGGATTGCTTAATTTTCTCTCCGTTTCCTTTGTCCGTCGCTTTGTCCATCAGTTTCGAAAATCAGCCCGCCGGTAATTGAACTTTGAAGCCATCATCCGAGATTCATCGGGTTAGATATCGAAAGTGATAGACAAAGCTGTAGACAAAGAACACGGGGGATAAAGCAATCCTATCGATGAATACTGGGTGGTTGCAACGGACAGAGGAGAGGAGGTAAGTAATAGTCATAACTAACGGTAACGCACGAGTACATCATTTTCCTACTGACATGAGTATATGACAACCACTCGTTTCCATCAATAAGGATCACCTCCGGCGTCCTCTTTGTCTATCGCTTTGTCTACCAATTTCAATAATCAGCTCGCAGAGATACTGATTAAATATTAAGGGCGGAGAAAAATCAAAGTCAGTCTGGCTCGAAAATACTTGGGTTGCTAATACGTTTTCGGAGCCTCTCCCTCTTGGGTGGGCTCCCTGTAAGCAACCTAAAGTCCTCCTCTGTGTGGGTTTTTCAAGTTTTGGAACAGGGTGGCAAAATTTCATGGGAAATAAAATCGTGATATTTCCCGTGAAATATTTCTTGAAATTTTAGAAATTTATGAAAGAAATTGAAAAACACAGAATCCTTTTTATGTTTCGCAGAATGTAAAAATTGTGACTTTCTTCTATTTCAGTGTGTTTGAGTGCGGGTTGCATACTCTAGCCCCTGAAAGTTATGAAATATTTCACAGCCTCGTGAAATTTCGTGAAATATTTCACTGAAATTTCCAATCTTTCATTTCTTACTTTTCATGCCGCCCTGTTTTCGGGGCCCCTACAAGAAATCTGCCGGGGCTCTGTGAGCCACACAGCAGAATTTAGCACCCCAGGATCCCTGGTCAGACCGCCCCTGAAGCCCTGTATAACGATCAAATTCCGAACCAATTCCGATCAAAGTAGACATGCTGATGACTGATGGTCACCATCTACCATCAAATTTTGACGGGCCGCACTTATTTGTTTAAAGTAAGATCAAAATGGAGTGCCACCATTCATCATTTCCTGCCGCAGGAAACATTTCTGCCAAGTTTTCATTTTAAAAGTAAGCAAATTAATGAGTTTAAGACTGATGACTCCCGACTTTTTGATGTTACTTTGGTCGGAATTGGTTCGGGAATTTGATCGTCTATCCAGGGCTTGAGAAAAGTTGTTGCTTATTCGTCGCTAACAAGGATTTCCTTTGATTCCAGTGATGGATGTGTTGTTCCCGTTCTCGCTGAGCTGCGACGAGGACACGAGGTTCGTGTGCGACTTGTGCGGGAAATCCTACAAACGGAAGAGACATCTCCAGCGTCACCAGAAGTTCGAGTGCGAGTTCGTGATCGAGAAACCCCAGTTCCCGTGCCCGCACTGCCCCTATCTCTCCAAACAGAAGGACTACCTCAAGAAGCACATCTTCTTCAAGCATAAACATCTCAGCGACTCCGTAGTCTAGAACACATGGGCTCGGGAGGATTAGGAACTTCACCCTTAGAGCACCTAGAAAAATCGGGGAGAGTCACGGAGAAAATCAGGGAATTTTTGTATCATGGTCAAAAAAATCTCAAAATGTCAGTGAATTATTTTTGTACGCTGAGGAAAATACGCGTGTTGTCTTGTCACTATCGGTTCATATAGGAACAAGGGAACACAGACCAACTCAAATTCCGCGTTGATTCGGAAAATTTACGTTGAATTTGGTCCAAAAAAGATGGATAAAATAGGAAACCTCAGAATTAACCGAGGATTTGGGTTGCTTTTCTCATATTAACTGCACACTTATCTACTTTTCTCAGTATGGTAGCTAAGATATCTTGCCGATTTGAAGTACAATGGAAAACTGTGTTTTGATGGCTAAACTTTCTGTCGTGGAAAAATCTCTAAAAATTATCTAGATCTGTTCAAATGCCAAGTTTTTACGCACGATTCCGACGAAAGTATCATGTTTTTCTAAGAACCATTTATGGTGCTATCCTCCAGAATGTGTACCAAATATACCATTAGCAGACGATGCACGCAGCAATAATACAATGGTTTCTTTTTTTCTACCGTAGTCACATGCGTTGTTTACACTGTGCAATAATATATTAATTACTAATTGTTGAAAACAATATAATAGGAACTGTGATTAGTTTTGAACTACAAAAGACACCGTCCGACCTGTTTTTCGAAAGCCATATCTTTTAAGAGAAGATGTAGAAACTGGCATTTGGGCTGATCTCTTGTCAATCTGCACGAAGGTCTGACCATTAAAACCCAATTTTATGATACACTTCAGGAAACCGGAACCAATTTAAAAGTATCACTAGTTCTTGTGGTATGATTTACCAAAATATTATGACCATTCTAAGGTTCTTTGTGAGTTCTATACCTGTTTTTATTATCAGTTTTGGTTTTAAGTTAAGCTTACTTCTTATTCATCAGGATCAAAAATCTACGATGACATTCTTAGATTTCGATGACTACCTTGTTCCAGTGCCGATTCTCGTAAGTCAGCACTGTGTTGCGCGCAGTTAATCGCATGTAAAACAATCTATCTACACCAAAGCAGGCTGCCTCGCCTTGACTCGATTAATTACATCGGATCTGAATAGAGGAAAAACGTTGGTGCAAATTTACGAGCATCGTCTCTGCGTTGCAGGTTCTAAACGACCTGCTCATGATGATATTAATCAAGCGATTTGTTTGAAAACTGCGCTGAAGGAGCATGTTTTTGTTTTATTGTAGTTGTATTTCTTGCTTAAAAGGGGCCTTAAATTCTCTCGAACGAGAGCATTTGAAATTAACATGGTGCAATTCGATTTAGGTGTGGAGTAGTTAAAGTGTAGTGAAAACCAATTTTTCTGCTTTGTGTGTTTTTATCTACCCAAAAGACTGGTTTGTTCATTCTATTTAAAGTTGTAGCCTGAGAAGGAGGACAATGAATATTTTAATCTATCGTGCATTAATTGCATACGAAGTGACGCCCCATTCGGCAGAATCTGCCCTAATTATAACTTCGTACTTTTTTTTTTGCCGAACGCGTTGAGTACTTTGGTATCAATAAATGTTTCGGTAATTTTGGAAAATTAAAAATGATAATTTACTCAGTATACTCAATTTTTCTGAAACAAGAAGTCGCTCAGTTGGTGAAAGGGACGAAATTAATCTTGGCGATTTTTAATTATTTTCTCTAAAACTGCACAACAGAACTTTCAATACCTTGTTGCATGAGAACAGAATAAGTAAAGGTATTTTTTACTTTAAAATTTTGCTGACAAGTAGGTACTCTCACTGTGAAATGCTGAAGAGCTCAACTGACATATTTTTGCACTAGGTACTTACTAGGAGTTGCGTCAAAACCAGTTTCGGCGAGAAGTGTTGAATAAGTATGATTCAATGGTCATTTAAAGTAGAAGCTAGATCGACCATCAGCCGTAAGAAATAGGGGATTCAAATAGACAGTGTAACTTTTGTCAAATCAGTCGTCCTGCACCCTAAAAAACCCGTATCCCAATTGTCAATATGTCAAAATTTCAAATTTGTAATTACATACAAGGGAAAAAATTAACCCTTCGTTCTGTAATATTCGCATCAGAGGTTATTGCTAACACATCGTTGAAAAAACGCGAAAATTTCCAAAATTAATACTTCAAGTATGTATACTCCGTTTGTAATATAATTGAATTCAAGAAGTGTGCGGTGTCGATAACCAGAATACGTGTTTTCAAATTTTCTCAATTGAAATACCAAGGTATGTAATTTTGAATGAGCAGAGCACCCTGAATTACAGTAGCTTTTACTTAGGGAATGGAGGGAAAGGAAATCCGTGCTATGTTGTCTAACATCGATGGTGAAACTTCAGGAACGTTCATCTGCTGTTTTGTTTGCGGTTTCATAATCTGTGCTTCCATTTTTAGTTTTTTTTTCTTACGAAATTAGACTAGATCAAGGCTATTATTTGAAATTTTCATAGAATATTATTCACGGAGAGAGGTGTGAAGAAATGCCGTTCACTAGAAGAAGAAGAAGAAGAAGAAATCCTTAAGTCACCAAGGATTTTTTATCTCTTGACTCAAGAATGATGCTGCTTCGTCTAAAACACTTTCTTGCTTAACTCAAGCATCTTTTTCCTTGTTCCCAGAGAAATTCAGCTTGAATCAAGATAAAATAGAACTCTTGGTGGCAAATTTAAGAATAATCTTGTTTCAGCCGAGCGCTTTTTTTCAGTGTTGAGTGTTTTTTCCCCCATTAAAAACATGAAGTTTGATAGGAAGTCAGCAAAGTCGCAAACAGAGGCACGCGTTCCTGCAGTTTCACTGTCGATATTTTTTACTCGATTTTGGTACGCAGCTTCTTTGTATTATTTTTTACCAATTGATCAGTGTAACTGTAAGGTAATGAGGAGAAATAGTATAGGTGCACACTAACTAGCCGAGCTTTTTAGTAGTTATAAACTTTTTCCACATGCAATGTGTGTAATAACCCATCTAAGTTTTAACTTTTATTATATTTTTATAGAAGTTTAATCACCTGTTAAACTGTTATTATGTTGTACATTTTTATGAATACATCGTGTTTATTTACCTACTTGACCCTTTTTTTCCTTCTCAGTGAAGAAAAAAAGATCCTTCTTCCGTATTTTAAGTATAGGAACGTTGCTGCTAATATCTGTTATTTTTCCTACCGTGAGATATTATGGCCTCCTGTCATTGCGGGGCTTCTTCCGAGATATACAGGGTTATTCAAAAGTTACGCACCACTGGCCATAACTTTAGTTCTAATTATGATATCGATTTGCGGTTTGTGGCGTCCTTCCTCATATCGAGGGGGAAACTTTTTGAGGTACTTTTCAGTTCTTCACCCCCCCAGGGGGAGGGGGGCGGGGGGCAACTCAAAAATTTCAAATGGCAACCCCCATCATGTGATACATCGTTAGAAAGAGCATAAAAAAAGAAAATTTTTGGCGCAAACCGGAAGTCGATCTGACCCCCCTGTCAAAAGTTAGGGGGGTCCAAAGGTTATTTAGGGGGTCCGTACCTTCATTTTTTAGAGTAGCTTCGGCGGCTCTTGGACATACCGTTTCTCTTTTCAAAGAGTCCTCGAATACTCCAAGTCTGATACCGAGGTCTTCATATTGCCCCCGGGCCACCACAGCCCCCCCGTAGGGGGGGGATGGGCCTGTTACAATGAAACATTGCATTAAAATGTGAAAAGTCACAGAAGAGCTTCAAACTTAGCATCAAATCCGAGTGGAACTTCTTGCCGATGTTAACGCAAACGCAGCCTGCGACTTTAAAGTGAGTTTTCAAAACTCTTAGCCCCCTGCCCCCCCTGATTTTTGGTTGCAGAGCGGGTAAAAACCGGGAAATTCACTACAAATAATGCCCGAAACTAATGTCCAACTTGAGGAGGACCCTTGAAACGTTGCGATCAGTCGGAGCATTGGAATACAAGGACTGCCACCCCCTTAAAGTACGGAAATATCCAAAACACCCCCGCTACCCCCCTCATTTTTCGTTGCAGAGCGGGTAAAAACCGAGAAAATCGCCAGAAATGATGGACCGGCTCTTACCAGCTCTGCAACGAAAAAAGAGGGGGGCAGCGGGGGTTTTACGGATGTTTCCGTCCTTAAAGTGGGCGGCAGTTCCTGTGTTGCAGTTCTCCGACTGAGCGCAACGTTTCAAGGGTTCTCGTCAAGTTCTACAGTGGTTTCGGGCATCATTTCTGGCGATTTTCCCGGTTTTTACCCGCTCCGCAACGAAAAATGAGGGGGGCAGCGGGGGTGTTTTGGATATTTCCGTACTTTAAGGGGGTGGCAGTCCTTGTATTCCAATGCTCCGACTGATCGCAACGTTTCAAGGGTCCTCCTCAAGTTGGACATTACCCAAGTAGCATTTTTCAACGGAAAAATCGCGATTTTATCGCCGATAAAGTCGCGATTATCCTCGATTTTATCGGCGATAAAATCGCTAGGATCATCAACATTTGAGCGATTATCCTCGATCTTTTCGCGATTTTATTGCGATTTTATCGGCCCGAAAAAATTGCGATTTTATCGCGATAAGATCGAGGATGATCGCTCAGATGTTGATGATCCTAGCGATTGATAAAATCGCCAAAAAAAAGGGGTTAAAGTTGTCAGCCGATTGCCGTTAGGTTCAGCCGTCAGGTCCTTTGACGAAGACGAGCGTAAAATCCCCGGAGCCTCCGCGGGGATTCGAACCCCAATCGCTACGGTGGAAGGCCAGCACATTGTCACTATGCTATGACCGCTATATGATTTGCGTGTGCGAATTGAAGCCTCTTATACATGGATCGGCGCTTCGCAACCTCTCAACTTATGTCTTTGCGTTGACTGACACCGATTTTTCATTGGATTTTTTTTTTTTTTTTTTTTTTTTTATTTTTAATTTTCCCTCCTCTGTATTTTATTTCATACCTTGAAATACGGTTGGTAAAATAAGGTTCTATTGGTAATCTCATCATTCTGTCTCTGTAAAATTACCAATAATAGTGAGATGGCAAAGTTACCGATGGACCTTGGGAAAAACGCCAATAGTTTTTATCGACTGTGGTAGAATTACCGAGATAAAATGGTAAAGTTACCGGGGATTGATTACCAATAAAAGTGGCATTCTTACCTGAAAAAATCAGTAAAAATACCGGTTTTCAGGTAAGCTTACCAGTCTGTCTTTGTAACATTATACTAATAATTGATAAAAAAAAAATGAGATGGTTAAGTTACCATAACGGATCTCGGTAAAAACGGCGGCGGCGGAATAGAAACATCTTTCATATGCGTCATTCATGCGTTAATGAAAAATTGCAATTTATTGCAATTTTATCTCTATAAAATCGCGTTTGATAAAATCGCGATTTTGTTGCAATTTATCGCGATTTTTCTCCCGATAATATTGCAATAAATCGCGACGTCGATAAAATCGCGATACATTCTCCAATTAAATCGCAATTTATCGCGATCACTGCTACTTGGGTAGTTTCGGGCATTATTTGTAGTGAATTTCCCGGTTTTTACCCGCTCTGCAACCAAAAATCAGGGGGGGCAGGGGGCTAAGAGTTTTGAAAACTCACTTTAAAGTCGCAGGCTGCGTTTGCGTTAACATCGGCAAGAAGTTCCACTCGGATTTGATGCTAAGTTTGAAGCTCTTCTGTGACTTTTCACATTTTAATGCAACGTTTCATTGTAACAGGCCCATCCCCCCCCTACGGGGGGGCTGTGGTGGCCCGGGGGCAATATGAAGACCTCGGTATCAGACTTGGAGTATTCGAGGACTCTTTGAAAAGAGAAACGGTATGTCCAAGAGCCGCCGAAGCTACTCTAAAAAATGAAGGTACGGACCCCCTAAATAACCTTTGGACCCCCCTAACTTTTGACAGGGGGGTCAGATCGACTTCCGGTTTGCGCCAAAAATTTTCTTTTTTTATGCTCTTTCTAACGATGTATCACATGATGGGGGTTGCCATTTGAAATTTTTGAGTTGCCCCCCGCCCCCCCCTCCGCCTGGGGGGGTGAAGAACTGAAAAGTACCTCAAAAAGTTTCCCCCTCGATATGAGGAAGGACGCCACAAACCGCAAATCGATATCATAATTAGAACTAAAGTTATGGCCAGTGGTGCGTAACTTTTGAATAACCCTGTATTTGGGAGCTGTTCGTAGCTGTTGATACCATTTAATTGTGCTAGACAGTTGACTGATGCTACATGAAAGTTATATACTAAAAAGTAGCTTCCCGCCCGTTTCCTTCAAAATTTAAGGTGGGTTTCATAATCTTCTCAGCTTTTTTTTTTTTTTTTTTTTTTTTTTTTTTTAGAAATTGTGATATTGAAAGATGAAAACAGTTATTGAAAGAAAGATATTCAAAGATGTAATTCTTCTTTCACACCATGATGCTCGTCGGAGGGTGATAGAGAGGTAAACAAAATAAATGGTTAGCTGGTAGATAAGGTTATTTAAAGGTGCTTTTAACAATGTCCTCTCCCATAAAATCTGGAATATTTTCTTCAACTCACGAACATCAACCCTTTTTAGGCGATGTTATTTCTATCGGATCTCTAGAATCGATCCACAGTTCTTTGTAAGAAAAAGAAACTCCGGCAGTGGAAGTCCTACTTAAAGGCCCGTCCGTGTTCCGGGCTCAGAGGTCGAAAGTTTCGGGTGTAGCACCCGGAACAATTGAAGCTACGGCTCCAGCACCCGTACGTCTCGGCTTCTGAGCCCGGAACGGGGCCGGTATATCAATATAGCCCGTAACTTCTTTTAGTGTATGTGCGATTTTTATTCTCAAGGTCTTCAAGGAAGAGGAAACAAATGATTTAAAGTGGTCAAAATTATGCGCGAGAAAGATAACAGCAGTCAATGGAATCTTGTGTGACTGTACGCGTATGGTAGATTTCGCTAGATTTCGGTAGATTTTGCCCGCGAACGTAGTGAATTTGAAAATGCGTATTACAGACAACGCAAATAGTGCGTTACGAAGTTAATTTTATGGACTTTATCTGAAGTGCCTAAAGTGATTGTGGCACGATTTTACCCACATCAGATACACCCAGGTGGCCGTATCTCCTGTGTGCTGGTTATCGGACAAACTTGATTTCACCATATTACTTTAGTTCATATTTATTAATCCAAATATTATTCTTATAAGTACGTCTACTTCAAGTATTTCTGAGCTGTGATCCCTTGTTGTTCTATCTTATATATTAATACGGGTGGCTCTTTTCTTGTACTTTCCTTTTAATTCTATTTTGATATTTTCATAATTTTTTCCTTATCCCTGAACAATTCTATCATCATTCATCAATCCGATTTGAGAGTCTTCAACCATGATTTCAAGAAGTTTTTTTTGTGGTCATACGAAGCTTTGATGCCCAGCCGACCGTGACTGTTAAACTGGAGGAAAAGTTCAATTTAATTAACAATATTATCCAAAATTGGGGTAGTGCCACAATTCGTCGTCTCCCGCACGAAGGAACGTAACCCCATTTCAGGGTTGCCAAATTGACTTAACAATTGATTTATTTAAAAACGTTATACCCGTGCAATTTTCATCAAAAATTGTTCTGATTTTTGAAAGAGCTCTGAGGAAAAATCCGTGACATTCTCAGTTAGGAATACTCAAGATTCTCCTAGTTAATGAGCAATTTTCGAGGGGATATTTGGCAACATAGAACTAAAGTTACTTTCTTTTGTGAGAGGAACGACGAATTTTAGAGGATAACCCCCAAAATTTTTCTTCCCCTTGATTTTACTCGTGGAAATTCTCCATGCTATCCTCACCTATTTTTTACGTAAAACTCCTCACGCTGTAAACTTTCTACAGCGTGTGCCTAAGGCCGTGAAACTTGGTCCGTTGAAAGTTGATGTGAATGGGATTTTCTTTCAGTGCCTTACAGCCCCTCACCTATCCTGGCGTTGAGCGGTCTCCTGCAGCTTCCAGGGCGACCCCACTCCCGGGGATTCGGTGGTCGACACCCCGCAGGGATCAACAAGCAGTTCAGGTGCCAGCTCTGTGGGAAGGGATACTCGAGCAAGGGTGCCCTCGGCCGACACACCACCTTCGAGTGCGACTTCGTCACCGAGAAGCCCAACTTCCCCTGTCCCCGCTGCCCCTACTCCGCCAAGCAGAAGTCCAACCTCAAAAAACACGTTCTCCTCACCCACAAAATGTCCTTCGTCGACTAGCTACATAAACACCAGGCGTCCAAGTTCCACCATTCTCACGTGTTTCCACCGCAAGAGGGACTCGTAAGTATCGAACTTTTTATGCACTTTTTATCAATACACTGGAAGGACTCTTAAAAACATCGACAAGAAAAAATACTCTTGATTCAATCGGATTTTTGCTTAAATCAAGAACCAAGCCTCTTAATTTAAGCGGATTTCCTTTCGATATAAGCAAAAATGTGATTGAATCAAGAGTATTTTTTCTTGTCAATGTTCTCAAGAGTCTGGACTCTAGATCCAATGTCTTTTTTTTTCCAGTGTATATTTTACGGAAGGTTAGGTTAGATTTGACGTTACCGAACAAAATTTTTGATTTTGATATTTCCACGCAAAACTTTAAATTGGCATTTCCGCAAATTGTATTTAATCGGAAAATTTGGCAACAATGTGTTACGTTGAATATCAGGGTGTCTACAAGGCCGGAATTTCCGGAAAGTCCGGATGTAGTGCTGGTTTTTTAAGGGCGGTCCGAAAGTACTGAAAAAGTGCGGAATTTCGTGTAAGGTCCGGAATTTGTGTCATTTTTGTCGCAATTCGAGCGAGAAATTCAAATTTTTTGAAAATTTTCGATTTTCGTCAATTGGAGGTACTAAGAAAGTACCGAATTTCTCTTATAAGGAGGTTCTGAATTTTTTGGGAATGGACTGGAAAAGTACTGCAAAAATACTGATTTTTGGCCACCCTATTTTAGTAGACACCCTGGAACATCTTTCGTAGCAACAACTTCTAAAGTTCTAAAAGCTAGATAAGCATCATTAGGACGTAAGTAGGACAGGCCAAAAGAAAGTTGAGCCAAAACTTGATGGCAAGTAAATGAGGGTTCTTATCTGATTTTGAAAGAGAATGTATTTTTCTAAACCACGGCTGATGTAGATGGAATTTGCGCGGAAGTGTCAATCACGATTTTCGTGGGTCAATGAAAAAAACAGAGCGGGGGATTTTTAATAAATGTTTTTAAAAAGCTACACACAGTTTTTTCCGAAAAGTTCCCGCGAATTTACCCAAATTACCCTAAAAAATAAAGTATCGAAAATTTTGACGCGATATTTTCGTTCGTTCTACCTATTTTCTTTTAGTGTGACCAAAAAAATTAAATATCATCCGAATTTCTGAATCGTTACAACGAGGATACAAATTTTCCCTTTAATTATGGTAAAAACTGGTGCAGAAAATCAATAATGATGACACGTAGTCCTACAGCATTCCGACAGTCTTGTAGGCAGGCGCTAATATGCGTTTCACGCTAACTAACCGACTGGACTGCGTTTGGCGCAATGCGAGAAGTATTCATGCAGTCTTGAAGGCGCTAATGTGGGCTGTGCGCCGACCACCTTGTTTGGCGCAGTGCGTGAAGTATTCCAAAAGTCTTGCAGGCGCTAATACACGTTAAACGCCGGCTGCACTCTGTATTTGGCGCGATTATTCGAAATCCCGTTAGACTAATAGTTGAGGCATCAAATAATAGAACTTAAAAGGCCCATGTTGTGTTTCGACGCCATATGAGCATTCCAACGTAGCCACGTTCCTGCCGATTTAAATTTTTTCCGAGAAAAGTCAGGAAAGTTCCTTTTCAATCTTTTCACTTCATTTATCATCAGAAGATAAGACACCGATGACTTGTCAACAAACTAACCTAAATTAGCGTTAACATAAAAATTCGTTTATTTTCCCACTATTTCCTGTTTTTCCGAACTTCTACCTTAAATGAACTTCATTTTAAATTCGCGCATTCCTGTAGCATAAATTATGATTTCTATTTGCGCAATTCTTGTGACTTTTTCGCGCAACCCTCATATATTTTCTCAGACCTTTCGCGCAGTCCTGGATTACCGTAATGGGAGACGGAAGCTCAAAAAAATAATCATCAATGAAAACAGTATATCTTAATGATTGTCTAGACGAATATCTGTTAAACGTAAATGTGAGCTTTCGATGTAGGTTTCTTTTAAACAGAACAAATACAAATATGCAAGTCGTTGGAAGGAGTTTATTGATCAGCTATAGTACGCCGTATTTTGTTTCTGAAGATCTCATTTTTATTTGTTTCAGATCATCACACATTTACCGACTCTTACCTTGGACAACGCAGGAGGACGATTCAGTCGGCGAAGAAATTTTACGAGTGCGAATTTTGCTCCAAACCCTATCTATCGCGAAGAAGTCTCTCGCGTCACACTAATTTCGAGTGCCCTAATGTTCTCGAAAAACGCACTTTTAGGTGTCCTTACTGTGAATATACCTCATCTCAAAATTCTAACGTAAAAAGGCACATGGTTTTTAAACACGGACCAGCTCCAACTTAAAGAAGCAAGCAATCCGATTTTATGGCCTCGATATTTATATGTATTATATATTGTCTGATTTTTTTTAAAAGCTTTTAAGTTTTTTATCAATAAGTAGACTCAAGTTTCTAACTAACTCAATTTTTTCTTTACTCACGATTTAGTGAAACAATGTTGTTGAATATGATGACTTCCTCTTTCTTCCTCGAACAAACCCTGCGTCTAATTTATCAATGTTTTTTGTATTATTTATGTTTAAAAAGAGTATCTGTTAAGTTAAAATGCATAAGGCTGTTATGATTTCATATTATACTAATGTTTTTATGAAACTCAAATTTTCTCTCTCAATTGTTAAAAGTAGCACGTATGGATATCTTCCAGCATCCATCATATGTAGGATCCTCTTGTCGGATCCGTACTTGAATCGGTTTCTGTTAGACGGGCTTAAGTCCAGAAAATCATGAGTCCTAACTTCCTGCGTGACCAAGGAAAGACAGGGGTCCCGAGTTTTTGGATTTAAGCCCGTCCAACAGAAACCGATTCAGTTGCGCCGTTTAAGTTGTGCCCACAATTTTGACAGACCTCGTTGCACATAAGGAAATTCAATGGTCGAGCATAGACCCAAGTCAGGCGCAAAGGATCTGGATGGATCCCTCGAGACGATTTTGGTAGCTTTTGTGGCATTTATAAGCAAGTGATTCCTCCAATTAGTATTTTATATTTATAATTCAATGTTAGATTAATGAATTTTGAAATGTTTAATTCGTCATTTTATTTTTGCGTCCTCTTAAAAAATTATCCTCTGTGTCTGTGATGAAAATCGACGAATATTACTTCCCTTCTTTACTGTGAATTATACTTTTTTCTAAATAGTCCTGCGTATTTTTTGCACATGCTTTTCTATTCGTGAGCCTGCGAGTATGGCATTCTTTTAATAGACCATCCTTATCGTAGAATAGAAATACACAAACATAAGTCTGTGCTAATTTACCGTCACATCGAATGCGATGGCATTAGCTCGTTGGCATTACAGACGCACGAGATAGAAATAATGTGGGAGAACTGAAGTGTTTTGGCTGGTTTTAATCAATAGAGCCATCAACTGCAAGTCCAGTTATCAAGGGAATAGCTGATTACAGGATGCTATAAGACAAAAATGAAGTTTAAGTAGTAAAAATCCAGCAATCGCTAATGACCAGGAAAAACTAAAAAGGGAAACTACAGTTACGGTAGTTTCAGCGCCTGTGACTTTTACCATCGAGTTTAAGGTCTTATCACTACATTTATTATCCTCGTGTCGCCTCAACAAGATCCCTTTTTAGCTTTTTCTGGGGCTGTTGGCGTATCATCTGGCTGGACAATCTTTTTACAGCAAACTCATTTCTTTTAAAAAATCTCAAAAAACCCATGCTATTTTTAGGTAGAAAAGTAATTTTATGTAGAAAAGTAACTCAGAACAGAAGGGGGAAAGGTATAGTATAATCTCGTAAGTAGAGCTTGTAGCTCACCTCATAAAATATGAATTGATTATGTGCTACGTCTTCACAACTCATCAATTAACACTATTTATTACTCACAAAAATATTTTATACGTATGTGCGTCCAGTTCGCCAGTTTCTTCTTCTTCATAGCCTCCATAGTAAAAGCGCGAAGGGTAATTTGGACTGCATTTTGCAATTTGGAACTATAAATTTTGGCTCATATGAAAAAACACTCAAATGCATTGGGAAAATAATGGCACATACATTGTTTTTAAACTGAGCTAGAATTTATAGTTCCAAATTGCAAAATGTAGTCCATTTAATACTGTTCGTCAGCCAGTGTTATTCTCCATCAATGATAAGTTTTGTAACCATTAGGAAACGGTGGTTAGGTTAGGACATAGTCCCATGTCGGCGGTTTGCAAGATTTCTTACAGGACCCTACTGATCCGAGACTTTCGTCACATTTAGAAGGAAGCATTTGAACCTCTGTGCCGATGTATCAGCCAAATAGGAACGCTCAAAGTGAGTCTACGGTGATCATTTCATATTCAAATCTTCTTTTCTTTTAAAAACTCTTAAAAAACCCCTGTTATTTTTAGGTTTTGGGGTTAGGACGAGAATACCTCCACTCCCAATCCCATTGAAAATACGTTTTAAAGGGTCCCGCACTGCTATTCCTCCTATAGGATACAAGTTATACTTTTGGAAGTTGACGTTCAGATTTGCTGAATGATGACTGATGACCAAACAGTTAAGCAGTTGTTCAAGCAACCCTAACTTAATTCCCGAAATCTCGTCCAGAACCCTCCCCCTCCAACGTTTAGCAGTCATCACCGGACGATTTTTATCAGATTTTTTTTCAACAAGTTGGCTCTTGAACCATCATAACCGAAAAATAGTGTTTAACCTCCGAATTGCAACTTTTGTTACCCTCGATTTGCTCAGATTTTCGGAGCGGGGTCTGTAAAATATATTGTCACTGCCCATGCCATAGGTCAGTTGTGCTGGATTCTTTACCACAGCATTAGGGGAAATATCGAGAATAGATCATTCGCGCCTCGCCACTGATATCGTTGGTTCAGAGAGCGGATGAGCGAAAGAGGATGATGGACAAATGAATTTTAACAATTCTTACATGAGTCCATAGTCTTTATATCGTTCAGTGGCGTGGCGTGCTTTGCGAAATATCGATTGATCTGTCATTTGAGCCTACGGGAAATGATCGATAAACAGGATGTTCTGCAAACACCGTAATAATCGATTCTTCACCATGGCCTCAAATGGGGAAATATCGACAATGGACCACTAGACAATGTACGAATTTAAGCAATCTTTTACATGTTTCTCAACCAGAATTTCACGTAAAACACGATTCTTACAACGAAAATTACTAAAATCAACTTTTAACGAAGATATTAACGTTTTTATTACACATTGGTCACGAGGAATTTGAACTGCCCGCTCACAAGAAATTCAAAGCTCTACGTGACTCAAATCGCGCACTACAACGGTTTCAGCAAGCTTCTCAATCGCGCAATGTTCATTTCCCACCATGTGCTGTTCAAACTATAAGCAATTTGCTAAAGCTGAGCCAAAGCGTCAAGATCGAGGTTGCCAGATTTTTATATCACAGAGACTGTCATGATAACGTTTAGTGCGCGATGTGAATCACGTAGAGCATCGAGTTTCCATGAGCGGATAGTTTGAATTCACGCACCAAGAATCATTAAATATCTTCGTAAGGAGTTGATATCGGTAATTTTCGTTGTGCGCATCGTGTTTTACGTGAAATTTTGGTTAAGAAACATGTATCAGAATGTTGAAATTCGTACCTTGTCTAGTGGTCCATTCTTACATGAGTCCATAGTCTTTATATCGTTCAGTGGCGTGGCGTGCTTTGCGACATATCGATTGATCTGTCATTTGAGCCTACGGGAAAGGATCGATAAACAGGATGTTCTGCGAACACCTTAATAATCGATTCTTCACCATAGCCTCAAATGAGGAAATATCGATCATTATAATCGATCACTCACGCATCGACACTGATATCGTTGGTTCAAACAGCGGATGATCAATAGAGAATAATGGACAGCGGCCTGGTTTCTGTTTTACAGTTGCCGTGCATTCAGACGACTCTAACTCGAGTATGTCGGCTTCGGCATCGGGCTCGCGGCGCTCCAGAGACGTCCGGGGCACCTACACCTGCAACCTGTGCTTCAAGAAGACCTACTCGTGGCGCTCCAACCTCATCCGCCATCAAAAATTCGAGTGCCCCAACAACATCGAGAAGCCCGTCTTCCCGTGCATGCTCTGCGACCACACCACCAAACAGAAGGCCCACCTCGAGAGGCACCTTCAACTCGTCCACAAGCTTTTGCCCGACGATATACCCAAAAACCTTCTCAGCCGCACCTCCTTTCTCTAGGAAGCTTTGAGTGTAGTCGTGACGATCTTTTCTCTCTCTCTTTTTTCTTTTTTGTTTTAAATACAAAGGCTATTTTGAAAATCGATTTCATCAATCCTGTACTCAGTGGTGCAATTTTTTTTTCTTTTTTAAAGCGTTCCTTACAATTGATCGTAAATTCTACTTTGACATGGATGTCAATTTTTGATCGCCTCCATTGTGATCTATCTCAAAAATCTTGCAGTGATGTGAATTTTTTTTTTTTCTAAGTTGGTTTGAAAATCAATTTTCGGTCTTTCCTCAAAATTGATTCCGATTTTCAATCAACCGGAAAGCAAAGTTGATTCGTTCAAAAATTTATTTGTTCGATTTCAAGGATTGAAACAACGAAAAATATCCAAAATGACGTCGTTACCGTCAAAATTGTGAAAGAATGCACCAACATTTGAGCAACGTCATTCGAATTTCACTGTACATCGGTTTCAATCGATAGGCTACTCGATATATCGATTTCGATTTTTATTTTCATCCCGAGTGAGTCTATTTATGTAAGGATAATCATTCTTTTAACATTAGCAAATGGTTTCAATTTCCTCACTAAAATCATTCCTATTGACTTTAACGTGCAGTATTATTATAATAAATCTAGTAAATATTAACGTTTAACGTCCCTTTTCAAAAACATGGTGGATGACGTCCATTGTTGCGTTTCTGCGCACACTGATTTCGCCTACTTTGGTCTTATTTATGAATGTGGTACTGTAGAAAAGATGAAAACTATAACACTCTCTTCTATATTCTTTATTCAAAATTTTACTTGGAGAATGATTTAACCAAAGAAAGTTTAGGAATTAACTTCTACATATAGGGATGCCATACGTATTTATATGTAAACACTAACTGTACGACTGCGTCAATCATCTGATTTGTGTTTTATTTGATTGATGTATTTGTGTTTTATTTGATCGATGTATGTATGTTAATATTTCTCGAAGGGGCTTATCTCAGATTTTCCCGTTTGGTGAATCACTCCCCAAGTAAACTTCTGAAAAGGAAATATGTAAATTAGTAATTTAATTCTTACCTCGTCTAGTGACCCAATGATTTTATCCCCTTTAGTTATTTACAAGTAGCTTTGGAAAGCAGTAGTGACTCTCAAAAGTTAGCAACACTGATTTTTATCCTGCATTCAAATCGAGTATGAGGTGAAGCTCTCCATTGAGACGGGTATCGATAATTTTACGCATTTAAATGTACGAAACTCAGTGTTGCCACCTCCGAGCATTGTCACTGCTAGCAAGCTACTACGGCTGTGAAAAAACTCTGTGATACTTTATGTTAAAACAAACATTCGTACAGAGTGAGAAAGTTATTGCATTCCAATTTTTTCCTCATACATTTTACATGTATACATTTTGTAATC
Source organism: Bemisia tabaci (assembly GCF_918797505.1). Taxonomy (NCBI): domain Eukaryota; kingdom Metazoa; phylum Arthropoda; class Insecta; order Hemiptera; family Aleyrodidae; genus Bemisia; species Bemisia tabaci. The sequence goes on from NC_092793.1 coordinate 32,617,329, forward strand.
ATAAATTGCGATTTTTGTGTAGTTTTACACTGAATGAAAAGAAAGTACAAGCTAAATTTACATTATAGTGGTTTTTAACTCACCCTGTATGCTTTACTAAATCCTTCCGTACTATAACAAGCCCCCTCCTCTCTATGAAAAATTGCAATAATAACACATGAGCTTGATATTGGTAAGTGTTTTCTTTTTAGCAATATTTTTTCTTTCGAAAGAAAACTATGTCCAAAAATAAATATTATTAAAACTTTATGTTAAATAAATCAGCATATTTTTTTATAATCCTTTCGTTTTATTTATTTTCCCGAAGTCTCTACTTAATTATTGGTGTTGATCGCTGAATTGTTTTTTGTAATGAAAGTTCCTTACGTACTGATAGACGTGATAGATAAGATACGCACTGATAGACTCGTGGTACTACTTTATAACAAAACTCCTAAGCTTTCATTTCATTTTTTGCCGTAGTTGGCCTCATTTTAGAAAAAAATACTTTCCGCTTACACTGGGAAAAAAAACACATTGGATCTAGAGTCCAGACCCTTGAAAACATTGACAAGAAAAAGGACTCTTGATTCAATCAGATTTAAGCTTAAATCAAAAGGAAATCCGCTCAAATTAAGAGGCTTGGTTCTGGATTTAAGCTTAAATCTGATTGAATCAAGAGTATTTTTTTTGTCGATGTTTTTAAGAGTCTGGACTCTAGATCCGATGTGTTTTTTTTTCCAGTGTACCAAATAGTGTCAAAAAAGGGATAGAACTATAGAAGGGCAATATGCATTTTGTTTTGGCCCAGGAAAAGAAATATGTCATGTATCGTGGTTTCTTCAGTTGAGAATTTGAGATGGATTGATATGATGCCTCGTCATTCGACGCGGACATGGCCAAACGCGTTCATGTTTTTCTCGTTACTGAAATGTCTCGTATTAAATAGCATCAATCGCAAATTGATTCACCAATTACTATCGACAGATTGCTGATGCAGATGCAGAAGCTACTAAATAATAGAACTATATCGGGTTGGAATGGAAGTTAGTTACAAAGAACATGTACGGGTAGACGTAGACGCACCAGTGAACACGTTTAAGGTAGTGATCGTACGATCCCAGCCAATATGGCGTTATTACACTGCATTACGCAGTGCATTCTCACTATGCTTAATGCAGTGCAATAACGTCACCTTGGCTAGGATTATATGGATTGCATTTTGCAAAAAGCAACCAGGAGCATTGCAATGCTGCTAAGATTGTGCAACTTCTTTTGTCTTTGAAGGGTAACCTGATTATCTATAAACAGTTTATATTTTACTCGCTAAAAACTGTAAATTTAAGACAGAAGTTACCATGAAAATTTCATATTTTTCCAGGATTTTAATAGTTATATTGCAATGAACGAAGTTGCACAATCTTAGCAACATTGCAATGCTCCTGGTTTCTCTTTGCAAAATGCAATCCATATATGATTACTACCTTGTGCTTGGTAAGTTGGTGGCATTTTTGTAACACGCAGAGAATTTTCGTTTTTCAGCGCTCGCGATTGCTGACGATTCTTGCTCGAGCCAGGATTTCGGGCATCTCCAGTCCAGAGTGAAGCCTTTCCGCTGCGACCTGTGCCAGAAATCCTACGCCTTCAAGATGTCCTTGGTTCGACACCAAAAGTACGAGTGCACCTACGTCCTGGAAAAGCTTGCCTTCCCTTGCCCCATCTGCGGCAAGGACTTCACTCGCAATTACCTCTTGGAGCGACACCTCTCCTACATGCACTGCGTCACCAAGTCCGAGTAGTTTTCCGAAGCCTCAGAATCCTCTGGTTTGTGCAAAATTATACGGCACCAAGGGTCTGGGAAAATGCAGAGAATCTGCTCCATGTTGAGGGATTTTTCAATAGTTTGTCCCCTTGTTTATACACTGGAAAAAAAACACATTGGATCTAGAGTCCAGACTCTTAAAAACATCGACAAGAAAAAGTACTCTTGATTCAATCAGAATCTAGCTTAAATCAAGAACCAAGCCTCTTAATTTGAGCGGATTTCGTTTTGATTCAAGCAAAAATCCGATTGAATCAAGAGTATCTTTTCTTATCAATGTTTTCAAGAGTCTGGACTCTGGATCCAATGTGTTTTTTTCCCAGTGTATGAACCTATTTATGGTAAAAGGAACTATGTTGCCGTCCCTTTTAGCATAAATACGTCTATGTGCAGTGTCACGGCGTGAATCGCGGTATAGTTATCGTTTATTTGTTTTTACAAAAATGCCAACAAACTTGGGCTTAGGAGGAATATGCCTTTTGCCAAAGACAGAAAAAGTTAGGAATTTTTGCTGTAGCAAGAATGGTGCAGAAACGGGTTCAATTTTTACATTCATAGTTATTTTGACCGAGAATTTTGACGAAAAGTCAGGGAAGTTTGTTGTTTTATCAACTTTGCAATTCGAAATTGATCTTTATTAAATATCACATTGAGCCTCTAACTTGTCACTGTTTTCTCGGCGCTGTTAGCCTTTTTTAAACATCTTGTAGATTAAAATTAAAGAATTGTTCGTTATCTTCTTTAATATAATTCTCTAACTCATTCCCCCCGTCTTATGACGTGGTTCCTTCTCTGTGATGTTCCTTCTTTCACCACCAGACGGGGTTAGATTTTTGAGAATCTCCAGTTATATTGACCAAATCTTTGGGTTTAAAATTTGCAACCATGATAAAAGTCAGATGCGTGCCGCCAGGATCAAACCTGGATTCGGAACCGTAGTTCTCTGCGCTCTAGGCACGCACAAGTCGAAACATCTGCGTGACATTGAGACGAAGAAGAGTACATTAGTTCAGCAGGATACTTCTTTCATCTACAGACGTTTAAGAGTAACCTACGGTTTCGATCAATTTTACCAACTTGATCGATCAACCAAGTCCATTTGGTAACCGAAAAAATGTAACTCCCACTAATCATAAACAAGGAAATTCTCAAGTATCTGTGCCTTTGTTTTAACCTAGAGGGTTGCTCTATTATCTCTCTGTCTAATTTTTCTATATATTTGTCTACCAATTTCAAAAATCGGCTCTCAAGCACGTATGAAAGAAATTGATAGAATTTAATGGATAACAATATGTGTTTGTCTTAATGGATAGTTGTAAAAATCTAAATACACTGAAAAAAAAACTCCGGCCGTGGAAGCCGTACTTACAGGTTATAGAGACATAACGTCTGCATTCCGGGTTCAGAGGCTGGAAGTGCCGGTTGTAGCAACCGGAGCAGTCGAGTCTACGGCTTCAGTACCAGGAACTTTTGGACGCTGATTGTGAGCTCGGTACATACGAACGGTATGTCGACATAAACCGAAACTTTTTTTAGGTGTATGAAACCAGTTTCGTGCCTACTCTGAATGGGGATCACAGAATCGCGTTTTATACTTTATTTTTGCAGATCAACTAAAAATAATAACATATGCCCTAACAGAAACTTTCTACGTTGAATATTGACCGAAATATCGCGCCTTGAAAAACTCGATTTATGACGTCATCCACCGCGGTAGTACTTATCATGTTATACACTACCGCGGTGGATGCCGTCAAAAACCCGACTTTTCAAAGGACGATTTCTCGGTTATTATTCAACATAGATAGTTGCCGTTTGGACAGATCTGCTTAGTTTTAGCCTATCTGCAAGAATCAAGCATCAAAACGCGATTCTGTTACCAGCGCAACTCTGCCGTGCTAAGGAAAAACGTCGTATGAACCTTCAGGCGCTGCCAAATTTCCTTTGGTAAATCACGAATTTTCGGAAAAATTTGTAAATATCTTTCTCTCAATTTTTCAGATAATTTCGCCACGCATTTTCACCGAAAAGTCCTGAAAATTTCAAGGAAAAATATTCATAGCTTTCCTCAAAAATGAACATTTCATCGAAGGAAATCCTGCAACTCACGAATGTTCACACGGCGTTTTTCCTCAGCACGGCAGAACTGGCCCATTTCGCTCTGATTTTGTTTAACAGTTTACCCTGAAAAAAAAAAAAACTCTGGCCGTGGGAGCCGCAATTACAAGCTATATAGACATACCGTCCGTTCCGGGCTCAAAGGCCGAAAATCCCGGCTGCTGGAGCCGTAGCGTCGGCCTCTGAACCCGGAGCAATCGAAGCTACGCCTCCAGCAGCCGGAATTTTCGGCTTTTGAGCCCGGAACGGACAGTATGTCTATATAGCCCGTAATTTCGGCTCCCGCGGCCGGAGTTTTTTTTTTTTAGTGTACTGAAGAAGGGTGTTCAGTTGACACGGATTCCTCGTTTTCCAGCGTCCTCGGATACGGGGGAGCCGGGTTCTTCGGGGAACTGGGGTCGATCGGCGTCGCGGCCGTTCTGGTGCGAGCTCTGCCACGTCAAGTCTTACGCCCGGAGGGAGTCGCTTTATCGTCACCAGAAGTACGAGTGCACTAACGTGCTCGAGAAACCGGTCTTCCCCTGCTCCGTCTGCGGCAAGGAGTTCACCCGCAAGTGCAACCTCGAGCTCCACGTCTTCCGCCTCCACGCCGCCTCCGCCGCTACCCCCGAGCTCACTGACGAGATCCCACTCTAAGGTGAGTCGCTAGTTGACCATGACTCACGCGAATGAATGTGAATGGAGATGTTGCATGTGTGAGGAATTTGCGATTTGACTGTTGATTCTTACGTAAAAGTTCGCGAGAAACACGATGGTGCCACTGATTTTCTCTGAAATCAACTCCCAAGCTCAAAAAGAGCTCTCAAGTTGAGGCCAAAATGGAGGGGATATCCCACCCTACCCTGAGAGTCCTCCTCTACATCAAGACAAACTCTCCATGTAAAGATAGGGAGCAAAGACATTAGCAGGGTTGCCGTGTTTTCAGTTTTAGAGTCCCCAAAGAAAGTGGCAGCCCTATCAATTTATTGCTCCCTATCTTTGCATGGAAAGTTTGTCTTGATGTAGACGTGGAATCTCAGGATAGCGTGGGATATCCCCTCCATTTTGGCCTCAACTTAAGAGCGGTTTTTGAGCTTGGGAGTTGATTTCAGAGAAAACCAGTGGCACCATCGTGTTTCTCGCGAACTTTTACGGAAGAATCAATAGTCAAATCGTAAATTCCTCACACATGCAACATCTTCATTGTGTTTAGATGCTTGATTCTTGTGGATCAGCTAAAAATAATAAGATCTGTCCAAACAGCAACTTTCTACGTTGCAAATTTACCGAGAATATCACGCCTTGAAAATCCCGATATGACGTCATCAACCGCGGTTGTGCGTAACATGGTATGTACAACCGCGGTGGACGACTTCACAAATCGAATTTTCAAGGCGTGATATCTCGGTTAATATTCAACGTAGGAAGTTGCTGTTTGGACGGATCTTATTGTCTTTAGCTAATCTGAAAGAATCAAGCATCAAAATTGAATTGAATCAGTGAGAACGAAAACGCACCAACTCGGTACCTCGAAATTGCTCACTTTTCACTAAGGACAGACAATTTTCATAAAGGTCATTGAAGTTACTGTATCTGTTCCAACTTGGACATTTAGAGTTTCCTTAAGTTAGGCACCAAAATATTTTTCTTAGACTTACTTCTTCACATAATATGCAGTTTTGTGTGTGTCTTGATTATTTTCATTTTTTCGAGTTGGTGTGTTTTCGTTCTCTTTGATTCAATTCTGTGACCAGCGCAACTGACCCATTCGCCGTTGAGATCTATATTTCCAATAGAGAATTTGCACGCAAATTTTTTATTCCTAAAGAGCTGATTCTGGAGTATTTTTTATAATTTTCTGATAAGGAAAAAAGTAAAAAAGTAAATGGATTTTAAAGTAAGGAAACGCACCTCCTAGTGACGTCATCGGGAGGCATTTCTTATTCAAACACATGTTTTTTTAGCAGATAGTATCATTTTCTCATATCTCCTCCAATTCATGAACGAAGGCAAGGGTCGTATCCTCGTGTTTTGTTTACCTCGTAGTTTCCACGTAAACATGGAATTCGTCAAATTTCAAAAATTAACTCCTTAGTGAGAGAAAAATCGGTGAATAAACGTGCGTAGTTCACACTTTAAACAGCGAATTCACTCCCTGATCTCGAAAAAATCATTATGGACGTGAAGCTTACACTTACCAGGCATTTATTAACTACTTGCCCCTGAGGTTACACTAACTCAACGAGAATTCTCATCCGGGAATTATCAAGTGGGAAATTAGAACATTATTCGCAGTGTGAATTGAATCATCTCGATAGTTACTTTACCAAAATCGCCTTTGTCCCTAGATTTGTTCTAATCGATGCTTTTTTAATTTTTCGCTCTCAGGTTTTTACACTCTCAACAGACCGTTGAATGGATCAAGGATGATTGATTTCTCCAAGCCGTTCAAATGTGACCTTTGTCGAGAAAAGAGCTTCAAGAATAAATCCAGCTTGGTGCGCCACCAGACCCACGAATGCAAAAACGTCCTCGAAAAGTCACTGTTTCCCTGTGACATGTGTGCACTAAGTTTCGCTCGCAGATACCAACTTAGGTGTCATAAGGCTCTCGCCCACGGCTCAGTATCAACGAAGCTCGGCTGTCCATCCACAGTCAAACGCAGCCCACAGCTGCAGGAAATCCAGATCGAAATGATCAAAACGGAAGACACAAGTTATCAGCAGTAGTTGTAAAATAACTTTTTAATGCACAGCTGAATAAAGGTTAAGTGATCTTAAATTTGTTCTTGTCTAGTTAAATGAAGCATATAACAGGATCTGAAATAAAGACTCATTTACGCTCACAAAGCGCATTTTTATTTCGTATCGTAGAGTTGCAAACACGTTTCGTAGAAACCATGTTGACTGATGAATTTTTCATATAAATTACTTTGTAAGATTGAAATATCTTCTCTTAGCATTGATTTGGAAAAATCGCAATCTCCACCTTTCGGCTTAAGCAAGAGATGGGTAATTAAGATTTCTAGGGGAAGTCCTAAAAAAAAAAAAAAAAAAAAAAATCCCCGACACGACACATAACTCTCGTCAAAGTACTAATTTTTAGATGTGCGACCTCAAGGGTGCTGAAGAGCCTTCAAAACATATTTTTGTCCTTTCCTCCAACAGGATTATTTATTCGGGAACATCTTAGCATATTCTGAGCAAATTTAACATTAATTTTTCTCAAATTCCTACAATGAGAGACGCCTCACCTTGCGTTGATGACGGTGCAGAGATACAACTATTCGTGCTTGATGGTTGTCCGTGCTGCATCTGTAAAATGGAAGGCGCGCTGGCTCGAGGCGTGAACTGTCAATGCTTCGCTCTTTGCTGCTAATAAATTGTAGCTCAGATTCGGGAGAAGGGTTGAATAGCGAGACCCACATACGTCTTCTTACTTTAGACTGTGTTAACGCTCCATTTGTCCTTTTTTCAATTTGATAGCTGATTCTTTTTTATGTATTTTTGGACTAATACGTATCTAAAGCTCGTTTGTACATGCAGAAAAAAACTTCGTGCATGGGACCTGAAGTTATCGGATGCGTGATCCAAATACCTCACATATCCATGACCTCAAATTCGGGTCCCGCGCTCGAAGTTTTGTCCTCCATATGCGGGGCAGGTGTTTTTGCAAGTTTCGGGTCAGTCTGACCCGACTTGCGCTAGAGGGTTCTTAAGATTCACGCGAAGGGTTACGCGAAGGGTTAATAGTATTCAATAAATGATGTGCTAAAAATGAGGTCAAAATATAGAGAAAAATTCGTAATGGAATTCCACAAAGCGAAGGCGTTTAGCTTCTCTCATAGTAAGGAACAAAATGCACAATCTTAGCAACACATGCATGACGTTTACCAAATGTTTTGAATTTCCACTCTTCAGTTGTTTTTGCATCCATACCAAGACCATCGTGAGAAAATCCTAAAAATCCTTGACTTTTGTTTGGGAGTACTGATTTTAATCTTATTTTCTCCAATTATACATTTTCCTGTCTCTGAAAACCCTCCGCTACACTCATTTGCGGCGAGGGCAGGTTTCTTTGCCGACCTTTAATATCTGACTTTGCGTATTTCAGAATTTCTCATAGAGCTCGAAGAATTGGAAATGCCGAGGAATGACGACGAGACTTTTCCGAGGGAAGATGAAGAAGACCGCCCCTTCAAGTGCGACCTTTGTCAGGACAAATCGTACAAACGGAAAGCTCACTTGTGGCGTCATCAAACCTACGAATGTCCCAACGTCGTAGAGAAGCCCAAGTTCCCGTGCAGCATTTGCTCTTTTGTTTTCAAGCGAAAAGCTCATCTTCAAAGGCACCTAATATATCAGCACGGAGTGAGAAACGCCCAAATTTCATCCAATGGCTCTAAATCGCCATGAGGGCATTACCCTGTGTCATATCATGTCGACTGCTCCGAAGCCCTAAGTTATGGTATTCAATGAATCACCTGGATACAATATAAAGTAACTAAATGACGTCTAACTTTGCAAGTTTGAACGGATTGTTTGTTAATAATTTACAAAAAAGTTTAGAGTTTTATTTTCTCATTCGGCGGGACAGAGGTAGGAAGAGAATGACCATATATCTTGTGATAGGAATAAGTATCTATCCTATCTCTGATCCTGTTCTGACCCATTACCGCATGTAAGATACCATCTCTTTTAGGAGCCGATAGGTAGGTACACTGGTACCTCACGATGGTCGCAACAATAACCGTACTAATTGGTTGCTCAACTACTTGGGTGATTTTCTTATCTTTGACAGTAATTCTCGCAACTACCGTTTACGTAGCCGCTAGTTGTGATCACCCTCCGTTTTCTCCTGTTGAGGGTAAATCACTATCTTTGTAACAACGATTACTGTTGTTTTACCAGTAATTGTATTCATTCACTGCAAATGTTTGATTACAAGTTATAAGCATTTGTTTAATCTAGTCATGCTTTCAATTTGCCATTGTTTTGCCTTTTTAATTTATTAAGTAAATGAATGGTTTACTTATTTTCTCAGAGGATCAGTTTTAATTTTTGTCTTTAACATTTTTTCTTAAATTGTAATCAATGGTTAAAAAGGTTTAATAAATTACAGTTTATGCGTATTGGAATTTATTTTATTTCCATTAACAGGAATTATTTGCTCGGGGATTTTTATCGACACCTATTTAAATACATACTTCCTAGAGATTTTCTTCCTTTTCCAATGAAAAAACAAGCGGGAAAGTTCTAATACTGTCGTATTAGAAAAGCGCTCAGGTGTTCGTAAATGTATTTAATGAAGAAAGGGCGTATAAACTCCGTCGACTTGGCTGGGAAATGGAAATAAAACATCAGCTGATAGCAAACAAAGGTTACCAAGGAAACCGTAAACGCGTAATTTTGTTTCCCGAAAATGAGCTCACCGTTGAGCTCATCAGGCGCGTTTTTTTTAGGCATCATTCGAGTTCAACGATCAATTTCGATAAGAATCACTCTACCGCTAAGAAATTTTCTTATAGACAAACGATCGAAACTACCTGCGCATTACGTTAAAAGCATAAAATACAGTTTTCACAGCTTTATTTATTTTAAAAATGGACCCCCCCCCAAAAAGCCTACACATCGATGAGCTGGTGCGCCATTTAAACGCATTAGCACTAGTATACTAGCACTCAGAGGCAAGTCGAAATCAAAAAGCGCTGCCTATCGGCTGAGCGCTTGATAGAAGATAAGAAGTGAATGATGTGATGTGTGAAGTAATGAGCAGTGAAGAAGTTTGTCTTACGCTAGGCTGCTTATGACCATGCTTGACTCCCAAAGTGTGATTCCATAACAATCACAATCAACTCCTAACTTTCTCAATCAGTGGTTTAATGGCTGCAGCTTCTCTTACTATAAAAATTAGTTAATGTAATAATCAGGGAAGTCCCTCTTCAAGAGAATTTAACTATTAATTTAACTATCCCCATTAATTGGAAATTAACACAGCTTGGACTTGCCTAACCCCCACCTCTTTTTCCCGTGATCGCCTCTCGGGTCCTGTTCCTCACTTCCTTCTCCTCTGTCCTTTGCTTCTTTAATTTTATTCTCTTAATCCCTTTCTTCAAACAAATAAATTACAATAAAAAAAAATTCACATCCCCGTGACCATCTTAAGTTTCAGATGTGAGTTTTATCATCGACTCTGAAGCTGTGAGAGATTCCAGTTCCAGGAGTCCATCCAGTAGGAGAGGGGAACGGAGCAGTGGGCCGCCGTACACATGCGAGTTGTGCACCGTAAAGTCGTACTCAACCAAACAAAACCTGCGACGTCATCAAACCTATGAGTGTCCGAACGTGTTGGAGAAGCCCTGGTTCCCTTGCGGCATATGCAAGTCCGTTTTCAAGCAGAAAGCCCATGTACAGAGGCATCTCATCTTGAAGCACGGAGTGGCAAACTCTCAACTGCTGACGGATATCCCTAAAATCGACTAAACAGCGAATTGAAGGCGTGTCTCGGGAAGAGACCGTGCCAACGACCACATTTACAAAATCATCTATCTACGTTCGGGAATCGTAGAGACAGTTATTTTTTATAATAACGTTATCGAATGTACCAAATTTTCTATGTATCGATGTTTAAATGGTCGATTCGGTCAGCGCGTCTGACGCTAGACCAATAGGTCCCGGGTTCGAATCCTGCTGAAGGCGACACATTTTCACGGAACTGTCGAGTGGATCTGCAGAGACAGATTCTACTCGACCTTAATCCCTGGAAATTTGAAAGCCGGAGCATGGATGTGCCAAAGTCCCCCTGATGTCTGCTGACAATAAAATAATCTCTTTGTTGAAAACTCATGTCTGTAGATGCCTGTAGATTCCTAAGTTACAAAATAAACAGAAAAGAAGCCAAATAAACTGCGAAAAAAAGGTCCATTTAACGTGTACAGTCACTTTGAATAGAAGCGGTGAAAGTAACTGCACCACACGAACCCATCTAACGTCTTTAGTCTACTTTCTTACCCTTTCGTTGAAGTCTCCAAATTAATTCATTTTCAGTTAACATGAACAGTCACTACTAAAATATTCTTTTAACGTTTGATGACCGTTATATAATTTATAGGTATGCGGTAGATGAGGTCGTTCAATGGATCTTCTTTCTATTTTGACACCCCCCACCCCAATCGTCAATAGCACAAAATAAAAAGAAAAGAAACTAAATAAACTACGAAAAAAAGGTCCATTTAACGTGTACAGTCATTTTGAATAGAAGCGGTGAAAGTAACTGCACCACACGAACCCATCTAACGTCTTTAGTCTACTTTCTTACCCTTTCGTTGAAGTCTCCAAGTCAATTCATTTTCAGTTAACGTTTGATGACCGTCATATAATTTATAGGTATGCGGTAGATGAAATCGCTTAGTGGGTCTTCTTTCTATTTTGACACCCCCCCCCCCTCCCCAAATCATCAATAGCACAAAATAACCACAGATTCTGCATCAGAGCTGCAGATTATTTAAGCAATCGAGTGTACCTATATGGACAGCTTTGAACAAAGACGCAATGCATCAATAAACTCGATGTAGATTCCTCTGTATAAATTCCGTCCATCGTGTCTATGAATGATGATCATGCTTCTTTCATGAAATACCCCATTTTCATTTCGCATATACTTACTCTGAAGAAGTATGCTCTTTAAAGGTTATTTTGTAGAAAACGGCTGTAATTAATTAATAAACGAGTTATTTATTCAAATGCGTTTATTTTTTCATTGTCACTGTATGCCATGAGGGTAAAACATGAAATATCGTGAATATTCGGATCACACTTACAGACTAATTAAAAAAACGCATTTTTTGATTGGTAGTATAACTGTCAAAATATGTCTAATTTTTTGGAAATTTCTATACTGTCAAATCAGTTTTCCTGAGTGGGACGCGCCCAATTCACACCTTTGGAAAAATCAAGTTATGATGTTCCAACTGTAATATCTCTCGTGAGTTTAGTCTATTACCTACCTCCTTTGTACCCTGCAACCACCCTCTCTCACCAATCGAATCGCTCTACTTTCTCTTCATCTATTGCGTTGTCAATCAATTTCAATAATCAGCCCACAGAGCTCTAACACATATCGCTGTTTCCCAGACGAAAGAACGTAACTTTACTCCTAGATTGCAGACTTTATTTGAAGAGTACAATTTTTACAAGAATATGACCCCGCGATTTCTTAGGTGCTTCCAGAATAGTGCTGATTTTTGTGCACAATCAGGATAAAAATCAGTGAGATTTTCAATTGAAAAGGTCGAACACTAGTCAGTAAAAATATACTTCGCAAGCGGAAATTTTACAATGTTGGATTGAGGTTACGTCATTTTGTCTTTGAAACGACGAGATTACCGTGTGCCGCTAAGACCGCGGATTTCCTTCCATGCAAAACCATGTATCGGTAGAAAACCCGTGTTTTCTTCTCGGTGTTGGTGGTAGAAAAGAAGCTTTTACTAAACATTGCGAACTCAGTTTTAGACTGAAGTTGTCAAAACGTCGTTTTCGAAATAATGAGGTGGCTTTAAAAGCGTACAATAAGAAAACTTATCTTGAAGTGGTTGAGACTAGTAGATAGCTAATCACGTGTAACAAGGCGACATCATCCAAGGTAAATGTTTTTGTTTTCTACTAGAATGCGAGCAAATTAAAAGTTGTCTACTTAAAAGATAGTATTTTAACTCTAATAATAAATGGACATATTTCTGTCAAGCGGAACGATGTGCATTCAGACATGAGCTCTGAGACCCATAAGAATATTTGCTTAATAGGGCTAACATCATAATGCATATGGTTCCGTTTGGCAGAAATACATCCAAATATTGTTCTTGTGCCTTCCCGGCTTCTTAAATTTACGGATTGTCTACGAAAACCCACAACGAATGTTTTCAAATATACATTCCTTTCATCTTACCTCGATCATTTTAATTTATCATGTACCTTTTTTTGGTTCTAATACTCATTATTTTTTTTGCTTTCAGGTATGCTCACAGTTTGGTTTTAATTTTATTTCGGATGAGGAAGCGAAAATTAGTATGCAAGTTGAATGAAATATTGATTGCAATTCAAAGAATGTGCCTGGATTGAGCAGGATTTTATCAATTTTTATCTCAGCTCAGTTGAGAAGAGAAGTATACTCTTTCCGTCTTCACGTTGATGCGTTTGTTCCTTCTATGTTCTAAACAAAATAACTGTACATAATCCCTACTTGTTTTGTATGTAACCGCATTTGCTTTTGTGCGTTTGGTTAACGCTCCTTTGAAAGTGTACACAATGCTTTATTATCTCTTTTAATGTATTTGCAATTCGTGCGCATTCTTATGCTAATTTAATGTTCTCTTCTCTCGTTGCAGTTGTGGTGCCCGATATATCTATGGTCCTTGAAAATTCAATGGCAGAACTGAAATCATATAAGACTCATTCTAAAAGTATCAAAAGATGGCAAGAGCAGCTCGGAAGTTCGAAGAATCATAGCAATAGGGTAATTTTTTTCTCTCTTAAAGTTTTCCTATTTATACATGATATATCTGATTTGTTCTTGAAGGTGTATTGTAATTAATCTGAGAAATTGAGTTCAGCAAGTTTCTTTCTTTTAAGAAAAATACTATCGGAGAAAAAGCTGTGCCTCAGTTTTTTTTTAAATACGCTGTAGCTCAGTAAGTCAGTGAATTTCAAGTTCAAAAAGCCTGAAAATTCAGCGCATTATTGCATTTGAAGTCAATTTTTTTAAAGTAGAAATTGTGATCAATTAAAAGCGATTCTGTGACCAGCTCAACTGACCCAATGTCCATCAGGAATGGAGAATTTGCATGTGTCTAAGATTTTGTGAATTTCATGTTTGAGAAGAACTCCTGGTGAACTGAGCGTAATACTAATATGGGCGCGCTTCGCGCGCCCGTCACGTCTAGCCGGGGGCTACGCCCCCTGGACCCCCGGTCACTCGCTGCGCGAGTGACATGCGGCTCGCTTCGCGAGCCGATTTTGTAGTAGTTGCAAATTTTTTATCACTATATTTTGAAGATTTCATAGAAAACATTATGAAATTCTCACTCCACAATTAACTTGTAGAATAATAATGGCAGGGCAAGAAATAGACTATATCTTATGGACGGTTCCCACTTAGTAAAAACAGCCAACACCACGAGAAGGTGAGGAACCATTGTTAGTCACTTTTTTTTTTTTTTTTTTTTTTTTTTTTTTTTTTACCTTTCTGAAAAAATTTACTGAAATTTTAGTTGCGTCCCCTAAAAGGAAACACGGAGAAAAAAATTTTGTGCATGGAACCCGAAGCTGAGATCATATGGATCTATGGATCTCTGAAGTTTTCGGATCACGCATCCGAAAAGTTAAGGTCCATCTGCCGAAGTTCGGGTCAGACAATTGAAGTAGTTCGGTATATACCGAAGGTTTCAGGTCACACATCTGAAGTACTCGGTGCATACCGAAGTGTTTCAGATTTCTGACCCGAATTGCGGCAGCTGGACCTCAAGTTTTAAGAGATTCATATGATCTCAACGTCGGGTCCCATGCACGAAGTTTTTTTCTCCGTGTGAGTATTAATATAAATTTCAACACAGTCAAACACAGTAGAGAACCAAGGAAATCACAGTAGAACAGAGAAAAAATACCGTCGAATAAATGAAGAAAACTATTATCGAAGAAATTCTAATTATTTCGAAAGTAATTCGCTGGCGTAATCAATGCGTAGCTGCGTAGGAGCATGAGCGAGATTTATCTTCAACTGACCGCTGCGCTGGCCGGTAGGTACCTACCTGGGCGGGCGAGCGACAATACGTAAAAGCGGTGGCATGGTTTGATTGACAGAGGAGTGGGGAACGGTCAGACGTAGGGGAAAGGTTCAGGCTGAACCGTTCAGCACAGCGCAGCGTCAGTCACCGGGTGGGGAAGAGAGTCCGGGAGGGGACACTTCCCCTCGAGTGAAATAGAAAAAGGCAGAATCCTTCGAAGTTTATATTAATGATAGTTTCTAAAATAAACGATTATTAGATAAGATATGACAAAATTACCTAATTTTCTAAAATACATGTGTTTATTCAACACAAAAAATGGGAAACTGTTTGTGGAATGCAGCCGAATGACGTCACAAGACGGCAGATTTTCTTATGTTTAACTCTCTTTTTTTCTATTTTCCATATCAGGGAAAATATGTGAAAAATACTACAAACTTAGCTCATCAAGTACTCTCAGATGCAGTAATGAAATATGTTCGTGCAAATTCTCCATTATTGAGTCTTTTAAAATAAAAGTTTCCACCAGCGGGCTGATCATTGAAATTCATAAACGAAGCTATAGACGAGGAAGACGTAGGGAGTATGGAGCTACCCTATTGGTTGAAACGGGTGGTTCCTATAAACTAAGGGAGAAAATGATGGACTAATCATGGGTATCTCGTAAGTTGCCGTTAGTTAGTCTATTACCTACCCTCTATGTCTATTGCAACCAACCGCTTCCACCAATAGGATCCGTCCGTATCCCTTTTGTCTGCTTTGTCTATAGCTTTGTCCATCAATTTCAATCATCGGCCCGCTGTTGCCAATACATTTGATTGAGGGTCTATTCTTATCTCTGGACCAACTACGCAGCTATCGCTTCCGGCCAGAAGGAGATTGGACATATGGACGCATTTCTACCAAACAGACCTATGTGAAGGTGAGAAATATGGGGTGTGCTCGTTAGTTCTCTTTGCGTAAGAGTGAATGAGAATAATAAAGCGCCAGTGACGTCAGCGGCAATGAACGAGCGCCGCCAAAAACGACCGTTTTTTGGCACAATTTGGGCCAGAAGGGATTTTTCTGAAACCGGGCCCAAACGATACCTTATGATACCCTAAAACTCTGGTAAAAATTTTAGCTTGAGTATACGCACGGTTTTTGAGAAATGAGGGGGCAAAGTTGCCAAATCGCCATCATTCTGGACAGCATTTCTACACCAAAAAGACGGGAAAAATGGACGAAAAAGTTACACCTTTGATGGGTTTCGGCTGTAAATGTACTCATTGTGCCCCAAGCATTTAACTGTGTTCAGTTTCAAAAATTTTTGTCGCACAGTGGTCCAAAATGGGGAGAAATCGTCGACAAATCAGGATTCCTCGTCAAATTTTTAGAAATGGAAGTAAAATTGTCGGTCTGCTGCAGTTTTCATGGCTTACAATATTCTTATTGGTCATCAATGCATGAATTTGTGTTCAGCTTCACAAATGCACATCGCACAGTAGTCAAAAATGGGGGAATTAGTGGACAAATTAAGATCCTCTGTCGAACTTTATAAAAATGATGTGAAACTGTTGGTCCCCAGTAGAGTTCAGATCCCGGAAAAATTCATGTTTTTAATTTTTTTAATTATTACTGCATGTCAGACCGTATTGTTTATAGAACGTTGTTATAGAATAGACTTTGTAGCATTATCTCAATAAAATATGCAAACTTTCAGAAATTTAAAAAAAAGAAGGAAAAATGGAGAGAGAAAATTAAAAAAAGATTTAAATAGTCAAAAAAGAATTTAAAGAATTTTTCCGGGATCTAAAGTGTACTGGGGACCAACAGTTTCACTTCATTTTTATAAAGTTCGACAGAGGATCTTAATTTGTCCACTAATTCCCCCATTTTTGACTACTGTGCGATGTGCATTTGTGAAGCTGAACACAAATTCATGCATTGATGACCAATAAGAATATTGTAAGCCATGAAAACTGCAGCAGACCGACAATTTTACTTCCATTTCTAAAAATTTGACGAGGAATCCTGATTTGTCGACGATTTCTCCCCATTTTGGACCACTGTGCGACAAAAATTTTTGAAACTGAACACAGTTAAATGCTTGGGGGCACAATGAGTACATTTACAGCCGAAACCCATCAAAGGTGTAACTTTTTCGTCCATTTTTCCCGTCTTTTTGGTGTAGAAATGCTGTCCAGAATGATGGCGATTTGGCAACTTTGCCCCCTCATTTCTCAAAAACCGTGCGTATACTCAAGCTAAAATTTTTACCAGAGTTTTAGGGTATCATAAGGTCTGTTTGGTAGAAATACGTCCATTTGAGAGTCGAGTATGAAAATCATTTCATTTTTTTGGGTCGTTCTTATGTCGAAGCGGGCTGAAGATAGCGCGCGAAGCGCCTTCTGGGGGTTGGGCCGCGTAGCGGCCAGAGGGCGTAGCCTCCTAATTAAGTACTAATTTATGTTTTCGATCAGATGGACTCGATGGAGAAGCTGCCGCCGGACACGGAGCTGATCTCGGTGACGCCGACGCCGTACCTGGAGCCGATGTCGCCTCGCTCCCACTTCTCGCCCAACTCGGGGACGCCCCCGGTGCACGGACAGCGGCACCAGCAGCGCAACTCCTACGCCGCCTCGCCCTCCTTCCCCGGCCCGGCGTTCCCGGACAACTCCTTCGGGGTCGAAGGGGGGCCCTTCAACGCCCTCCTCGGGTTCGACCTCCTCCAGGGCGCCCCCGCCGACTTCCCCTCCGTCGTCAGAACCGAGATCAAGAACCTCCTCGAGCGCAGCAACGACGGACTCAGCATCCTCGTCTACTTCGAGAAGAATCAGACACTCTCCAACTCCCTCAGGTGCGCACCCTAAGACTATTTTACTAGGGTTAGGCTACTATTAGGGTGCCCGGTGGCCTTGAAAACCTGAAAACTCGGAATTCAAGGCGACTCGCTGAAAAAAAATGTCATGCTGTTTTAGCACCTAGGATGTCGAAAATGTGTCTGGTGATCCTAAGATGCCGCCTTGATTGCCCACGCGGTTGAATTTGCATTCATTGGATGTAAAGTTAACTGCGGGGGCAGTAAAGGCAGCATCTTGGGATCGCCAGACACATGTTTGACATCCTAGGTGCTAAAACAGCACAACATTTTGTTAGATCTTGAAAAGCTAATGAAACGCAGGGAATTCTTAAAGAAATTTAGCTAGCAGCGTTTAGTAGAAGTCAGCGTAATTGAAAGGAAATAATTCAGATCGGAAATTTTGTTTGAAGGCCAGGGAAAGTCAAGAAATTCAAAAACAAAGAGATTGTTCTTATTATTAAAGTGAAATAATGAAATCATGTAAAAAGAAGAATGACTAACTTAATTTATGAATTATTTTTGGGAACTTCAAGACGTCACATCTCCCTCAATGCTGAGCTTTCAGGGTCGACCCTGCGTCAAAATGCCCAGATTCTATTCCTTTTTGCAGTGGAACCCTTAACTCAATTTTGAATCATCGGGAGATAAGGTCCTGTTTTCACAGATCCTGTCACAAATCATTTCCAAAGTAAGATTTTAAGGAGAAAACATGTGACGTTCATACTTCTAGCGCAAACCTCGTGATATTGGTTCATGCGCTGAAAAGAAGTATCACAAACTCAACTGTACTCCCGGCTGATTTTGGCTCAGTCATAAGAGTAGTTGCAACAGCCAGAGGAGTGGTAATTCAATCACACATTCAGCTGACTCAACCGTACCTTTGGCTGCTGCAACTGGCACCTGGCTCCAAAATCAGCCTGGAGTATAGTTGGGAGCTTGGTTCTCTTTTCCGTGTGCCGACGAGCATTTCTGACGAACAGACCTGTTCCTCTTTTTTTTTTTTTTTTAACTACTCCTTAAATAGCCCACAAGGGCTAATCCTAAGAGTAGAGTCCCTTTATACCCAGAGTTAAGACAACTCGATTATCAGCTGACTGGCAGCCGGCCTTGGCTGGCCATGGAGGCCGAAACGAGTGCACCCAAACGAACGATATTGAGGGATAAGGATGAGGAATCCTGCGATGTCTGTCACACAAAAACAACAACATCAACAAATTAATCAATTAAAAAGAAAATGAGATTGGTTTGTGAATAATTTCTTAATCTATTTTTATTTTGGACCGATAGAAATAACAATTTACTCTTGATAAACCACAATTAGGTAATATTTTCATTATTCTTGTTGACATTCGAGGTACCGCCATCTTGGTGCACTCGTTTCGGCCTCCATGAGCGAGAACCAATCAGAATTGGATTTTTCTTTAGGCCACTTTCAACCCAACCCTGGTGAGTTGTCTTAACTGTGGGTATAAAGGGACTCTACCTAAGAGATCCTCTAAGAGATGTAGTTACCTTTCTTTAAGAACTGGGAATTTTGATTGTTTCCAGATCGAAACTGGTGCAAATCGTGATCGAGCACGAGTGTCGCGGGGACCCCGGACGAAAGATCACGACGGACCGGTTCATCGAGCTGGCGGCCATGATCGCGAAAACCTTCCCGAACGAGTCTCCGGCCGCCTACTACGTCCCCTTCTCCATCGAGAACGGCCGCCAGAAGAACGCCCAGGGGAAGCTCTGGGCCCGCTACAACAACCAGAAGCGCCTCTACCGCTCCACCGGTCTCCTCAAGTCGGCAAGACACCACGACTCCCTCTTCTCCGACATGTTCTTCCTCAGCGCCCGCTAATCTCACCCCCAACCCGCCCATATACCTCCACTCAACGCATCCGCCCCCAACCGTTGAGTACCGTCATGCAGAGCGTATAGACTGATTTCGTGGTCACTTCATTCTTGCAATATTTGACTTAAACTTGGAGAAAAAAACCCATGGGACCCGAAGTTGAGGTCATATGGATCTCTGAAGTACTTCGGTATATATCGAAGGGTTCAGGTCACACATCGGAAGTACTCCGGTATATATCGAGAGCTTCGTACGTCTAACTCGAACTTCGGCAGCTCGACCTCAAGTTTTCGGATGCGTGATCCGAAAACTTCAGAGATCCATATGACCTCAACTTCGGGTCCCATGCACGAAGTTTTTTTCTCCGTGTATATTTACAACAGTTACGATATGTTGCACAATCGTTCAGTTCCGCTGGTCACAGAATCGTGTTTTGATCTTTGATTCTTGCAGATTTGCTAAAATAATAAAATCCGTCCGGTTCAATATTAACCGAGATATCGCGCTTTGAGGAAGTCGGTTTGTGGCGCCATCCACCGCAGTATGCGACAGCTTGGTTTTTCCACCTTGCTTTCATCCAAGTTTCACGTTGTGTATTCAGTACGAAACTGTGTGGCTCACTTACTGATGAAAGCAAGGTGGAAGAATCAAAGGTGTAACTGCCGAGGTGGATGACGTCATAAACCAACTTTTCCAAAGCGCGATATCTCGGTTAATGTTGAACGTAGAAAATCGCTGTTTGGACAGATCGTATTATTTTTAGCTAATCTACATGAATCAAGCGTCAAAACTCGATTCTGTCACCAGCGCAACTGACCCATTGATTCGCTGTATCTCAAACCAAAATAACCGAGCAGAACAAAACAGCGTGTTTAAATTGTGTGTAAGATAATTAGATAAGATAAGATAAGATAAGATAAGATAAAACTTTATTATGCTCCTTTTTTGCAGTATAACAAGATTATTTAAATAAGTGCGAACAAAAGGAAAGTAACATAATAAAACCACCCACTAAGGTTGGACCTTGTGTCGGGTGGGGTCTTATTAATTGACAAATAAATGTTCACTAATCATTAGAAAATGAAAGAAAGGAAATTCATTCCAATTTTACCATTAACGAGTCATAAATCTGCTCACGACTTGTTCAACACGATAAATTTCGATTACAAAAAACACCAGGACGATTTTTACGACCACGACGCGAATACGACAAGACCATGTGTCTGTTTACATTTAAGTCATCGAAACTGCTATAGAAAACAGTGGAGTAGCCACGAAATCAGTCTATGGTCTCCGGGGGATTCATTTCTGATCAGCGTAGCTATCTCAGGCTTCACGGAGCTTCTAGAGGTAAAAAAAAGGCTCAAGTTGCATGCGGATGATTCAAATAAATGAAAGAAAAAGAGATTTTATTTCCTTTCACCACTCAGATTTTACTCAAACTACATACTTGGGCGCATTTACTTAGTTCCAAAACAAATTGCGTGCATTACATCGGAAACAAAATCTTTTAAACCTGGACCTCTATTACGGCAAGGTTGGAAAAATTGCAGCAGCAGGCTGATTGTTGAAAGTGATAGACAAAGAGATAGACAAAAAAGACAAGTGGAAAATGGAGCGATCTTATTGGTTGAAATGGACTATTTCTGTCAAACGGAACTAAGCGCCAATTTGAGTTCCTTTTGAGGAATTTTGAATCCCGGGTAGCGCGTTCTGTCAAACGGAACTAAGCGCCATGGAAAAGCATTGCGAGTGTAGGACGGAACGAGCCCGACGCCCGGTTCCGCCGCCAATCCAAGCCCCCCTCTACCTTCCTACCCCTATGGCGCTTAGTTCCGTTTGACAAAAATACATCCGAATGTGTGTTGCTGTAGACAGAGGGGACAATAATGAGCTACCACTGTAGTGTATCTCGTGAGTTGATGTTACTCAGTCTATTACTTACCCACTTTACCCATTGCAATCATCCGCTTCCACCAACAGAATCACTCCATTTCCTCTTTGTCTTTTTTGTCCATCGCTTTGTCTATCAATTTCAACAATCAGCCCACAGGTCATGATCGTTGAAAATTGGCATCAAACGCAGCGTTCGTGCCAACGGTTAACAGTCCTGAACCTAAAAAACCAAAACCTAAATTTTGCTATTGTTTCTTTCGTGAATTTTGCCATTCGAATCAGCTAGCAATTTGCAAATCTCCGCAACATGTAGCAGACCCATTACCGCACTGCACTTTTAGTTAGAAATCCTCTTAACCTCATTCTCAGAAATTCGACGAAAATTTCCCTGCGTTGACTTTTTTTAGCCTTTTCATCTTAAAACTGAACGATAGTGCGGTTTATTATTCATAGAATTGCACTACTTTTGCGAAATCACTGTTTCTGATTCCAAGGTATGCATTCGATTTCACATGGGTCAATTGTGTCGATATTTTCGGACTTTTCCCCATGTCTGATGCCAAATCTTCGTACTAAATATAATTATTTGGAGGCCTACTCAGTTTCGTATATTTTTAAAATCTATGGAAATATTTAGATACTCATTGCGAGGATACTTATTTATCTGATCAATCGCCATTAGGCGGGCATAGTCCCAGTCAATTTGGGAAAAAATATGTAATTTTTTTATGAGAACCTTTTGCGTTTATTTCATGTATGTATATTGTCTCTTACGTATATTTCTTCCATTTTACAACCAATGTAAAACGTAAATGTCGCACAATTATCTATTGTTTCATGTACCTCACTTTTATATTTTCACATTCTACCTCCAACTTATTCTCGGCCTAAAACTTGATCAACGAAGGTCGGAGTTTAATGAGACAGGTTGCCTGGGTAAATAACTCATTGCTGTAAGTATAAATTATCTTAGTAGTTCGCGTGGTTTGTAACGTAGTTTCGATTGATATTGTCGAATTATTACCGTATTTGTACCATGAAAAACATTCAGAAATGTCAGTTAAATGTCGTCCACTTGACTCGGCACCAATACATTTTTATCTTAAAAAAATAACACGGATGTTCGCATGTAGTCTGAATAAAGCATGATGTAACTGGACTCTGTTTTTTTTGTTCGACAAAAAAATGACTCTAAAAAATAAATAAATGAATAAATCAAAGAAAATGAAAAATGTCGGAGTTGTATCAATTGCTCTGTTCGGATTAAGAATCATTTCATTCGTAATTTAGAATCAAACTATGTACACATGTTGCGCAGTTTTAAGAATATAATCCAGAAGTTGACTCAGAAAACTTTTTGGTCAAATTTTAAGATTGACTTGTATCTTTAGATGATAATATGTAAGTGATCTATCATTGATATTTCATCAGAATTAACTGTCTTATACTTATTCTATTTTAATTTTTTATTTCATGCTATATTTTTTATATCGATTATTTCTTTATTCGTTATCTTTGGTTTGTGTTTTGTTATGATAAGAAGTAGTTAGTGGACTTTTTTTCTTTTTTATGAATCGTTTTATTTATATTTTTGGACATTATTATTCTATCAGTTTATTTATTTATTTATGTTTGTCTTAGTTTCAATTACCACGGATTCTTCAAGTATTCTACATTTTTACCCGTTAGCTTGGTTTCTCAAAGGTGCAAAGGTTTCGACCATATGGGAATTTATCGGTCTTGTCTTTTTCGTCTTGACTTAGTATAAATTATATATATAGGAAAAATAAATTAAGCAAAACGCTCGTCGCTCTATATTAATTACTAATCAACGTTTTTAGTAATATAAAACATATTATTTTAATATTTTTTTTTACTAATGAATAAGAATTCTCCACCTCTTATCATCTTTCACAATTCCGATCGTGAAAGTGTATACACTTAGTACAAAGGTTTAATTAATCAGACACCAATCTTCCTCTGCTTGGCCTCCTCTCATATGTGACAGCAGTGGTTTCTTTTCTCTCAAATTCAGTTGAATCTCTCTTAAATTCTTTTTGAATTCTTTCTATTCCTCTCTCTTTGTTCTATCTATCTTTAAAATCGCAAGTTCTGTTCTAGTCTGTCTCTTGTGCCCGCTTTTTTAAAAAAGAAGAACATTATGTCGAGTATAAGTATAAAAACACTAAATTAATTGATAATAACGCCTTCTCTATGATTAATTAAATATATTTGTACCAATACGTCCATGGTACGATATATACATCGACATTGCGAGGTATGAACTACAAAAAAGTCACATGTTTCTCTTCAAAATTTTACGAAGAAAACAATAAATCATGCAATGGAAAGTTCGAGAATCAACTTCTGAACGAGAACTTAAGAAGTATTCTCAACACAGATCAAGTGGAAGTTGGATAATAAAAATCGTTGCTCCTCTGGCGTAAGGGCGTATCTTGACTTCCGCATGAGCCTCAGAAAGCATGCCTTTGTACGTAAAACAGGGCTCTCGTGGAAATCCAGGTACGCCTTTACGCCAGAGGAGCAACGGAATTACATCATTTGTACTTTTTGCCATTTTACCAATGTCGATTGTAGAGCCTTCTATATTCTGTAGGAGTTGATTTCCAGATTCTCCGCTCTGTGATTCGTTTTAATACCCCGCAAATTTTGAATAGGAACCTTTTTGCGTACTGCTTTAAAGTATTACAATTTTGTTTCTAAAGGCTTGTTGTCATTATCGTTTACTGCCTGGAAAGAGACCACGAGTCAAAAAATAACATTTTGGTTTTTCACAGCCGTTTGGTCTGATATCATTCCTAACAACGATGTTCTTCTGCCCCTTTACCTTTCCTGGGGGATAGGATTATAGATTTCCAAGGGCGGGTACACCAGAACAGTTTGAGCTTGTCACAACTTTCTCACTTTCTCATAATATTCCTCTTTGCTGGTTTATCAAAATCAGATTGTGACTGATCAATACATCGATCAAAATTCCCATTTCTGTTTTATTTCCTCTTCCTTACTTTTACACTACATTTCTGACATTTTGATTAATTCATCAGATGATTACTGGTTTTTTTTTGTTTTTTGTTTTTTTTACTGACGCCATCTCGTACATCTTTATTTTAATAAAAAAAAACTGACGCCATGATGACTGATGATGATTATTATTATGAACTTCATCGTCAACATCATCGCATCCTCATCATTGTTGAAACTATTCTCATGTAAGTAAAGCTCTATCATAAGCTTGTCATCTCATGTATCGAGTCATACGTATTGAAACGCGTGGTGCGAAGAGGGTTCCTTCCAGTATAATTGGACGTATTTCTGCCAAACGGAACTATGTGCTTTAAGACATGAGCCCTGAGACCCATAAGAATATATGCTTAACAGGGCTCACGTCATAATGCACATAGCTCCGTTTGGCAGAAATACGTCCAATTGATGGCAGTGGCGTGGCGTGAATTGCGATGTATCGATTGTTATGCCATTTAAACCTGTGGAAAAGGATCGATAAACAGGGTTTTCGCAGCGAACACCATAATAATCGATTCTTTACCATAGGTTTAAATGGCATAACAATCGATAGGGGAGAGTGGGGCAAAGTGGAGTGGTTTTCGTAGAATGGCGGAAAATCATAGTAGAATGAGATTTTCTGCCCATATTTTTGATCAAACTTGATGCTGAGGATATAAAGTATCATACTTTCAAGAAATTTGGTAATTTTTTTTAAAAAAAATCCTCGAAAAATCAAGGTGAAAAAATATTGCTGATTCCCACTTTGCCCCACCATAGCGGGGCAAAGTGGAAAGCAACATGGGGCAAAGTGGAAGGTAAGGGACAAAGTGGAATAAAGAGCTGAGGATGTTTCAGAAACGAGAGAATGTTTACCTAATCAGGTGAGTAAAAAAGTAGGTATGAAAAATAATGGAAAAAATTAGGTACTGCTTAAATAAGGAGAGAACAACGGTGAAAGGAACAATTGAGATTTTATTTAAATTTTTTTTTCTAAAATGGAAAATAATACTGAAAAATAAATATCGTACAATTTGACAAATTTAAGTAGGAAAAATTTGACTACAAAGGGAATCTAATTCAACTCAGTCTCATAATCTTTTCAAAATTTGTACATTTATAAGACTTTGAAGTTTACAATTTAGTTAGGTACCTGGTGCTGATTGGGTTATCAAGAGAATGATAGTGCCACTGCCACTTTATATTGGATCCCAACTGACAATTTACTATGAGGACAAAGGACCTATTTTGTCGTACCGAGAGCACAGGTTGACAAAAGTAAAATATTTGACACATTTTTCATGAAAATTAATACCTTTAAACGTTGAGGAATCAGAACAGAAGAAAAACTGAGCATTGTATACTACTGGGGGCAAAGTGGAAGCTGATATTCCACTTTGCCCCCAAGAGAGTCTCATCGTATTTCTTAACATATTAATTATAAAACATAATTTCACACAATTTTTTAACAGTCAACGTGTGCTAAAGGATCCATAGAATAGTTAAAAATCAACAGAAAATAATTAAGAAAGAACCAATTACCTGCATCTAAAATGTTTCGTCACCCAAAACAAATCGTCCCAGCTGGGCGAAATTTCGAAGCTGAATATTTTAGGTTATTTGTTTTGATTTCAACACAGAAACACTTTTAAATAGACGGGACACCTCAATAGTTTCATTTTCTACACCTAGGGGCGCCCTATGTGTGCTGTATTTTGCTATAACCTCAATTTCCACTTTGCCCCACCCTATCACTTTGCCCCCACTTCCCCTACATCTCAATTCACGCCACGCCACTGATGATGGAGAAAATAGCCCTCTCGGCACCTAATGGCTCTATCAATTCCGAAGGTCTCTATATTTATACATATTTCGAGATGAAGCTTCAAGTTTCAATTTTATGGAGGCCATTAGTGTCCACTCGATTAGTGGTACTTACAGCATCAATGACCGCTGGTGAAATCTATTCGAGAAAATGTAAGACTTCATTTTCCGTTGTATATCAAGGCCCAATGCAACTACGGAACAATGTTTATTGCAGAGGTGGATAAGGTTATTTCTCGAACCGCGCAATTTTTTACCTTATTCGTTAATCATACCTAGGAAAATTCGGTGTTATATTGTAATCTACTGTTCTAGGCTAAGGGTTTTGCGTATTTATTATTGAATGGTTTTGATGTATAGACTTAGTTAGAGGAGATAAGGTTGCAATAAATTTATTAGTAATAATGAGAAATATACAAGTAGTTTAAACGAATTTGTAAACCGTGGTATGTCAAGTAAGTGCCCATCCTCCAAAGAAATTTTGAGTTGTCTTTTATTCATTATATTTATGTTTGTTGCATTTTTCATTTTTGTTTTCTTCGAAAATGGGTTATGTTGTTTTATTATTCGCCTCCTGGTCATGTTGATAATGTTTGCACAAACTTAATTTGTTTTTCGTGCTTGAAACACCCACCCATTACTTTATTTGATCGTAAGAAATATTTTTTATCCTCACATTATTTATGAGTAGGGTAAGGTTCCGGGTATGTTTATCCTTATCAGACACCAAGGTACTGTGCTTAATGCAGCTGAAACAGTATAGAATTACATACTACAGAGAGTCAGTATTATCATTTTGTAGCTTTTCGGGACGTACTATTTATCGGCTTTTTTACTCTGCTCTGCAGCTGTTACTATACGAGTTTTACGTTCTAAAGATGTTAGTGTAAGTTTCTTAGATCAACCTTAGTTCTTAAAATTTTTGCCATAGGAATCAACACTATTCTTTTTTATCTTATGAAACGACGAATTTGGTTAAAATTTTGTCAAATTGTAAAATAACGTATGTTTAATAACAAACTTTTATTAATACCCATCGTGGATTAAAAATTGGAAGAATGGTTTCTGTATTATTCGATATTTGTTTTGTTTTAAATCATTTATCAACCAATGAGTATTAGATCTTAAAACCCATATTTGATGTAATAAAATATATCGTACCCAAACTAGTCGTTTTATTTTTGGCGCGTATACGTAGTATACCGCCTTTGCGATCGTTTCGACCCCCCCCTCGATACAATAACCGAGTCCCCTAGTTCCTTACCGAAAAGTGACTACCGCGAACTTCTGAGATTTTCCAAAGCGTGTAAAAAGTTTACTAATCCGTCAATAATAATGATTAAAATTTGTTTCTCATTCTGGGGCCCGCTAGTTTATGTGTAATGAATACCAAGAGTCTACGTTTCTTGGTTTTTTTTAAAAAAACCTTAGAATGGGGCGCGCTGATTTAAAATATGCATATATAAGCGGAAGCAAGCGAACTGATTCGAGGATGGCTGACCAGTTCGGCACTCCTTGAATGAGAATTTCACTCACTCCGTTTTGTTCACAACGTTGCTTTGACATATCTCCACAACACTGTTATCCTTTTCAAAAGTTGGTACTCCTTGCTCTGATAGTCGGGGCCACCAGGATAGTGGTAAGTGCAATCTGTGATGAGCCTCGAGACTCATTAGACCATTTGCTAAACGTGGCTCATACAGGAGTCCACTAAGCCCTCTCGTCCCCACGCTCCTGATCACTGCGTCGGCGTCACGAAGAACAATGGGCCTTGGGTCCCAACGCGGCCGATACCCGTACCCCAATTACTCACGCTTCATTAACCATTTCACCGTCACGCTAGGATTCATCCAATTTTCAAAAAAAATTGTTTCGCATGTATTTAGCAATTTTTTTCCTTACTCTCCGTTAAAACACAAATAAAAAGAGACCTCATTCATAAAAATCGGCCGAATAGAAGAGAAGTTACAGTAATCGAAATCCGAAGAAATCAACAAAACCTCGACTCCTCGATACGAAAAATAAAATGAAGGGGAAAAAAAGAAAGTATAAATTACAATTAAATATAATTGACCTCAAAATTTGACAAACAATTCATTTATATACCTAACGCTGAAAAAACTGGGAGAAATTACAAAAAAATTGCCTCTTGCAAGGGGCTTCTTTGTAAGAATTTTGACCTGAAGACAACGGTCGAATAACAGCAGTACTCCATACAATACACGGTGTGCCTGAACGAGTTAAACATTTTTCATACGTCCAAATCGAAAAATCTTTATATTTTAACTACAATGTTTCTTGAATCGTTTAAGCAAAAAAAAAAAAAAAAAAAAAATTCCGTCGAGATTCTGGAACGCAAAGGCGCTTTAAAAGTATTCTGGGGCTATAATAGCTAAATCACCGGTAGTAAATTCGTTATATTATTAAAAAGAAATTGACTCCATAGTTTAATTCCTTAGTTTCTTGAATACGAATTATTTTAAGCACTTAAACATTTATACCACCAATTTTAGCCATGGGGTGATTTCCTGAGAGCCGATAATATCACGAATTTCTCATAGAACCCCTCAACAGTGGCTTGCTTTTTTGGCAGCCGATTCGGCCATCGAACCGGAGTTTAAATGGAAGCTGATAATAACCCAAAGCTCTGAGAAAAATTTTGAGATGAGTATAAGAACGGTTTGTTGTAAGTAGCGAGGAGAGGCGGGCAAAGCGGCTAAAATCCTATCTAATTTTTACAGTTTTTCTGTTGAATTAATGTTGCCGCGGGCTTCTGACTGTCCACACATAGTTCTGTTCAGCATATCGATACATAAGTATTTACATTTTACATACGTAGAATCTAATTTTCACGTCGGGGAGTTGACATATTTTGATTTTTTCGATTTTATACGGAAAATTGATGGTTTTTCGGGATTGAAATTATTATTGTTTCATGAAAAATAAATGCACCCAAAATGACTATAGCATATTGATTCTTACACATTTGCACTTACAAAATTGGTTGGTAAATTCAACGAGTGGGTGCATCGACCTGGTATATCAAGTTTCTGCAATTTTTTACGGCAAATCAGTAGATTTTCGGGATGTAGATTGCTTACTTTCAATTCATGAATGAATAAGCAACGACATGGTTGAACTTCTTTGCATGGAAAAGACGTTTTAAAATAACAAAATCAAGACGTATTTAATGCAATTGCATTTATATCGAGTCAATTTCTTTTCAATAATATAACGGGATTTTTACTACCGGTGATTTGGGTATTTTAGCCCCAAAATACCTTTAAATCGACTTTATCTTCTAGGAGTTCGACAGAATTTTTCCTTTCTTCGCTTAAATTATTCCGTAGCACTTTTCTTCAAGAATCTGATAAGATTTTGCTTGAGGCAGATCAAAAAACTTAAATTCGATCGAATAGCTTTCTACTTTCACAATACACGGTCTCGTCAAGGTGCGTCTTTGACCTCGCAGTGTTGGATCGTGAATTCTCTTTTTATGCTGTTTGCCTATTTTGAAATCTCTGTAAATGAAAACTAAAGGGGTTGATATGTGCGAGTTAATGACGCGCCTTATCAACACATTGTGTTGGAGTTCACTGCTTGTTTTTCTTCTGGTTCTACCTCTTTGACACCTCGTTTAGCACTCTTTATACTGCTCTTTTATATTGAATCGCAAATGATCCTTGAGTATGTACTATATCAGTGTAATTTCATTTGAATTTTGCTAGGAATGTGACATTTTTCATCATCATTTTTTGTTCCGTTTAGAACGGCATTCTCTGTTGCGATTTTTACTGAGTATCGCAATCTAGCAAACAAAATAAATGAAAACAAATGACCCAAGAAAAATTTAAATTCACCCTTACGTAGCGAGGACTTTCTATAACTCAAGAAACTTTGCGCTCTAAATTTTTTGTGAAAAGTGTTCGCATGAAGAATTCTGATCCAAAAAGCATCAGAAAGTTAGAGAATTTTATGCTCAAGAACCCTAAAAGTCTGGACTAGTCAGGGAATTCTGCTGCAAAATCTTAAAATTTCCCGGTAAAAATAATCGTTCTCCAAGGGCGAATTTTAAAAAGTAGTCACCAGCTAAGTCGTAAACACATGTCACATGCTAGAGCTAGAGTATCTGTATATGGGAGAGTATTGCCATCTCAATCCTCTCACTACAGAAAAAGTGTGCCGCTCTCTGATTGGTCGGTTATCATGAAGCCCCAAAATTGGCCCAATGTAAACAAACCCCAGCCCCTTCGCTCTAGTTTGGCCCAATGTAAACAAAAATATGGCGACAAAGTTCTGCAAAGTTCTACAAAGTTCTTGACGTGATTTTGGATGTGATAGACATTTTTGTATGTACAACTTCTGAATTGAGTTCAGATCGAACTTTGATGGATATTTTTGCCAAATATTAACCTTTGAGAGTGATTATTATTCATTTCTCAACCGATGATACGGGTTGCTCTGGGTCGGGTTTGTTTACATAGGGCCAAATTAGAGGCTTCATGATAGCCTGAAAGTGATGAACCAAGCAGAGAGCGGCACAGAGATGTCAATACTCTCCCGTATTCACGTACTTTAGCTAAAGTTCCATTTTGAAAGCCAAGGAAATGGATGTGTTGCATGTGTGAGGAATTTGCGATTTGACTATTAATTCTTATGTAAAAGTTCGCAAGAAACACGATGGTGCCACTGGTTTTCTCTGAAATCAACTCCCAAGCTCAAAAAAAGCTCTCAAGTTGAGGCCAAAATGGAGGGGATATCCCACGCTATCCTGAGAGTCCACCTCTACATCAAGACAAACTCTCCATGCAAAGATAGGGAGCAAATATATTGACAGGGCTGCCACTTTATTTGGGGACTTAAAAACTGAAAACACGGCAATCCTGCTAATGTATTTGCTCCCTATCTTTGCATGGAAAGTTTGTCTTGATGTAGACGTGGACTCTCAGGATAGCGTGGGATATCTCCTCCATTTTGGCCTCGACTTGAGAGTTTTTTTTTGAGCGTGGGAGTTGATTTCAGAGAAAACCAGTGGCACCATCGTGTTTCTCGCGAACTTTTACATAAGAATCAATAGTCAAATCGCAAATTCCTCACACATGCAACATCTCCATTGTGTAGCCTGCCCAAGTTCTCTTTGCAGAAATAAAAGGACAGTTTTGTTTTTCAGCCACTTTGGAGGCAAGTGAATCGCGGCTAATGACGCTGAGTAAGGTTAGCCCCTCGGCAGCGAAACCGTTCTCGTGCGACTTGTGCCAGGAGAAATGCTACGCCCGGAAGGAGTCGCTGTACCGGCACCAGACCTTCGAGTGCCCCAACAACATAGAAAGACTCTCCTTCCCGTGCATGTTCTGCAGCCACATCGCCAAACAGAAAACCCACCTCGAGAGGCACCTGCGAGTCGTCCATAAGCTCCGCCCTCACGATATACCCAAAGACCTTCTACATCCCACCTCCGTACATTCCTCGTCTTCCGTCACGTGATATGATGAAGAACTTGTGCACAGATTTGACTTCAACCTCCCTTATCTTATATCTTCTACTCTATAATCAAACAAGAGGATGACTAGTTTTTGAAAAGTCAGGGAAAACCAGCAGGCAGCCTGATTGTTGAAATTTTGTGTTTGTCGGGTAGACATAGATGACATAGGTTAAAAGGCGGACTGTGATTGGTCGGCTATGTTTTACCGCTGCTTTGCCGTGCCTATGTCGGGTGAAACTCACGGCAAGCTGAAGGCACCTCTCAAGTTTTCGACGTATGTCGTCTATTTCACCTGACACAGGCACGATAAAGCAGCGATAAGACATACCCGACCAATCACGCTCCTTTTAACCTACGTCATCTTTGTCTACCCTACAAACACAAAATATCAACAATCAGGCTGCTCGAAAACTGAGCAAATGTTGCCCAACCCTGAAGAGCGATGGAAAAGTCTGTGAACTTTCCTGCAAAGCCCCGTAATTTTTTCCTCCAGCCAAAACATTGCATTTTTTTCAATTTCAATAGACTTTAATATTCAATAAATTTTTCGTGAAAATAATTTTCATGACAGAATGCGATTTTGAAAGTCAGGAAATTTATGCTCAAAATCCCTGAAAAGTTGGGGAATTTTGAAAGCCAGGAACACGTGTAACCCTGAATAAATTGATGCATATATTGTCTGTGTGTTCCCTCTCCACTTCTCTTCGTCATCGTCTCAAACTCTGGAAATTTTGTCTTCTTATTCTCCCGAATAAAATACAAGTCAAATTCTGATTTTAGCCTTAAAGGTCTGCTGCATTCCTTTTTGTCTGTAAAAAGTCTGCAATACATCGCACAACTGCAACTGTTTTGTTGCAGCTCAGTTGGTTTTTTATTTTTATCTTTTTGAGCAAATCTATAATTCGTATGCCAGTTTGTTTCACAATTGTTGCGATCAGCTGATAAAGTAAAATGATACTATTTTTAGGTTAACAAATCTATCTGTGATTTATTGTAAGTTAAAATTTTGACCATGTCTTCTATTGTCATCACAATAAAAAAATTTAATTGAATTTGAGAATGTTCTAAAAAAAAACCCAAAAATCCTCTTAATCCATGACATAATGCTTGCAACTTAGCTATTGCAAGTACTCATTTAAGTTCAAATGAAGTAAACAAAAAAACAAAGGCAAGGAAAAGCGTAAACCGGCTAAATTACCCCTTTTATACCCCTTTGTCAACCAGGGGAACAATAGAAATACCCCTTTCATACCCCTTTGTCAACCAGGGGAACAATAGAAAAATTAAATTATGCTTTGTTTGTTTGTTTTTGGACTGCGTCAATTGCTTACAAATTTCGTCAAGTCTTATCGAACAAAAATTTGCTTTTTCCCGCATCAAGATTTTTGACGAGAGTATTCATGTTTCAGTTATCAAGGTCAAGGCAGACCCGGAGTATTTGAATTTCAGCCAGTTTTTCAAGGAGGAGCAGCATGGCGAATCGATGGATCACAGCGACGCATTTCACGGCAAGCGACCATTCTTCTGTCAACTTTGCCGAAAAAGCTTCAAGAGAAAAGGCACCTATAAACAACATATCAACTCCGAGTGCCAGTATAGCGTTGACAAGGTCACCTACCCCTGTCGTTTTTGCACCTACGTTGCCACGCGCAAGAGCAACCTCAAACGACACCTCATACTCACTCACTCCAAACAAGAACCCAATATACCCTAATAACACCATTCCTTGCTATCATTAGTTTTTTAAGTTCCCTCTTTTCCCTTCACCATCTTGTCTGGGGAGTGGCGATTCTTAAAAGTTGTCAACACTGTTTTTCCTCCATCTAAATGTACACCTAGAAAAAAGATTGGTAGAATTTACCATTCCTTCACGCTGTATTTCACACAGCGTCAATTCAGAGTCAACTCTGCCAGAAGAAGGGTAAACGTCACTATTTACTGGTACAGTTTACCATTCCTCCGGCAGAATCGACTTCAAATTCACGCTGTGTAAAATATAGCGTGAAGGAATGGTAAATTCTACCAATTTTTTTGCTCGGTGTATGCAAAACAATCGACTCTTAGTGATGCAGCTTGTCGCATCTAATATCGATATTTTTAATGGATTTAAAAGGAGCAAAAACAGTGCCGCCGACTTGCAAAATCGCCACTGTATCTGGGGTCCGTCGCGTCTATCATGAGCTCTTAATGCCTCCTATCTCTTAACTTTGTAAGTATAGCGGATGAAACGCCGTAGCCCAGGAGTGCCCATTTTACACCCAGCGCTTCAATTCGTCGCCCTCCTATTGTTCAGGCGTAAGTGCATTTCGCGATGAGCCCTGTCGTCCATTCACTGAAAAAAAATTCTCGGCGTTTTTACCAAGGTCCGTTGGTACCTTTACCATCTCACTTTTTTTACCAATTATTGGTAATTTTACCAAGACAGACTGGTAAGCTTACCAAAAAACCGGTATTTTTACTGTTTTTTTTTCAGGTAAGAATACCACTTTTATTGGTAATCAATTCCCGGTAACTTTGCCAATCTATCTCGGTAATTCTACCACAGTCGATAAAAAATATTGGCGTTTTTACCAAGGTCCAGTAAAATTACCGAGAAAGTTCAATAATTTTACCGAGATTTCTCGGTAAAATTACCAATTCCATAAATGGTAATTTTACCAGGAAAAAACTGGGATCAAATAGAGCCCTGAATTCTCGGTAATTTTACCCTTTTCGTAGTGAATACACCGAGATTTTTTTTTCAGTGTTTAACTCAATGCTTTCCCGGGCTCACCTCAATGTGTAGTTACGTCCCTCGGTCAGTCAAGCGACGAACTCCAACGCAAAAAATGAGTTTATGATTGATGAAACCGAGCCAGTAAGTTTCTGAACGAATCTCTCTTTCCTACTCTTTGAATTGGCCTATCCAGAAAATAAGAGACCTGGAGTACCACATCCTGTCTTGATTTCAACCCCATTCCAATATCATCTCATCGGATGAATCGAGCTTCTCAATTTGGATCCTCTGACCCGATCATTTCGTGTTGCAGCCTCAGTGGAATTCGATCTCGGCACTTTGGGCAGGAAAACGAAGAAGGAAGCGTCCATTTCCGGCTCGGTCTTTTTGCCTGGCCCTCAAAAAATATTTGCCTGTCAGTTGTGTCCCAAGAGCTACTCAAACAGACGCCTGCTAAAACGTCACATCGAGAGTGAATGCAAGTTCAGCGTTGATAAACGCACCTTTCCGTGTCGGCTGTGTAGTCACGTTGCGACGAGGAAAGAAAACCTAAATAGACACCTCATTTTAAAGCATTCAACCCCAAAGCGATAGAATAACCTCATTCTGAGGCGTTCTCAACCCGCTCGGGTCATTTTAGGCTTCATTGTTGCAGCAATCAATAAATACAATTGTGATTATGGTAACGCATTTTGCATGTTTGTTAAATGAATGAAATAAAAGAGAAACACAATGCAACTAAATTTTAATTTAAAAAATATACTTGTTATATGTCCAAGGTCATTAGTCATGTTAGACATTTCTGGAGAGTCGATACAATTTTGCAGATTTATGGAGCTCTGAATATTTGGAACTTGAAAATCGGTCAATTACGGTAGTGTCCCTAAGTTTTACTGATCAACATGTTTTCCATCAATTTTAACCGGGAAAATCGCAAGTAGCAAGAATTCTAGTATTTTATGAACACCACAAAATCTTGCAATAAATCCTGATTCAAGTGCTAGAAATAATTTAATGATCCTAAAATGACCCAGATTCCTCAGATGATATTATAGGAACTTGAGCAAAATATTTGCTTATTGGACCCAAGGATCTGAAAATACGCTTGATTTGACCAATGACCTGTCAAGAAAATACCAATGTAGGACCTCAGAAAATGGTATGACCAAAATAGTGTATTTGTAGTATTTTCAGAGCTGATATCAAAAATCTTAATCCTTTTCCTGCACCTTGAAAGGGCTTCTTTTTTCAATTTTGAAATTTGTTTACAAATAGTGGTTTATTGAAGTACATTAACGTATTCAACATGTTTTAAATTATCTCTCAGTAGCTAATTTTGTGGGAAGTCGAGAGGGAGACAATAAAGAACGTTTTGACAACTTCTCGCACAAGGATGTAAAAAGTGACTCTGATATCCTATATCATTATCTATGCAGACATCAAAATCACACTCTACTTAAAGATAATTTTTTTACAGATTGTTTAAACGAATTTATCTGTCCACTTTTTTGAACTCAATAAAATTAATTTGTACCGAATCTAAATCGTTTTCTATGTGTCACAAATCAGCCTTTTACACTTGACTTGGCAATTTCACTCAGATTCCGTGAGGTTTAAGGGCCACTGCAATTTTTTCCCAGAGTATTTTTGAGATTACTGCCAGTAGAAAATCACCCCAACAAATGTTTACAAAAGACTACTTGTATATGAAACTTTTTGATAAAATACACGTCCTCTAAAACTGCGGAATCTCTCCAGTGACTCATGACATCGCATCTCCTATGTCTAGTTTGAAAGTGTGTTTTTAGGAAGAATGAGAAGTTACCGCCCCCTAGCGGGCTGATTATTGATATTGATAGACAAATCGAAAGACAAAGAGAAAATAAAGCGATCCTATGGGTTCGAACGGGTGGTTGTTACAGACTAAGGGGTGAAATGATGCATTTATTTTAGGGTCTCTCACGAGCTGTTATAGTCTATTATTTAACCCCATTAACCATTGCAACCACCCGCTTTCATCGCTCTGATCAGCATGTTCGCTCCACTTTTCCTTTGTCTATCCCTTTGTCTATATGTCACAGCAATCAGCAACCCAGAAGTTGAGCTCGAATTATTGACTCATTGGTTTTTTGTTCCAGTCGTATGTTACACATCAGAAAGGGGGCTGTCGAATATAGGCGAAAGTGAGAGATTGAGTCCGTGTTCTCCGTTGGGACCCAGCGCAAGCGACGAAGCCTCGAGCTCTTGCCAGCCGTTCAAACCTTTCAGATGTCAACTCTGCCACAAAAGCTTCTGCAGTGGTGGCAACCTCAAACGTCACTCTGAGTACGAATGCCAGTACAATGTGGATAAAATCACTTTTCCCTGTATTATTTGTTCCTATATCGCAACTCGGAGAAGCAACCTGAAAAGGCATCTATTCCTGGCGCATGGTAGGAA
Organism: Bemisia tabaci; assembly: GCF_918797505.1. Taxonomy (NCBI): domain Eukaryota; kingdom Metazoa; phylum Arthropoda; class Insecta; order Hemiptera; family Aleyrodidae; genus Bemisia; species Bemisia tabaci. Next base: position 32,654,064 of record NC_092793.1, read on the forward strand.
GTAGGCCTCTTTAGGTACGCCCAGAAGTGCAGAAGCTCATAAAAGATCTCATAAAATTTTTGAACAATTTTTCAACAATTATAAATATTTTAAGCTCACTTTTGAGATTCAGAGTTTCAAAATTTAATTACATTTTGTTCAAGTGTATGACTTTCTTAGAACTTGTTTTAACAGACGCAAAAACGTTGTGAAATGAGCGAAATGCTGAGAATTCAGTTCCGAAATTTTGATAGAAAAAATAACCTGGAGTCCAACTTCGGAATGATTCGTCAAATTTTCGGTCATTTCTTGCGAACCGTACTTTTAACTTTTGAAATTTTTTACAAAATTTCGTGAAATGCTCTCAGCCAAGAAAAAAAAAAGTTATGACAGTTCTTGGTACTTGAAGAATTTCTTTGAAGCTCATGGTTATGAACTCCTGGGTAATAAAGCGCAAGAATGGTAAAAACTCAACGGTAAAATAGTATCTTTATTAGAATGGCAAAGTTTGCGTCGAATTCTCGCATATTTGTTGGAAGTTGCGCCTCTGAAAATTTCTCGACTTCAGATTACATCCTGTGAAAAATGTCGCATCTTTGGATGAGTCGGGTTTGACTCGTAATCTTCAGTGTTTAATCTAGTCCCCCGGAATCGAAAAATTCCTTGACATGATATTTGATCCCGTGAAATTTAATTTTACATCTTTGGACGGGTCGGGTCTGATAAATAGTATTTGGTATTCATTCTAGTACCCTGGAACCTCTGAGGCAATTTATCAAATGGAATTTTGATTCCTCTATCTTCGATCAGTAGCTGGCGAAGAAAAACAAACAATATATTTTTTATTTTTAGTTTTTGAACGCATAATAACACACTTCAACCTTTTTTAAATCTTTTCTTGCCCTTCTGAACTTAACTTCAGCTGAGATGATTTAAACTTAAATCCAGTTGAATGACATTCATAATATGTTTCATCTTGTGAATTCTGTTTGTTTGTTTCGCTATCTTCTCAGGTTGCCTCTAAACAAAAAGAGAAAATGAATTAAGGCTGATTAGGATTCTTTGCTAATAACTCGCTTGATTCACAGTTGTATCTTTGAAATTAATTTACATTTAAGTGTAGACAATTCAATACAAAATTTCCATTTATTTTTATCATAGAAAAATTCAAGCAACCGAATCAAAAAAGTCATCACTCAAAAGTACAATCACATCGTATGAACTTTTAATTAATTTACTCAGTTATTCTTATCATGAGCTGTTGTCATCTTGAACTTTTTTTCAAGCAGAGAGGCAAGCAATAAGCAAAAAACAAAAGAAAGCAAGTTTGTACACTCACCACTGTATTTCCAAATGTAGAAAAAAAAACCAAAGTATGAAAAAAAAAAAAAAAAATAAGATAAGTAAATAATCTCTTTTGAAACCAATAAATTTCTTGTTGATAATTTTTGCAGCAGAAAAAGTATCCAGATTCTATGTCAAGAGCATTTTTTCCCCCTCTTTATGAAATACATAAAATGTCCACGAGGGACTGCTGGCTCATGGCCCCAGATTTTTGTTAGCATAATAAAATATTTGAATTTGCAGTCCTTATTTATTGTTCATTTTATCACTCCGTAATTAAGAGAAGCGTCCTAATCAAATGCGCACTTTCCAAAACTCTCAGATACGTATGAGTATGATTGGTAAGTGCTTTCTTTTAAGATGCGTGATACAGATCAAGTCTTACTTACTTCAAATGTAAGTGCTAGGAAACTTGAAAATTAATGTAGTCGACAAGGTGTGAGGCGATGTACCAAAACGATTTTGGTAGCAGAATATTACACTTGACAACTTGACTTATTTCTGATGCCTCAAAAGTATCAATAGCATCACAAAACAATGGGGTAATCTAATTAGAAAATAATGGTAACTGAATGTTTTCACTTTTTTTAAGAAGGAGTTCATGACGTTGCAAACAATTCAAAGTTCGCCGTCAATTTCACTGGCGATGAAAGTAAAATTATAAAATTCAGAAATAAAGGATGAAGAGGGAAAGTGTAGCAGTCGTCTTGCCTTGCCCACAGATTGACCATTTTCTCTCCCCCAAATGTACAGTACAGTAGCAGCTTTATGTTTGCGTAAGTATGTCGTGACACTGCATTTCTGTGCCATAGTGACAACTGCAGGAATGCGTATCTCATTTGCGGTGTTTCAAAATCCCTGATCCCATTTTCTTTTATCAAAGAAGAGAAAACTAACGCTAATTCTTCAAATATTTATACATAGATTCATCTTCACACAGAGAGGATAAATCAGGTAAGTTTTCAGGACGTTAAGACGTTAAGTATTTTCCATTTCAAATAATGCACGGAATTTGCATCTCTGCAGTTTCACTCTCGCGTCGACCATTGTGACCGTAGTTGAGTTGTGTTCAGGTCGGATAGGCAACTATACTACTTATACGTCCGGACCTGTCGGATAGGCAAAGCGTGGAGTATCATGGAGTTCTGAAGGCGCCTGACGCTGCGATTGTGCTTATGAAGTTCTTGATTCCTTTTGTGACTTTCCTTTTGATGATAATTTTTGCGCTCTGCCGAGGGAGCACGCAAACTGCTTTCAAATGACGAACGATTATACTTGCCTGCGACGTATTTTACTCTTGTTTTTTATTAATTTATTTTCTTATTTATTTATTTTTCTTTTATTCATAGTTACTTTCCTTAGGGAAGTTCTATATGATTTAAATTGTTATTAAAAGAGGAAAAGGGGTCCTTGAACATAGCATAATTAAAAGGACACTTTTTACAAATCTCTAGTAAAATTCAGCAGTAAAACTTCGGAAATGGATCTTTTTGAACTGCATTACAATGATTCACCACCGCACAAAGCACAAGATAATGAAGAAAACAGTTTATAATTAAGATGCACTTTAAGATAGCTGAGAACCTACCTTTACATGTAAAAAAAACTCGCACCATATTTTGTGTCGTATTTTGTATTTTTTGAGGCGACTCATTTTTAAATCCCTAAAAAATTTCCCTAAAATTTCATTTTTAGACTCATACTGCTGAATTTCACTTGAAGTACGTCAACATGGAGCCTCACATAGAGGAGCTGTTCAAAGAATGACAATGAATAAGATCCTTAGTAACAGTTTAATCCCTATGAAGCATTTTTACACGGAGAAAAAAACCTCGTGCGTGGGACCCGAAGTTTAGGTCACATGGATCTCTGAAGTTTTCGGATTGAGCATCTGAACACTTTAGGACTAGCTGTCGAGGTTCAGATCATGCATCTGAAGTACTTCAGATGTGAGAACCGAAGTTTTTTGGATGTGAGAACCGAAGTTTTTCGGATGTGAAAACCGAGGAACTTCAGATGTAAGAACTGAAGTTTCAGATGTGTGATCCAAACCTCAGCAGCTTGACCTAAAGTGTTCAGATGCTCAATCCGAAAACTTCAGAAATCCATACGATTTAAACTTCAGGTCCCACGCACGAAGTTTTTTTCTCCGTGTAGGAAAGGCGCTACTTAGTGTAACTACTAGGAATACGGCCGTCAGTTTCGGATAATGACAAACGCCAAAAAAAGCTTGCATTTTATTTTAACGAGTCAGGTTTCAATTTCTGTTCAGAGATTATATTGATGGATGCGGAGGAGATCGAGCCTTTGGTGCGAAGGCAGCACCTCTCAACCAAAGCCAAGGACAGGCCCTTCAAATGCGACCTCTGCTCGAAGTCGTTCAGACGCAAGTGTCATCTGACGCGACACAGTATTTCTGAGTGTCAATTCAACGTCGACAAGCCCCAGTTTCACTGCAACCTTTGTCCATACATAGCAACGAGAAAGGACTCACTCAAGCGGCATGTCATTCTTAGCCACACGCTTCAAAATCGCAAACGCGCTCTCAAATTAAATGAAATTTTGTAAAGTCAACCATCTGAAAACACGTAACGAGCTCTACCTAGAGTCCCTTTATACTGAGAGTCAAGACAATGTGAATCCATTTCTGATTGGTTCCCGTCTTTTAGGCCTTCACAGTGTCACAAACGGGAATAAAGATTACACTTTCACCGATTGCAAAGATTATAATCTGGAATGGACCAAGGAATTACGGGTTCGGCAAGGATCAAACGGAATGAGAGAAGGAACGGAGAAAGGAATTTGAGAATGGGTCGATCAAAGATCACGAAAAACGTTCAATTTCTCTAATCTTTATTCCCGTTTGTGACTCCATGAGGAGGTGTTGTCTTGACTCTCAGTATAAAGGGACTCTAGCTCTACCGAGTTACGTGAAATTTAGGATTGCTATTGCCGACCCCTTTGGCCGAAGCGCAACTTTTCGTTCCCACCGCCAGAGCAGTGGCGCGAAATTTGAATTTCAACTTTTTTGCAGTTTTGGCTGAAAATAAATGTGACCGTCTGCTTTTGATAAAAATATAAAAATTCAGTGCAAGCAAATTCGTTCAGAATGACAATCCATTTACTTTCGGTGAGGTGGCTGTTGGCTCATGTTTATCAACACCACAAGATCATATTTGTTTTCGACCAAGACTGCAAAATTGTTGAATTACAAATCTCGCGCCACGGTGGCTCTGGTGACGGGAATCGAAAAGCTGTGTTTCAGTCAAAGAAGTCGGCAAGAGCATTTTTACGTTTCACTTACCTCAAGAATATTAGGACAAAACCAGGCTGCAGCCAGATTGTTGAAATTTTTTGTTTATCGGGACGACATAGATGACACTTCGTAGATCAAAAGGCGGAGCGTTATTGGCTGGCTATGTCTGATCGCTGCTTTGTCGTACCTATGTCGGGTGGAACTCACGACAAGCTATCAGCACCTCCTAAGTCTCCGACAGTATGTCGTCCATTCATCTGACAAAGCAGCGATAAGACATAGCCGACCAATCACGCTCCGCCTTTTAACCTATATGTCACCTATGTCGTCCCGATACACAAAAAATTTCAACAGTCAGGCTGCTGATACAGAAAAACGGAGGTCATTTTTGGAAACAGTGCTGAAAGTTAACTTATATCATTTATGAATTTCTTGGCCGGCTTATCCGTGTTGATCAGTTCCATCAATCATATTGGTCGTATTGTATTCATCCTTAAGGCCTCAGCATTACCAGTGTTCAATAAAACTTGCATAAAGTTCCAAAAGTTGTCATACTCATTTCTAACTATTTTTTCCCCGTTGAATTTTTAGATGGATTTTTTTGTAGTTTAATGCCGAATGTTTTTATCAACTTGTTCTCTCAATTACTTTCAGTCCCTTTTCTATTTTTATTACCTTTGACAATGTGATTTATCCCTAAAAATTTCTCTCTCGCCTCTCTGGACGGTCGCAGCTAAAATGACACACATTAAGTAGAAAAAGATGGGATTTTCTGTTTTTGAGTTTTAGTAACAGCCTCTAGAAATCAGCTTCCTTATTCTTGCCCTTAACTTGAGATCTGAATATTCTCGTTCCAGTAATCGTGAGTGGCGGCAGATCTGGGGCAAGACTAGACGATGACTTTCCGTTCCAGTGTGAGCTGTGCCTCAAAGGTTTCAAGTCGCGAGGTTCCGTCGGAAGGCATATTCGCTATGAGTGCGAATTCTCTGTTGACAAGCCTGAGTTTCCCTGTAATTTGTGCCCATACGTCGCCACGCGCAAAGATTCTCTTAAGAGACACTTTACCCTTAGACATGACATGCCAAATTTTTCGAGATGAATTCTCTTCGAACTTCTCAAAAGGTCTCGGTTAGTTACCAACCGATTACCCATTGTTATTTGAAATACTGTTTCTTTAACCCCGTAAAGAAAAAAATTGTGATTATAATTGTACACTTTAGTCGAAATGCATGTAAGAAACATGTGTTCAGTACCAGTGGTTTCCATGTCATAGAAAAAATGTCGAAATCTCAGTTTTCCTAGGTTCATGAACTTTTAATCACATCACTGACGTCAAGACATCAATGGTAAACCTTTCGTTGAATGTCATTGATGATACTCTAAATCAAAGCTGAAGCGACAAGATTCTATCTCGTGCCAGAATCGTTATTATATTTATTTTCTTTAACCCTTTTTTTTCTTACATTCACCATTGTGTCGATAAGAATTAAGTGATTAGTCATTCCTTTTTAAGTTAAAACTTTCGAAAATACATTATTTTGTACTGACTGTATAGTTTTTTAAGTTGCCCTCATGTGTTTTAAATAAAGTTTTTTTAAACCTACTTTTTGTTTTCTCCAAGACTCAAATTTTTTTCACGCCTCTTTTTTTACAATGAAATCAGCTCGAACTCCATTCTCCAGGTATTATCAAGTGATCAAATGAGATGTATTGTTTTGGAGTCAAAATCAAGACTCAAGCTCTTCTCAGGCTCACTGTAGTGACTTCATGATCCCAAGAGGTAATGTGTAGCTTGGCCTCAAGCGGGTAAATGCAAGAAACTTTTTTTTTTAAACGGCATTGCATATTATTCTGATATTTTAAACTTACACTCACTAAAATTTGATTAATCAAAAAACCAGTCGCATTTTAAGATTTCTCCTTAAAAAATAACTGTTATTTGACTATGTTCATTCAATTGTCATGGAGACAATAGAAAGTTTAACAAAGAGAGACTCAGAATCTCTCGATGTGATGTAATTTTATCTTTTCTGTAAACCTCTCGGAGGCAAATAAACAAAAAAAAAAAAAAAACAAACAAACAAACAAACAAACAAACAAACAAAGAATGAAAAAAAAACAATTCAATCAATTTTTGAAAAAAAGCCTCGAATGACGATATTTTATCTTGAAAATTTGTATCGTCACACAGCTCATGTCAAGAGGTTAAAACCTGCATCCAGAACAGTGCCCACATGATCCACAGCGTCGCGATCTTCAGCACGGCTCAGGAACAGTTCGTGAAATGAAAAGTTTCTCGAAAATCCTGTAGGGTTATTTGCAACTCGTCCCCGAAAAATTGCTATAACTCTGTGAGTTTCCAACTGAATAAGCTCAAATTTTGAGGTTTGATAGCGAATAGTATGAACTACAACCTCTCACAAACCTCATTTCGATATCTATCATAGTTTCCGAATTGCAGACTTGGTCTCAGTTGTTTTGGGACACCCCTTGTATCTTATATTATTGTTTTATGTCACATATTTTTCAATTCTTGCGATACGCTCACTCACAGTTCGTTTAATTGTTTTAATGACATGAGGCAATACCCATAATTTTTGCGGCTATCGACAGGTGATAGTCCTCAGGAAAGATTCAGATCTTGGAAATATGACCCAGTTTTCTTTTTATATGAAGTGAAACTTCCCATTTAAACAACGTACACTTTCGTCCTTGTCACAATTCTTTCTAAAAACCTAACCTACCTGACCTCCCGATCATAGAGCAAGCGCTACAACTACTAAACCCCAGGTGGCCCACTAGCTGCCTTTTGGGCCAGGGGACACGCCCCTTAATTTCCTATACAGGGTGTCCCAAAAGTCCGTACCCCCCCCCCCCCCCCACCCGGTAACTTTTGAACGGTTAGAGATAAAAAAACGAAACTTTGGGAACGCTTCTATCTCAAAGGGGACCATCTTTAAGGGGTCCAGACCATCTGAAGATGGTCCCCTTTAAGATAGAAACATTCCTAAAGTTTCGTTTTTCTATCTCTAACCGTTCAAAAACTACCAGGGGGGGGGAGGGGGGTACGGACTTTTGGGACACCCTGTATTGCCCCATCATTTGTCTCGAAACTAAGTTTGTCATTTTTTTTTATTTTTTTCCTTGAATTTGATATCCTTTTAATCATACTAATCAACAATTGTGTTATTCCGCAGGTGTGCACCCTTTGGCGGCGTTCGGAGCCCTGGCGTCCTCGCTGAGCGTTCAGTTCGACCCCGAGCACTCTGACAGCAGCCTGGAGGCCGGCGGCCCCCTGGTCCCCCTGGGGGTCCGCTCCCTGGCCCGCAACCGGAGCTACGACAGCCTCAACACCGTCGAGCGCTTCGAGCTCCAGTTCCCCAACGCCTTCCGGGACGAGCGGCAGAGCAACCTGGACCGGATGGCCGACGCCATGCGGGCGTCCGGCAGGGACCGCATGCGCCGCTACAGGGCCCGCATGAAGCAGGACCCGCTCCGCTACGAAGAGTTCAAAATGAGCGAGAGGGAACGGGCACGCAGGCGAAGGCTTCAAATGCAAATGAAGATGTAGTCCCACTCCGCCGGGTCCCTCCTACCGTCCGCCAAGTATTTTTCACCCCCCGCCCCCCCTTTACCAAGATAAAATAGGGTGTCTTCAGCTCTGGAAAACCTTGAGTGTTCCGGAGATTTTATTAGACCAGGGAAATTATGAAATAGTCGAGGAATTTTCTGTAAAGGACGGGAAATTTGAATGAGTTTGAAATTTTGAATTCTAGAGAAAATCTTGACAAATAATCTCTCTTTTGATGAAACACGAATTGCCTGGTAAACTTGTGAATATCTCTCATCTGATTTTTCGGATAATTTTTTTCGCAATTTCACCTTGAGTTCCTCAAAAGTGTGAGGAAAACCGTTCATAACTTTCCCCAAAAATGAACGAAAAAGTTTGGCAACTCTCGAATGTTCGTACGGCGTTTTTCTTTAACTCGGCAGGATGGGTCCGTTTCGCTGACCAAAGAACTGTGTTCTGATGCTTGATGCTCGTAGATCAGGTAGGAATAAGAAGATCTGTCTGAGCATCAACTTTCTACTTTCAATATTGAGTGAGATATCGCGCTTTGGAAAATTCGGCTCACGGCGTCATCCTCCGCGTTAGTTACACCTTTGGTTTCTTCCACCTTGCTTTCATCAGTCCACACTGAAAAAAAAATTCTCGGTGTTTTTACCAAGGTCCGTTGGTACCTTTACCATCTCACTTTTTTTACCAATTATTGGTAATTTTACCGAGACAGACTGGTAAGCTTACCTAAAAACTGGTATTTTTACTGTTTTTTTCAGGTGAGAATACCACTTTTATTAGTAATCAATTCCCGGTAACTTTGCCATTTTATCTCGGTAATTCTACCACAGTCGATAAAAAATATTGGCGTTTTTACCGGGGTCCAGTAAAATTACCGAGAAAGTCGATAATTTTACCGAGATTTCTCGGTAAAATTACCAATTCCATAAATGGTAATTTTACCAAGAAAAAACTGGGATCAAACAGAACCCTGAATTCTTGGTAATTTTACCCTTTTCTTAGTAAATACACCGAGATTTTTTTTTCAGTGCACGAGTCACGCATTTGCACTAAATACTCATCGTGAAACTTGGATGAAAGCAAGGGCGTCACTACCACGGTGGATGACGTCATAAACCGACTTTTTCAAAGCGCGATACCGTAGTTAATATGGAACGTAGAAAGTTGCTGTTTGGACAACTCATATTATTTTTTGCTGGTCTTCAAGAATCTAGCATCAAAAAACGATTCTGTGACCAGCGCAACTGCCCCATTCTCGGAATTACACTCCACATAGTGAGAGGCCGTTCATGAAATATTTAATTCTAAATTTCGGACTATTTAACCCCCTCTCCCTCTCGTAACGCTTTTGTAACGGAGGTCCCTGTCCTTCAATGCGTAAAAACCGAATGGCGTAACGCTCTCCTCGACCCCCCTCCCCCCAAGTGCGTTACGTATTTCATCAACGGTCCCAGGATAGAGGACACGATCTCAATGAGGAATTAAAATTTTAGTTCATTGAATGATAAATACCCAGAGAAAAAGGTTCGCATGTTTCTACATTTCCAGTGAAATTATTGCAAAAAATGTCTCATTTTTAGTTCTCCCCCCCCCCACATCAGCTTTCTGCCCCAACAGCAAAGCTGAACTTCCTTCCCTCCAAGTGGCTTGCGTAATGTTCGTCCATAATAGCGTCATCATAGAGTTTTTATATGTTAGCTCACAAATTTCCCGAACTTGCAGGAATGAATCATTACCGATCAAAATTATTAACTTCGAAGGAAATGTGTTGCCTTTGATTTCTTCCTTTTGAAATAAAGCCCATTACATCAAGTCCTCGGGAATTAAAAGTTGGGAAGCGGTTACTTTAAATCCGCTCCTTTCGATTCATTTATTTATTTTTTTTTTTTAAATTTTTGCGTGATCCAACTATGTTTGATTATCTTCAAACCATAAGTTTTGTTGTCGATTTTTTTTTAAAGGTATTCTAAATGTTGAGCAGAAAATAGTATGTGTTAAGCTAAAACATAAAGGTTTAGTTCAGCTATTAACATTGAACGAGAAAATATAATAATTTCAAAATTGACATGCTCTTTACTTTGAATTCCCGTGGGTTGGATAAAAAAAATAATAGTCTTAAAATGAAGAGGAATAAAACAATGCTAAAACTCTTCTTTCCAAGTAAGAAACCAGTCGGTCCTTTTGCGGATACAAAATCACCTATTTACCAGAGCTTCTGATGTTTAGTCGTGTCGGTTTAAACCTCCCTTGAGAAGTATGGTAAATTTTCAAACTCCTCTCTTTTATCCGAAATTTACCCTTGTTTATTTTGTTTATTGTTTTTGTCTTAATTGAAAAATTTACCAATGTATAAATCCTCAAAAATTCTACGCTTTTTTATTTTATATAAGTGATAAGTTACTTGATTTGTATTTGTTGTTCTTTGCCACCATCTTTCACAAATCAAAGAAAATTTGCCGTGGCAAAGATTTCTCTTTCCATTTCCGGATTGATATCCACTTTGTTAAATGTATCTTGATCTGCTGATTTTTTCAGTTCTCTCATGCTGAAATCAGGCTGCAAAATTGATCCTAAATCTAGTGTCTTCGGTTAAGGGCGATATTTTTCCCTGTACTGAAAATGATATTCAGTCAACTTGGACTCTTTTCTTAAAGTCAAATCTGACTACATTTTTATTCATTCAACCTCCATGGACTCTTTACGATCATTGACTCTAAAGAGACTTTGAGTTGCTCTCTGTAACGAGTCAATTGGCTCAACTTATGTTCAAATTGGGAACATAATTTATTACTTTATTTTACAGTGTTTACGGTGAAGAAAACTTAACTTACCCCCTGACACATACTCATTATAATGCAGTTAGGTTTTTCTCGGCTGGAAAATTTTCATAGAGAAAAGTCATTCTGTCCTTCGAAGACAGAAAAAAATCCTCATGAAGTTTCCATTTGTCGAAGTCTTTACGTACTCTCGTGTGTTTTAACTACTTGTAATGTAAATTTTATGAAGAAAATGTTCAATAAAATATCATTTTTTTACTCTTTTGTCACAAATATGTCAATGAAACCGGACTTCTTTGCCAGTGGCGTGTCGCGCTGTGTAATAGGTCCATTGATCTTCTGCTTGAACCTATGGAAAAGGATCGATTATCAGGGTATACCTTAATAATCGAATATTTATCATAGCTTCAAATGGGAAAAAATAGCCAACAATTTACGTCTCGCCGCTATTTTTATACCAACAATTGCCTACACGGAACTCATACATCACTCTTCAATTCATATTTCCATGTTCTTTTCACATCGAATCAACTTCCAAAGCTCATGGAGTATTCTTATTTTGACGTCGTGTTTAATTATTTCTTGTGCTGAGAGTGTGTATTAAGAGCGCATCATCCTTATTCTACGGCTCTCATTAATGCACCCTACCTTAAATTATCTTAATTACTTACAAATTGAGTCCATGGTTGTTAATACTCCTTTCTTTGACTTCCAGTATTAGAATATTTAACAATGGAGTTCCCTTAAGTTCTCTCTTTCGCGTAAATCAGGTAAACACAATTTTCCAACCCCTTTTTCAGAAATGTTCTGTTTCACTTTTCGATTTTACCGCCGCAAATAATAGCTGAACCTTCGCTAAACTTGCCAATTTAGCAATTAATCATTGAAATGTTGAAAATTGAAACATTCCAACCAAGGCGAAACTTGATGAATCTGAAATAACCTTAAGTTAAAAGAACTGTTTTTGTTGTGCTGCCCTTTTCACAGATTTTGTTTTCAGAATGTGTGTGTAGAACTTTTGAAGTTTAAGCATCTCCAGCTTCTCTATGAATACTTTTTATCAGTTAATGCCAATTTTGTGGAATATTTGTCACTTTGAATTTCCCCTGCAATACAATGTAATTGCACCGCAAATTTTGAATATAATTTTGTGTCTAGGGCTCACTTAGTCGTTTCTTTAATTTATTTTTTTTAAGTGTAAGTATAATGTAAGTTTTTATCGTGTGTATCATGTATTCCTTTTTGGATGAATCAAAATAAATGCCTTGAAATACAATGGAGAAATCTTGATTCTTTTGAAGAAACACCCCATTTTTTACGATGCGTAGAATCTTACATGTTTAAGTCACTGCGGTTTTTTTTTTTTTTTTTTAAATGTATTTCTCATCTAATTTTCTTCAAGATTTAATTCAATGAGTGACAGGCCTCGCTTGTAACATTTGACGTGCTTGTTAGCAAAGTTTTAAACACTTTAATTTTTCAAAGCACTGAAAAAAATAATATGCCGTTTTAGCACCTAGGATGTCAAAAATGTGTCTAGTGGTCCCAAGATGCTGCCTTTACAGCCCCCGCAGTTAATTTTACATCCTGGGAATGCAAATTCAACTGCGTGGGCAATCAAGGCAGCATATTAGGATCACCAGACACATTTTTTACACCCTAGATGCTAAGACAGCATATTATTTTTTTCAGTGAGGGTAGTTGTTAAAGCTCTTAAAAAAGTTACTTTTGTCCAAAAGTGTCGAGGAATCGTCGAGAGTATCTTGTGACAAACGCTCCTAAAAACGATTTACTTCCTCATAAATGGCTGAATTCCTGAGTAGAAGGGATTACGAGCCTTGTTTCAGACTTGATGTATATTTTTGAAAGAGTGTACGAGTCTCAGAACGTTCTCACGAGGATCTGTCAGACTTTTGTCCACCACTTTTGTAACAACCTAACAATGGCGAAGCTTTCAAACCATGGATCTCGATTGCGGTGATTTGGAACATTTGCTCTCATTTAATTACACTGGAGAATTATTGGTTTGAAATTTTCAGAAAATTTTAAAATTTTAAGTAACGTCGATCCAATTTTTACTCCAAAACGATGATAGGTTTGTTTTCTTTTTTTCTTTCTTTCAATACCGCGCTTTAAAATAAAATTATTTTACTAAGTACTACTACTACTACTTTCTTTCTTTCTTCCTTATTTTTTTTTTATTTATTAATTTTTTTTTTTTTTTTTGAAAAATAAAAATTAAACTGTGTTAGGATATTCGGAACAGGGCCGGATTCACCTACTTGCCGCCCATGGGCCGCCTATATTTTGCCGCCCCTTCTCATTCGTTTTGAAACTCGATAAAAACCATTGAATAAACGTGCCAGCGGAGGAGTGGTGCATAAGACGCATTTACTCGTGTTGAACACATTTTTTTGGGAAAGCCCTGTCAACACTACTAGCAAAAGTTCACGAAACTTTGCGCGAAAGTTAAGTTCCGTAAACCTATCTCTGTGTAGACAAGCCCTTCCATTCATGAGAAATGAACAAAAAAATTATGAAAGAACAAACATAAATGTGGTTCAATGATTTTAACTTCCGCCGCCGCGCCGCGCAGACCGCACCGTGTTGGACGCAATGCGTGAAGTATTCACGCAGTCTTGTAGGCGCTATGCGTTTCACGCTGACCGCACTGTGTTTGGCGCAATGCGTGAAGTATTTATGCAGTCTTGTAGGCGCTATCCGTTTCACGCTGACCGCAATGACCGCGCTGTGTTTGATGCAATGCGTGAGGTATTCGTGCAGTCTTGTAGGCGCTAATATGTGTTACATGCCGATCGCCGCGCCGAGGGTTTCTCCTCTTCATCTCAAGTCCTCGTTATCATTTCTCTCTAAGTCGCGCCGTTCTAGGCCAAATCGCGTGTTTGATTTCTCTCGTAACTCGACTTATTGAGGGTGCTGTCTCTTGTATCACTATGAGACGACAAAATTAGAAATTACTATATTCTCAGGAAATGAGAGATTTTGTCGCCTTTTCTCGTTTGTAATTTTGTTTTTATAAATCCGATTTTTTTTATACCTGCACTTTAAAAAATTGCAAATTTTTGCCGCCCCTTAGATTTGCCGCCATGGGCCGCGACCCACGTGGCCACCCCCTTTATCCGGCCCTGATTTGAAACGTCGCAAAGCGACCCCAGTAGCAGAGTTACATTTTAATTCTTTAAAAATAATGTAAAGAAATGATATTAGTCATATGGAGATTGTATTATATAGAAAGGATGCAAAATGATTAATAAACAGAAATGGAATATCCTTCTCAAAATTACCCATTTTTAATTATCTCGTTTTATAATGGAAGCACAGATCTCATGTTAAACAAATGAACGATAGTCAAGTGTTCCTGGTTTCCATCGTGAAAGCGCTGTCACGAAAATATATAAAAAAAAACGGATTTCCCGAATAAAATAATTAAATATACCATAGAAAATGGAAAAGTGTATTTATTATTCTTAGATCAGTCCGTGGCGTGGCGTGCTTTGCGATACATCGATTGATCTGAAGACGAATGTACGAAAAGACTGATCGAAAAGGATCGATAGACAAGGTGCTCGCAACGAACATCTTATTAATCGATTCTTTACCACAGCTTTATAGCTTCGAAAAATATCGATAATCAATCACTCACGCCTCTATACTGATATCAATTTCATCTCGCATTGCATAAAACAAACTAACTAATTATAGTTCAATTATATAATCTTTTTGTTAACCTTTTTAGAAATATGCACCCCAGGGGGCAACGGGGGTCATGATAAAAATTTGGAGAGAGGGAGGGAGGGGTTTTTTATACCCAAAAAAAGAGGCATAGGGGTTGTTCAATGTTATCGGCATTTCCAATTAACGGTGGTGGTACTCAAATAAACTGGGTTACTAACCCAAATGTTGCGGTACTAACCCAACTTAAGTTGCGCACCACGCTTGATCGGAAATGACCTTAACACACATCAAATTGGGGTAGCATCACAATTTTAGGGGATAACCCCATATTTTTCCCGCGCAACATCCTGTGCCTCAATCATCTTTTGGATGCATAATTTTAACCATTTTTTTTTCAATTTTGGTACATATCGACGGTGTAAGTCGGAAATCACATACCTCGTTTGCGGTGTCCGAAATTCCCCGCTTTTATTTTATTTTTTCGAAGGAGAACAAAATGGCATCATGTCTTGCAGTTTACGCAGAATTTTCTTCGCACAAAGAAGAAAAATCCCGGCAGTTTTAAAGAATTGCCGTCGAGTAGTTTTCCGTTTAAAAAATGAAGTATGACAGGAAGTCTGCGACGTCGCAAACCGAGTTATGTGAGTAGCCGATTTACACCGTCGATGTGCACTGCCGTGCTAAGGAAAAACGCCGTATGAACCTTCAGGAGTTACCAAATTTCACATGATAAAACACCAATTTCCTGGTACACTTATGAATGTTTTCCTTCTAATTTTTCAGATAATTTTGATCGCAATTTCACCTGAAGTCCTTGAAAATTTCAAGGAAAAATATTGATAATTTTCTTCAAAAATAAACATTTTATTGTAAGAAATTTGGCAACTCTCGAATGCTCATACGGCGTTCTTCCTTAGCGCGGCAGTACAGCTCGGCTGCTAGGGCGAGGTTCATGCTTTTGGCACTTGGACCATGGCTTTATATTTCACTGAATTAATCTATGAAATTCCGATTTAGATTTGGAATCCCTTTTTCTCCTCGAGGCCGAAGAGGGCTCCGGCGTGACGTCTGGGACGCTGAGCTGCGAGCTGTGTTCCATGAAGTTCAAGCGGAAGGACATACTAAAACGGCACGTGACCTTCGGGTGCCCGCTGGTCATGGACAAGCCCCACTTCCCGTGCCCTGTCTGCGATCACTCCTCCAAACGCAAGGACAACCTCCGCAAGCACATCGCCCAGAAACACCCCGAGTACGACCTCTGGAATGAGAGGGGCACAGAGAAGAGACCTATGAGCAAGAGGAAGCACCGTGAATAGACGGACCGGCGATCAGAGACAAGAGACCCTCCACTCGTATCTCGGCTATGGTGGAAGCTTTTACTTTCGGGTCTTCAACATTAAACTGTTGACTTACCTACATGGTTGATGTTTAACAACGTGCTGGCAGTTTCTTTTTGCAAGCCATTGCAAACAAGCCGAAGTTTGGAGAACTTGTTTGGCTCATGACGTCACCCAAAGCTCATCATCCACCAAGTGGGTAAGTCAACAGCCGAAATAAGAGTGAATTGTCCATAAGAAAGTGTTGAATCCCTGAGAGTAAAAGCTTCCACCTATCGCCAAGAGGCCAGTGGAGGGTATCTTGTCTCTGGTGGCGATTCTTGAAAGTGGGCAACACTGTATTTCCCTTCATCTAAATGTATGTGAGACAATCGATTGCAGCGTGAGGCAGTTTTTCTCGCCTAGAGTCCCTTTATACCGAGAGTAAAGACAATACGAATCCATTTCTGATCGGTTCCCTCATCTTAGGCCTCCATGGTGTCAGAAACGGGAATCAAGATTACACTTTCACCAATTGCAAAGATTCTAAACTAGTATATTATAAGTGGTGTATATTTTGTGGTAAAGTTGCTAATTCTCCCAGTTAAATAATGTAAATTTTTATTTTTGTCACAGTTTCGTGTGAGCGTTCTACTAAGCCGATTTCCATGATTTTTGCTGTTATCGACAGGCGATACTCGTAGTCCCTAGATAAGCCCTCTGTAATCAGAATTTGAAAATAGGACCCATGTTTTTTTTTATCTGAGAGTAGACCATAGAGCTTAGGAAGGGGGGCAAAATTTGAAATTCCCGCCAATGAAATGCGGGAAATGTTGAATTTCGGTCTGTCAGTAGGGTAAGTGAATCTAAGGTATGCTCCTCTGCTATGACTGTACAAAAGCGACGAATCGCTCCGTTCCGTTTCTTTTCAGTCTTGGCGTGAAGTTTGAATTAAATGCCGATTTTTTCATTCGATTCTTATTGACCCAATCGCTCCCGGCCATAGGAAGATTGGACTAGTTATGAGGGTCGGGCATAAAAAAACTTTTCATATTTTTTGGTCGTCCTTTTGTCGACGCGGGCCTAGGAGAACGCGAAGCGCCCTCCGGGGGTTGGGCCGCGTAGCCCCCTAAATTACTATAAATATCCAGATCATTCAGAGACAACAACATATTCATAAGACCCCGCTCAGAATGTGCTCTAGTTGAGTTAGCTTACCTCATCTAGAATGCATTGTTTTACGTTCATTTAAAAGGGGGATAAACAGTGTTGGCGAATTACAAGAACTGTCATTGAAATCAACACGATGATAAACAAACAAAGATCAAAAATCTGACTAGATTGATTTAACGAGCTGAAAGTTTTGTGATACTAATCGTAAGTTAATTTTTAAATGAGCATTTGGAAATGAATTCGTTTCAATGTTAGAACGAGCGAAAGTCTCTTGCAAAAATTCCTTATACTTAATTAAATTATGATAATTTTATTATGTTTCTCTTCCTTTTGAATTGTATGTCATCATTGTGATGTTACTCGTGCCTCTTTTTTATGTTAGATTGTAGTTTTTCCTTTATATTTTAATGTTAGTGCAATTCGATTCAAGTATTAATTTCTCAAATGTTTACTTTTTCCAAAGTATCAAAACTGTAAAAATAAAAAAATAAAATAAAATAAAAATCACACAGAATTGTCATCTTATGACAAAAAAACATTGGTTCTGTCGCTGAAAAAAACACTAATTCTCTAGAAAATACACTTTTAAAAACACTATGAAAAATATTGATGTCTTGGTTTCCTAGGAGGTTTTACACTCCTTAGGTTTTTTAACCTTTTTCAAGTTCACATCGTCCTGCAATTTTTGGAATGACAAATATACTGAACCTTATCTATAAAGATACAAGTCGGAGTCGGAGATCAGCCGTCATTTTACAGCGGTCTGGCTATTTTTGGGTCACCCTGTATGTTATAGGTCGGCTCTTTTTCCCTTTTAATTTTTGGTGGTAATATATGTAGTTTGACTTTGTTTCCGTTAAAAACGAAATTGCCAAGTTAAACCTTAATTTCGTTGCGCTCAAATAATAGAAAGATGTCAGCAGTTATGTTTTAAAGTCATAGCGGATTTGCGCATTAAGATAATTGTCGTTACTGGAATGAAAGGAGTAAAGAAGACCGTAACTTACTTAACTTTTCAACGGAATGCAAATAATTTTAAAGAAAATAATCTGGGGAAACTAACCATTTTTTTGCTCTATTGCAGATTGCAGCCTTTGCGTAGCTGAAACACAATTTTTTGTCTGCCATTCTTGAGAGCAACTTCGATCCGATCCTTAAGTAGGTTTAATGTAATTTTTGAATGGAAAGGGCATGTTGTAGCCAATGTCACTTGATTTTTTTGAGCTAGGTATAGAATGTCATGGGAAACCGATGGGTAACAAATTCTTATTCTTTCGGTCAATAATGTGATAGTTTCGTCTCATAATTTTCTAATGCTCTAATGTCTCTTATATGTTTATTTTTGTGAATACAAACCTGTTTTTCACTCTTGATTACATCGTTATTCATGCATATTTGATCGTGACTACTCCTGATTTTTTCCCTCAAGTTATCCCCATCTCGAAACAATCAGTAACGATGCTTCCAGTGGCGTGGCGTGTTTTGCGATGTGTCGATTGATTTGCCATTCAATCTGATGGGAAAGGATCCATAAACAGGGTGTTTGCAACGAACACCTTAATAATCGATACTTTACCATAGCTTTAACTGGGAAAATATCGATAACCGATCATTCACACCTCGCCACTGGATGATTCACTGTGACCTGAGACTCTTACAGCTAATTCTATACACTGGAAAGAAAAAACACATTGGATCTAGAGTCCAGACTCTTAAAAACATCGACAAGAAAAAATACTCTTGATTCAGTCAGATATAAGCTTAAATCAAGAACCAAGCCTTTTAATTTAAGCGGATTTCCTTTTGATTTAAGCTTAAATCTGCTTGAATCAAGAGTCCTTTTTCTTGTCAATGTTTTCAAGAGTCTGGACTCTAGATCCAATGTGTTTTTTTTCCAGTGTACGATTCTGTTGCAGAAGTTTTACCTAGTTCAGATCGCGACCCTTTTTCTAGTTCGTAGACCAAAGGCCTTTCAAATGTGAGCTGTGCTCCAAGTCATTCAAGTTGAGACCAAACTCAATTCAGCACGAAAAATTTGAGTGTGAAAATGTAATTGGAAAACCGGAGTTTTCGTGTCCTTACTGCCCATACGTTTCAAAGCGAAGATATAATCTGAAGACGCATGTATAGGAATCGTTCATGTATGCGTCAATGAATAAACTTTTTTTCTATTTACAACCATCGCCACTGCACTTTTTTGTAGTTCCCTTTCTTTGTATTTTTTTTTTTTTTTTTTTTTTTTTTTTTTTTTTTTTTTTTTTTTTTTTATTTTTATTTTTCGACGCGCCTCAAATATATTGAAAAATGTACCCATCATAAAATGACACGAAAATGACATCAACTGATAACCTAATTGGAAACGAAAATGATGTTCACGAGCACGGCCTGATTAAGGGGGTGGCCACATGGGCCGCGGCCCATGGCGGCAAAATGTACGGGGCGGCAAATTTTGCAATCTTATAAATGCGGATATCAAAAAAAGAGAGAGAAAAATCGGATTCAGAAAATAAATTGCAAACCAGCAAAGGCGACAAAATCTCTCTTTTCCTGAGAGTGAAAGTATAGTAATTTCTAATTTCGTCGTCTTTCGGTGATACAAGAGACAACACCTTTAATTAGTCGCGTTAAGAGAGAAAACAAACACACAGTTTGATCTGGAACGGAGCGGCGCGCGCTACGGCGCGGCGCGGCGGTCGGTATGAAGCGCATAGCGCCTACAAGACTGCATGAATACTTCACGCATTGCGTCAAACACTGTGCATGCGGTCAGCAGCAGTCGGCTTGAAACGCATAGCGCCTACAAGACTGTACGGACAGGAAAGCACATGTCTACATAGGGAAATCAGTAGCATGTATGTTGTTTCTGAAATGGACCAGAAATAATGGTCCTTTTTTGCAAAATGTAATCTATATTATAGAGTAAGATTTACTCCAGTTCACTCCAATTTGTTTTCTTCCAAAAGGAATGTTTCAATGGTTGCTTTGCTGTCCTTCATCGCACGGATTGC
This sequence comes from Bemisia tabaci, assembly GCF_918797505.1. Taxonomy (NCBI): domain Eukaryota; kingdom Metazoa; phylum Arthropoda; class Insecta; order Hemiptera; family Aleyrodidae; genus Bemisia; species Bemisia tabaci. The sequence goes on from NC_092793.1 coordinate 32,674,193, forward strand.
TTAGCCTGTTCTTGGAATCTTTAGATTTTGTTTTTCTCGAATTTTCTGTCGAAGATTGGCGACCTCTTTTCATGTCTCAGTAATACGAATGTGCTGGCTTGCTATATGTAAAAAAAATGTATTCCCGCTCTCTATGCGAGCCGGTGAAGTTCCGTTCTCGGCGAAATTGTATTTCTGTAACGTAACTAACTTATTCCTTTTTCTTGTTTTAGGTCGTCGCAAAAGAAGGCATAGACGTTCAAAATCAAAATCAAAATCACCGATCTCAATTACAGAATCACCAGAAAATCGTGTTCTTCCTCATGTAAGTTTAACACAGCACATGGCACATTCTAATAGGTTCGAAGTTCCTTCTTTCAAAAGCAAGATAAGACGAGGCAATAAAATATCCTCGTTGCGCTGATGACATTTTAAAGTCGAGGCGTAATGATATCCTTATTTGACTAAGTTACATGTATCGTCAAATTTTGAAGCACAATGGAAGTGCAATTAGTATCAAATTAATAAGTGTTGGCAGTATCCATGTTGCTTAGCAGGCCGTTGAAACGTATCTCTAGGCTTGTCCACATTTAGTTCACATGGCTGAACTACTAAAGTTCAGCCGTGTGAACGAAAGTTCATAAAGATGCATGAAGAAAATAAAAAATGTGTCTGTTCGTCTTGTCCGAATTTACTTCCGTAAAATTGGGGTTATTTATGCAAAAAAACAAAGTCTGGTATATGCTTTAATAATAGTATAACAACCGTTAGTTATAATTGTAAACATAATTAATTTTGTAGAATCATTTGAAGTCATAGGTTGGTTGCCTTTTTGAACTCTAAGAGCCCTAAGACCACCTTATCAAACCGACCTCAAAAATTACCCACAGGTGTACTCCATACTCTCTCTTTATTCTTCGAAATGATCATTGAAATTCGTAAACAAAGCAATAAATAGAGAATACGACGGGAAAATGGAGCTATCGTATTCGTGGAATCGGGTGGTTGCAATGGACTACGGAGATAAGTTAGAGACCTACAAACGGTTCTCTTCGAGAGACCCCATAGTTAGTCCGTAATTCTCCCTCTTAGTCTATATGAACCCCCGTTTCATAGAATCAAATGAATCTATTTTCTCTTTGTTTTCTTCGTTTATAGGTTTTTCCATCCATTTTAATATCATCCTGCATGAACTATACTGCCATGCTAAGGAAGAACGCCGTATGAACATTCGGAAGTTGCCAAATTTCCCAGGATAAAACATGTATTTTAGAGATAAGTTATGGATATATTCCCTCGGAATTTGCAGATGTTAAAGGTAAAATTGCCACCAAAATCGTCCGAAAATTTTTGAGAAAAAATATTCCTAATTTTCCCTGCAAATTCCTATCATACTGGAGGAAATATGGCGACGTCCGGAGGTTCATACGGCGTTCTTCCTTAGCACGGCAGTATAACCGTATCTAGTGTTCTATACCTGGGATTTGAAATAGCGCATGTTTGTATTGCAGGGTAGCAGAAGTCGATCTCAGAGCCGACCGTACATCCACCTGGAGGTCTCGCCTTCGGACGCGCTGGAGATGCAGGCGGACGAGTTCTTGGAGGCGACAGGGTCGCACAGCGGCGACGTCTACGACGAGGGCTACCCCGACGAAGGGACGGCCTCCTACGATCCCTTCGCGGACGTGTTCATGCAGAGCGAGGACTACCCGGGCGGCGGCCCCTCGCCGGCCGAGATCGACGAGGCCCTGGCCCGCTCCCGAAAGTGCTTCAACCTCCTGATCAAGGACGGGCGGTCCCTGAAGGAGGCGCTGCAGACCTACGACAAGGGGAAGCTCATCCTCCAGGTGTACCAGCAGCAGGGCTACCTGGACAAGGCCAACGCCATCCTCCTCTGCGACCTGATCATGCAGCACGAGTTCCAGGGCGACCCGCACACCCGCCTCGGGGGCCACGCCTTCCTCGCCCTCGCCAAGAGCATCATCGAGCTCTTCCCCAACGAGAGGATCGAGAGCTACTACGTGCCTTACAGATACATCGACGGTCAGAGGAAGGAGCGAGCTCGCGGCCGGCTTCTCGACAAGTACGAGCATCGGCTCAAGGCCTTCAGAGCCGCCGGCCTCATCAAGAGTAGACATCGCAGAATCCTACCCAAATCCAATTCCCATCAAGATAAATCCTAAGTCATTTTTATTCTCATCCAAAGTTGTCTATCGATGCACTGAAAAAAAAATCTCGGTGTATTTACTACGAAAAGGGTAAAATTACCAAGAATTCAGGGTTCTATTTGATCCCAGTTTTTTCTTGGTAAAATTACCATTTATGGAATTGGTAATTTTACCGAGAAATCTCGGTAAAATTATTGAACTTTCTCGGTAATTTTACTGGACCTTGGTAAAAACGCCAATATTTTTTATCGACTGTGGTAGAATTACCGAGATAAAATGGCAAAGTTACCGGGAATTGATTACCAATTAAAGTGGTATTCTTATACCGGTTTTTAGGTAAGCCTACCAGTCTGTCTTGGTAAAATTACCAATAATTGGTAAAAAAAAGTGAGATGGTAAAGTTACCAACGGACCTTCGAAAAAATGCCGAGAATTTTTTTTTCAGTGTGACCAGTCGCGATTCTTGAAAGATGGCAGCACTGTTTCTCCTCCATTCAAATGGAAGTAAAAATATCGATTGGATGTATTTCTGCCAAACGGAACTATGTGCATTACGAAGTGAGCCCTGAGACCCATAAGAATATGGGGATATCAGGGCTCACGTCGTAATGCACATAGTTCCGTTTGGCAGAATTACGTCCAATTCTTGGTGTGGCAGCTTGCCTCCCCTAAAATCAATATTTTTGATGGGTTTAAATGGAAGGAGGGGCAGTGTTGCCAACTTACAAAATCGCCACTGCCTCTGACAGGAACTGTGAAAAGAGGCCGTATATTCCGGTAGCAAATCGTTTAGTAGAGGCAAATCCATGAGCTCTCAACGGGGAATGCTCTCTAGGAGTCGGGGGAACACACTACTCGCGGTTTCAGTTTCATTTTCTCACAAGATAGAGCTCCTATTCTGTGTGCAGGTCAGAATTCCCAACCTAACTTTTACCCCAAGAATGCTACAACTGCGTCAAAATAACTAGATTTTCTTCCTCTATGCAGTGGTGCCAAAAAGGCAATTTTAATTTTTTTTTTAAATCAAGGCCCCTTTTCACAGATCCTGTTATATCTAAGCAGGTATATGCTACCTTTCTACCTAAGATACCCCCCTTATTTTCCTCACCAAACTAGAAATGAATTGTGTTTTTCGAAAAGGACGAAAGTTCGAAAACTCTGCGGGCTGATAATTTGAAACAAAAGACGAAGCGATGGACATAAAAGGCAAAGAGAAAATGGAGCGATCTTATTGGTTGCAACAGGCGGTTGTTATCAACTGCGGGGGAAAATGATCGACTAATTATTATAGAGTCCCTCGAGGGTTGCAGATAGTTAGTCTATTACTTACGTACCTCCTTGGTACATAGCAAGTGTAACCACTCGTTTAAACGAATCGGATAGCTCCATTATCCTTTTGTCTTCTTTCTCTCGCTTTATGTATCAATTTTATTAATCCAGCCCGCAGGCTTCGTGTCGTCAAGAACGTCTGTCCCCATGACTCCAAGGTTTTGGCTTTCGCCTTTTTCTTAGTGTCAAAATGTTCAGTTTATTATTTTAACCATTCTTCATTCAAAATAGGCAATTTGAAGCAAAAAATCTGTTCCAGTTACCCTCCTCCGCCCCCTTCCTTTCCTAAGAAATTAAACACAAAATTTTATCCGTAGGAAGTAGCATTTTGGTTGAAGATTGTATGTATGATTTGAATTTTTAATTTCCGAAGAAGTCATATTTTAAGAATTAAAGTCATTGGCATAGTTTAGACTGCATAAATTACATCAGTTTATGTCGGCATTTAAATAGAAAGTATTTTTTTTAGACCCCAAAGATTGTGCATACTAAGGATCTGATTCCATGAATCCCGATTCTTCGAATTTCGCCCCACGCAGGAGAAAAAGAATAAAAGTGGGTACTAGACTGCCGGTTTTTTTAGCCTCTAACTCCAAAACTCTTCCTCCATCAGGTATCATCGAAATTATCTCATCGTCAGTCACGACGCTCCAAAGTTATCGGTTTCATACTATTCTTCTAAGCCAAAAATATTTGCCGTTTTTAAGTGTAGATAGACGCACGGATATATATACAAGATATTTGTGGTATGGTTGCACCCTCGTTACAAATCTCTGCGCTATTTTTTGTCTTCGAATGCGTATTTCTCGAATTCCACTTACGAGGACAAGCACAAGAGACGTTCTGATTAGTATTTTTTTGCACGCATTGAGAGTCCTTTATTTTATCCCTCAACCGAGAATACACGTAAAATTATCATAAGAGCCAGATTTTAGGATTTGCATTATCGTAGACCGCCAGTTCCGTTGTTGAGAGTGGTATCTGGCAAAATATTATGGTTAGTTCCTTGGGGAGGGGGGGGGGGGCTTTTAACCACCATTTTCATTTTCAAAATGTTTTGTCGTATTTGAATTTTTAACAGGAGAATTTTAGTACCCAGTTAATTCAAAACTACTCCGAAGCCATTATTTTCCAAAATTCAATACGGCGCGTTTATGTTAACCCCCATTCAGGGGTTCCTATAACCTCTTTGATTGCCGCCGAAGTACCCCTCTTTGGATTTTCTGACGGACAGATAGATAATCCTTTTGTCGATTTACGACTTCCTTCATTCCCAAATGCAAATAATCTCACCAGCCTATTATTTTTTTGTGTTACCGAGCTGTCAACTGTCAAAATGTATTATCGTAAATAAATATTTATTAACGCTCACATATTTTTCTAAATATCTGGGATAAAAGCGGGGGAATTATTTATAACCTCTCATACTAATTACATTTAATATGTTGATTATTGTTATTGTGAATATGTCCGATTTTGTGAATCGTGATATGATTTTTCCATTTAACTAATTCTTCTGTGTAAATAATGATTATTTGTAAGATTATTATGTTTTGAAATTGTTGCATTAGTTTCATTTTTCCTAATAAAACCCAGTATTTTTTACCTGGATTCGATTCATCGGAATTATTTTTACTCTACTGAGTGAATTCCTTTCACATGGTTTCATTTCGCACTGAATTGAAATTAATTGTATTTAATCCCGTCAATCATGGTTGATACGAACCAAGCAACAGTGGCGTGTGCCTCTTTGACGAATCTTTGGAAATTTCGTCGAGGGATGCCTCGCCTTATGTTCCTTGTTTCTTATGAGTCGTCGCACTTCATCAAATAATTATTATCTACAGCGATCTCATTTACTCACTAATGTATGCTGGTTTGTACACTGTTGATTGAGATTTTTTGTGATGCAACTGTTCGGCCTCCGTGCATTGGCGGATCCAGCAAATTGGCAACGTTACTTTTTCTCCATTTAAACCTATAAAAATAAATGAAAGATATAACCTATAAAGATTTGTATTGATCGATGTATCGATCAGGTGCTCCGACAAGAATCGATTATTTGGCATAGGTTTAAGTGGAGGAAATCTGGTGTGGCCAAATTGCTGGATCCGCCTCTGCCTCCGTGGCCATGCTAGGCAGTAGCTTTTCACAATGAAGGCGTTTCGTATGCCTCTTCAGCGGAAGGTGGTACAAACGAACCGCCACGCCGCCATAGTGAACTACAGCAACTACTATTTGTGGTATGATTGTAGTCGTGGGGGACACAACACCGAATAGTTGGATGCATTTTACGAAGAAGTTGCATCTAAATCGGAAGATTCAAGTGAGAACCTACATGTATAAGGATCGGAGTTCAAACGCCGGTTCAGGGTTACTTTTCCACTCAAGAGCTACAATTGAACGTATTCCTGCCAAACAGAACTATGTGCATTATGACGTGAGCCCTGTTATGCATATATTCTTATGGGTCTCAAGGCTCATGTTTTAATGCACATAGTTCCGTTTGGCAGAAATGATTCCAATTTAGGAAGGATGAAGTGGTGAAAATACATATACATAATTTAGTCCAAGGCTGATAAAGGATTCTTCTCGAGGCTCTTGTATAGATAGAATGTTTTTATGTATTGATGCTCTCGAAGAGGATTACATGCAGGATTACATTTACAGTTGAAAGAAGTTTATCTGCGTGAGATTTAAAAACCCCCAACTACTCGTATCTCCTAATGAGACCTTTAGTGGTTTTTGCGGTCCTGGCCGACGCTTTCGCAATGGTCACCTCTTTTAATTTTGCATTCTACATATTGATGGCCAAAGTTGAAAAACGCGTAGTTCCATTGCAATTTTTCAAGAGATCCGATTCTAAGAAGGAAAATAGTATATATTTTTGAAATTTTGAAATTTTCGAAAGCGGGGAGTAAAACAATGAAACTATAGGTTCGTAATTTAACATACAAGCACTTTTCAAGCTCTTCTCAAGGCCGCTAACTTATTCCAATACCTTTAATAGCCGAAGAATTCAATGTGCGTGCTGAATTTTTTAAAAAAGCTTTTAAGGTTTTTAAGTTGTGTCTCGGTAGAAGTAAAATGTCGGCAAGAACAGCGTTGCCACTAAATAAGTACATGGAGACACGCCATTTTTTTTATCTCATTGTTACTAACAGGAATTACTTTATTTGTTGTAGACGACATTGATTTCATTCAGATTGAAGAGTCGTTTGGCGGAGTAGCCCTCCAAAATCTTCTGGATAAGAGCGACCGGCCTTTCGTCTGCACTTACTGCTCCAAAACTTTCAAGAGAAAATCACATTTGCAGCGACATGAAACTTACGAGTGTGTGAATGTTATCGACAAACCGGTGTTTCCGTGCACTCTGTGCACCTACTCAGCCAAGCGAGAAGAGCACCTCAAGAAGCATCTAGTTTTTAAGCATAAACTCTACGAATTAGTCATGTCTACCGGTTAACTTTCCCACGATAAAAATGAACTGGGGTTCAATCACGATCGGAGTCCGGAACGAACGGACCCTCATTGAATCCTGATTGCATTAGCGGATCCAGAAAATTTGCAACATTGTCTTTTCTCCATTTAAACCTATAGAAATGTATCGATCCTTGGAGGGGCCAGGTGTTCCAACAGAAATCGATTATTTAGCATAGGTTTAAATGAAGGATATCCGGTGTTGCCAAATTGCTGGATCCGCCTCTACCTAATTGGACTCCTTGACGAGGCTTCGATAGGGACGTCCGTTTTATGTAGAGATACCAAACAGTGTTGTAGCTATCCGCGGGTTGATTGTTGAAATTGATAGAGAAAGCTATACACAAAGACGACATAGGGAGGATGAAACGATTCTTTTGGTTGAAATGGTTGGTTCCTATAGACTAAGGGAGAAAATGATCGACTAACCATAGGGTCTCTCGTGGGTTGCCACTAGTTAGTCTATTACCTACCACCCTTGTCCATTGCAACTACCCGTTTCCACCAACAGGATCCCTCCATACCCCTTTTGTCTTCCTTGTCTATAACTTTGTCTATCACTTTCAACAATCAGCCTGCTGGTATGCGTCAGCTTCACCCTGACGTATGACCGTTTGTTCCGAAGTTTGACACCTACTTATTATTTGATGCAGAGACTTGCCCATTGGGGTGCACCAATTTCTTTTTTTCTAATACTAGATACACGCATCAAAAAACAACTCATTAACCCACACGCACCTCATCTGTTCAATATACGATGATCATTTTAGCCCCAGGAATGAGTGGATCTCACTTACTTCAGCGTACGTCATCATCGGACGGAGCTTGAATCAGAAGTATAAAACAGTGCATTTTCTTGTATGGCCATTGTATCTAAGAGAAAACTAAATCAAAATAATCTAGTGTACATTGTGATTTTTGTTTCCCAAAACTTGGGCTTTTTTAATATTTTTCTAACATAATTTTGAAATTTTTTTTCACCACCCCGGTTAGAGTTATAAGCAAAGACAAACCAATCCATACTGTCTTCATATGGATAAAAAAGAGGCTGAAAGCTTTCAGACTTGATGACCGACTCTGTTCCCAACTTAATACAGATATTACAGCATCGAACTGTTATTCCCCTTGTTCAGCTTTTTGATTCGAGGAAATTTTGACCTTTTTAATTTTGAATGGCTCCTCAGTTAATTTTTTTCTTCTGAAAGAGGGGGAATTCATCAGCGACTTAACTTAGTCCCATTTTATTCTGACTACTCGTGTACCTTATATACTTCTGCAGCCTTTTCCCAATGGGTTTTGCTCGTTGAGAAGATTCAACTTATTTTTCTACGCACACGTTACCGATTCATAACTTCTTTTTTTTAAATAAGTAAATAAATCAAGTTTGTAATACCTGAATGAAGTTTTTTGAAAATTAAATCTCAGTTCTATTTTTAAATGGTTTTGATTTTTCATTCTCAAATCTATACTTTTTTGCAAAAACAAAAGTTGAGCTATCAGCCGATTTTATAAGTATATGCAATGCTTGCGAAAGCATGGCCTCAGTCGCAATCATTGCGTATATTTGTAAAATCGGCAATAGCTCAACTTTTGTTTTCACATTATGAGTAGCCAAAAACCGTAAAATCTTTTTTGTAAATATACTCACAAAGTATCTCTCTCTCTCTCTGAAACTCTCTCTCTTTTCCGATATTGCATAATGCTGGAGACTGCCAAATGTCTGCCTTATGGTTTGTAAATCTTTATCGGTATATGAGATGCTTTGTTTACAATTTTTGATTTTATGATAACTTAAGTCCTTTCACGCTTCTCTAAATGAAAAAAAAAAAAAAAAAAAAATTACGCCACCAAAAAAAAAAAAAACATGAATTAAAGGATTTTTTTAAAAAACAAAACACGAAATTGAGCCCACAGTTTTTCTTTGATTTGATAGCAATTTTAATCTGATCATTGGAACCATTTTTTAACACTTTTTTTCAATATTGAAGATGGAATTTTTTTTATGACATCCAAACATGTCAATGAATAATAATCAACGTGTCCATAATTCAGGATTTTTGCAGATTATTCCCTCTTCATATATCACTACAAATTCAAATCCCGCGAAAGAAACTCCGTAAAATTTTCCGAAGTCTTCAAAAATGGTATATTTTTGATCGCTATTTTTCTGCTTTATTTCTGTATTCTGTTGCTTTCTCAATTAGGGTGAAGAAAAATCACTAAACTCTCTTTTTTTATCCAATGTAAATCTTCTTTTCTTAGTTAATGGACTAGCGGCTGTCCTTGGCTACGGGCGAATGTAACACTTAATCAGTCTCTCTCTGTCCTTTCCTTAAGGTGTGGTTTCATTAATGGTGATCTGCTCTCTAAATTCTAACAATAATTTCATTGAATTGCGTCTAAAATGATTTATTTATTTTTATTAAACTTAATTCGTTTTAGATTGTTTGTGTCCCTTTCAGATGTTTTGCAGGACCAAGAGTCGATTTTAAAGATATTAGTGAAGAAAACTTTGCCTTAATATAATGATGATTAACAGTTTCAAGTTGTTGAGCTACTTCACTGTAACGATTGTTAACTTTTCTCACTGAAGACTTTTTGCCTTAAGTTTCCGGTTCATGGTAGCAATAAAAAAAGAGAAAGAGAAAGGGAAAAAACCCTGGCATCGTATTTTACTAAAACATTTTAACAATTTACCAGTACATCATAAGTTGTTGTCAAACTGTCGATACTCTCGTTGAAATCTCAAGAATGGGACGCTAAGTTTTGGAACGTCATTTTTAGTTGTTTCTTTTAAAACTGATTAAACCTAAGTTATCAACGAAAATATTGATAGTTTGACAATGGTTTTAGATGCAAGAAAAAAAAATATTTGCGGGCATTTGTCCTCGAAAAAATTTTTCAATTTCTTGGCACGAAGCGTGGCATATTTCGCGATAAATCGATTGATCTGCAATTTAAACATTTGAAGAAGGGTCGATTTTCAGGATCACCTTAGTAATCGATGCTTTACCTTAACTTTAATTAATAAAATATCGATTCCCGATGATTCACACTCAGTCACTGCTCGGCAAAGTGCTTAAAAACATGTTTTGATTTTTTCCTTGCAACTATTTCTACAGATTAAAATTATGAGAGCATTTATATGCAAGGCCACTTTCCGCGTCCTAGATATACAATATAATAAACATTATAACAAAATCCACTCCAAATCAATAACTATTGTGTTCTTATATTCTCAGGAAAGGATGGGATCGCCTCCAGTGATAATACCTCAGACACTTTCACAGCATCTTTAAGGGGGCAACTAGGCCATTTCCTGAATGACGTCAGTAGATCGTCGGTAAGTTGTGGTGTCTCAAGAATGTTCATAATGAGAAGAAAGAAAAAGTAAATTTAATTTTCTTGTAGCGTATTGCATCCTTTTTTCATGGCAAAAAGACACGTCGTGAGGTATATCGACGGTAAAACTGCAAAAATGCGTATCTCGGTCAGGGGCGGATCCAGCGATTTGGCAACACAGGATTACCTCCATTTAAACCTATGTTAAATAATCGATTCTTCTCGGAGCACCTGGCCCCTTCAAGAATCGATACATTTCCATAGGTTTATATGGAGAAAATACAATGTTGCCATTTTGCTGAAACCGCCAGTGATCTCGGTTGCGGCGTTTCAAAATCTCTGCTACCATTTTGTTTTTAAAAATCAGACCGAACTAACATCATGGCTTGAAGTTTTCTCAGAATATCCTTTAAGAGCAAAATCACTGATATTTTCAAAAAATGACTTTCAGTAGTTTTCAATGTGGAAAGTAAAGTATGACAGGAAGTTTGTAACACCGCAAACCAAGAGACGCATTCCTGCAGTTTCACAATTGATATGCTCTTTGGTAATATCACTGTTATTCCCTTTTTTTAAGTAGTTCGTCTTCCTAATGCCTCACAGAATGCAGAAGACCGTAAAGTCATCAAAGGCGTACTTGTAAATCATTGCATTCGTCTTGAAAGACACATTTCGAAAAGTTATACTATTTGCTTTTCATTCAGATTCGTTGAAATTGTACTTTTCATAAAGCTATATTAGGGAAGCTAAGTCACATTTGAACCGCGTCAAGCAGAAGGATCCAAGCCACATCACCCACCGACGAATTAAACTCTTAGCAATGTCATTGTTTATATAAAAACGGTTTTGCAGATTTTTGGGCTAATTTCAGTGAATTCCCTGCAAAGCACAAAGAGAATTCCTTGAAATTTTCAAAAAAACCCGTACAAACGATCTCGTGTAAAAAATTAAATTGCTCAGTCACATTTGGCAGCATCTGATGTGGCTTGGCTCCTTTCTGCTAAACGCGGTTCTCTTAGAGCAGACTCATCGTATGTCTCAACATACGATGAGTCCGCTCTGAAAGGATTCGTCTCAACAAATCGTCGGTTGGCTGACAAAAGGGCGTAACTACACATTATGAGATGAGCCCGGAAAAACATTGAAATGTATGGAATACAGGGTTCATCGCAGAGTGTTGTTACGCCCTTATGTCAGGTAGGCGACGAAATGTCAATCTCTGATTACCTCCGAATCAGCACCACTCAACAGGATAACACATTTAGTCAGATGGCACCCTTGATGAGCGGTGACCTAAAAAATACTCGACTGTTGTCTCAACATACGATGAGCCCGCTCTAATCCTTTCACACAAGAGATGGATATGATTAATCACTACATTCCTTCGTCTTATTGCAGGATAACGCATTTGCCGGCGATGCCCCAGGGTTCGGGAACATGGCAGGACCCTCGGAGCAGGGGATGGAAGAGGTCAACTACTTGGACGTGACGAGCATGAGCGAGTCCTTCAACTCGATGACGTGGACCTCATGTCTGCAGGACCCGCTGAACCCCGAGACGGCGCAGAGCTACAGCGAGAAGCTCGGGAAGCACCTGGCCGCCGCCGACGACGGGCAGATCGTCCTCAAGTACTACTCGGACCACGGGACCCTCTCGGACCACTGCCGCAGCAAGCTCTGCGACATCATCATCCGAGAGGAATTCAAGAACAGCGACAGGTACAAGATCGACTCCAGAGTCTTCGGCATCGCCAGCAAGGCCATCTGCCTCCTCTTCCCCGGAGAGGTCCCCGAGATCTACTACATTCCCTACGAGAATTTGGGCTACAAGAGGAAAGTCAACGCCAAAGGGAAGTTGGTCGAGAAGTATAACAACCGTCGATCCTCGCTTCGAGCCGTCGGTTTGCTCCCGCCTGTCAAGAGACAGAAGGCGTCGTCGCAAGATGCCCCAGTCGCCCTCTCGGATGAGGCCCCAGGTATGTTGTAACAACTCAACGTATATCTCTACTCTCTTGAGGTTGATCTAACAAATTAACTTTGTACGAAGAACAACTTACTTTGGGGAAAGGCTGCAAAAGGGGAACAAATCAAAATGAAACCCCGGAACGTTTCGAAATAATTACAATTTCGTTATCAATTGGAAACAAAAAAATAAAATAAAAGTGAGTCGTCGATTCGCTGTCATTGCGAGACCGAGACTCGAGAATGAAGAACAACTTAATCAGCCAAAAACACATAATAAAATAACAAATTAATTTGAACAGCAAATAACAAATCCAATCCAACACATAGTGTTGCAGCTGGAGAAATATCCCCCAATAGGGATGCCATGCCGCCGTGAGTTTGGTTTAGTTGGTCGGTTCGCCCTCGGCCTCCGATCAACCCTTGCCAGCTCCTGATCAGAGCCTTTTTTAAATTAGAGCCGAAACCAACATATGATACTTTAAACACCTGGACGACCATCTGACCGAAACCCACCCCATGTTGGGGTGATAGTGCGAAACGGATGGAACTCGAAATCCCCGACTTTGGTCACCACAGCCGGAGGAACAAGATGCTTAAATTGTCATATCTCCGATAAGATTCGCCACTTTTTCTTCCGAAAGAACTAGCGCCCCCCCCCCCCCCCCAAAAAAAAAACCTTAATTAGAAGAAAGGCAGTTTCGGTCTCGCAATAACAGCGAATCGACGACTCATTTTTATTTTATTTTTTGTCTGCGGTCGATAATGAAATTGTAATTATTTCGAAACGTTCCGGGTTTTCTTTTGATTTGTTCCCCTTTTGCAGCCTTACCCCAAATTAAGTCGTAATTTTAACTTCGTACTCGTAGTTACCGTATTTCACAATTTCAGTTTGAAAGGAAAGAGCGACTTCCTCGCGTCTTGCCGCGAATCCTCGCTAGTATGCGCATGGGCTGTTCGAGGTGTGTATCAGCGAAAAAAAAAGGAGAGTAGCGTTGTCGAATATCTTCCTAAAATTGAGAGATTTTATGGCGGATATTCGGAAACGAATACTTCTCCGACAGTATAATCAGTCGAACAAGGCACTCGGATCAACGTGAATTCGAGGACGGACCTTTAACTGGACGTATTTAAATAAGAAGGAACGATACCGATGCTGATATGAGCTCTGAAACCCATAAGAATACATGCATAACAGGGATCATGTCACAATGGATATAGTTCCTTTTGATTTAAATGCGGCCAGCTGGTGAGATAACACGATCAACTTTTCTGACTCTGCGTTTGAGTCTCTCGTGGCTGTACGAGACCCTGGATTGGTGAATCATCCTACGTGGCAAACTTGTTTCTCTTTGCATTTGAGTATTGCGAGGCCACTCACGTCCCCCAACTGGTGAATTGGATCAGTAACTTTTCTACCCAGGCCCGCCACATCCCATCTCGGGCCCTGGTACCAGTTTTCTGGCTCGGGCCCCTAGCACAGAGGGGGGTTCGGGGGGACTCCCCGTGAAATTTTTGAAATTTTAAATATATTTGGACGCATTTTGAAGCTCTTATGATGGAGATTTTCCATCAATTTCTGCAGAATAATTACTCATTTTTTTTTTTTACTTTCAGCACCAAATACTTTCGAATTGTTGCATTCAAAACATCTATAAATGTTTTTTTGAGGGGGGCAGATAATAATTTTCAATTCTAGGCTAAGCCGGGCCCCCTGGACTCCCCTTTCGTACGTCCATGGCAAGGGAGTTGAGCCATTGAAGTTGAGGATGCCCAGACAGGAGCCTCTTAGCATCCGTCAACGGAAGAAAATGAAACGCAGTTGCTAAAAATATCATTCTACATATACTCAAAATCTTGAAAATAGATAGAAATCTCTAAAAAAGTAAGAAAAATTTTATAGTGCCCTAGCGTGTTTTTGAAACTTTATTCACCTTTTGCGGAATTTTTAGAGTAATTTTTTCACTTTTCCTTACGAGACAAGGGTTACACATGAATTCGTAGTGGTTTGTCACCTGCGTCACGGGCCCCTCCAGGGCCCGGGCCCCGGTACCAAGGACCCAGTATCCCCCCCCCCCTTGTGGCGGGCCTGTTTCTACCCTTGCGTTTGAGTCTCGTAGGACTACTTAGACTTTTGCCAGCTCAGAGACTCGTCATTCTTGATAGTGAATTTTTTAAAAACCATTCCCCCTTTTCAAAACGATTAACGATTTGGTCCCCCTTTTCAAAACGATTAACTATTTGGACACATCATCATCAGGGTGTTTCACAAAATCTTGAAAAATGGGCCGATTTTGAGGATTTTTTTAAAAGCTGTTTTATATATTACATATTTTGTGGGTGATTCTTTAGTAAAAATTCTTATTTCACCCTCATCTGGTGAGAACTAAGTCGCTTAGTTGACTTAGTGATTTAGGTCACAACAGATGAGGGTAAATAAAGCATTTTAACCTGTTTAGCCCTAGATTAGGGCCGGCAGAGTGTGCACCCACGGCCTAGGTTAGGAAAGGGAAATCTAAGGAAATGCTACGGTCTCACTAAATTGTCTGTATCTCGCTTATTTTTGCATGAAATGGCTTGAAATTTGCAGGATTTGTACACAAAGGATGAAAAATTGATAATCTTTCATAATTTTTTTTAGGTGTGTTGAAAAAAGAAAAATTAGCTAAATTTTAAAGGAAAATTGAAAATATGTGAGAAAAAAAAATGGAAACTCCTTGTGTAGTCTTTTTCACATTCAAATATAGAAATTTATGCACACAATTCAAGGGCTAGTCGTATAAACGTGTTAAATTCAAAATATGAACACAATAGGAGGTAGAGAGCGAAATTTATAGCCTTTTAAAACAATGTAAATTAAAGAGCTAAAGTTACCAACCTCTAGGCAAATGCTGTTGTTCTACTTAATTGCTTGTATTGCACGTATTAATGCATGAAATGAGTTGAAATTTTTTGGAATTTTACTTAGGGGATATAGAATTGATAATCTGCTGGTAAAATTCATTCAGCTGTGCTAGAAAAAAAAAAATTGCTAAATTTAAGATTTTTTCTCTAATAGTTGGAAAGGAAAAAAGGCAGAAAACGTTTTTAGCTTAAACCCGAGAATACTCGGGAGTAGGCCCTGGAGGTGCGCGCGCGAAGCCCGAGAATACTCGGGAGTAGGGCCCAACAGGTTAACTGAAGAATCACAAAAAAAATGTGGTATATGTAAATACAGAGATTGAAAAAAAATTCTCTAAATCAGCCCATTTTTCGAGATTTTGTGAAACACCCTGATAATGATGTGTCCAAATAGTTCATCGTTTTGAAAAGGGGGACCAAATCGTTAATCGGGCTCGGGACCCACGTAGAATTCAGCGAGACCAATATTTGACTCATATTCATGCAACTTAAGTCCATTAGCACCAGGAATTTTGAGTAAAGCGAAGGCTCTCAAACAATTTCTTTTAGAAACACCGCAATCATCATACACCACTAAAAATAAAGCTCACGGAAACAATACAACGCAACGTGGAACTAGAGCGAAGGAAAGGACGCGGGCGGTTGATGACGGCGCAGAGATACGACTATGTGTGCTTGATGGATGTCCGTGTTGCGTCTGCAAAATTGAAGGCGCGATGGCGCGAAGCGTGAACTTGCAATGCTCCACTTTATGCTGCCGACGAGGTGTCGCTCCGGCGCAGATTTGGGAGAAAATTTTTTATTAGGAGCCCTAAATACATCACTCCCATCTTCACCTGTGTTGTCACTCAATTATTTTCTATTTCAATTTGATTAATTTTTTTTGTTCTTTTATTAGTATGTATTTTTAAACCTATATCGAAAAATTGTATGTATCGGCCCCACACAACCCGCGCTGTGAGTGTCTTTGGCAAGCTTCGGGACAATTATACTCGGTTTGGGCATCTAAAGGTTAAAGTCCCTTGTCTAGTCTGTCGTGCTAAAAAAAAAACGCCGTATGAACCTTCAGGTGTTGCCAAATTTCCTTTGATAAAACTCGAATTTCCTGGTAAACTTGTGAATATTTTCCCTCTAACTTTTAAATAATTTTGTTCGCAATTTCATCTAAAGTTCCTGAAAATTTCAAGGAAAAGTATTCATAACGTTTCTCTAAAATAAACATTTTATCGGAGGAAATTTGGCAACTCTCGAATGCTCATACGGCGTTCTCTCTTAGTACGGCAGAAGTGGTCCATTTCGGACATGGGTCCTTCTTTCAGTGGGTTCTGTGGTTTCCGTCACACTTATTAGATGGCGTAGATACTACATCAGTTTTCTACACAGCATTCGTCAATGGATCCGCTCAGTACCCAGTTTTCTGTTTCAGGGGAAAATATTGAATATGGCGAAGACATCTCGTGGTTGCAAGAGAACGGTGAACGTGGGGCTCTTGAAGTGTTCAACGCAAAATGGAAAGCCACATATCCTATTCGCAGGAGAATGATTTTATCTTCGAGCTCCGCCAAAGTTTACCTCGATAAATTTTCAGTATTCAAAAACCCCATCAGAGCAACACAGCTTGTGAGTATTTCCATTGAAATGTTTAGATCTAAAAAAACGTCGGTTATAATGCACACTAAGTGTTTTCCAACATTCTTTTTGATGGACGAATAAGCGATAAATATTTGATTCCTTATTTCTATCAGAGAGAACATCTACCACAAAGTTTCCCGTTTTTTCAATCTCAGACATCAACAAGCAAACTAAACACTGAAAAAAAAAAGTTACGGACTTTAAAGACATTTAGTCCGTTCCGGGCTCCGATGCCGAAAGTTCCGGGTGGTAGAACCGTAGCTTAGATTGCTCCGGGTGCCATGCCCTGAACTATCGGCCCCTGAGCTCGGAACGTGGACGGTATGTCCGTACCGCCCATAAGTACAGCCTCTACGGCCGGAATTTTTCTATCAGTGGATCCACCCTTATGACGTGCATTTGCCATAAGAAGGTTTATGCGTGGGATTGGATGCATGCTGTTGCTACCTAATTATAGACTCAATGTTGCAATTAGGAGGGACCACTATCTCTCGCTCATTCATAAGAACATCTCTCTGCACAGAAAAACTAATGGCACTTGTGTTTTCCCCCTTAAATGTGTCTCTAAAATGTTTTTCCAAATAATATAATTAATTCCTTTTGCACAATGCAGCCCAATCAATGTGCGTGATTTATTTTCAACTTAATTTCGAAATTTTAGTACAGCTTCCATGCATCTTTCGGAAACAGAAGCCAAAGAGCAGTTTACACTTCAATAATGCTGCTCACTCAGTCCTTTTATCCTATGTTTCGTTGAATGAATCATTTTCTTGAATTCATTTTTGCAGATGTTAGAGGATTTCAAAACGCAATATCCTGCCGAAGCAAATAACTTCTTCCCGAGTTGGGCTTACGTCTCACGTAAAATTTTTGATGCCGCCGAAAGGAAAGCAGATGCTGATCGCACCTGGCGCTACTCTATCCTTAAACATGGAATAGATCTACACAGAATCAAATGTAAGCATTACTCGCTGTATTCATGGGTGAATCATAAACCGCTTCAAAAGTTTTCCAATTCATCCCTAATTAGAAGCAAGTTGTGAATATTATCATTGAATACATGAATAGGTCCAGATACGGTTTTTTGTTTTGGATAAAAAAAAAGGGTTCAAAACTGAAAAATTACGAGGGATATAATAATATGATCCCCTTTACGGCTTGACCCTGATGTTATTTACCCTTGTTAATCTTATCATACATTTTAGTTTCCTTATTGATACTCCAAATGCCGAGAGGGGACTTGTTCACATTTTGGCATAATTGAGTTGAGCACGAATTCTGATTCTTTAGTAGTACCATTTGTAAGGTGTATCTATTTGTAGTACCAAAACCGTATACTGGAGGGACAAAAAACTGTACAACTTTTCTGAGAGGATAAAGCACAAAAGCATTGCCCGAATGTACGAATAAAGAAAGGAGAGAATTAAAATATGGGTAAACAAAGCTAAAACATTAAAAACACTAAAAGGTAGGACGTTTCGAGCTGTTACCAGCTCCTTTCTAGCTGCAAAAACACATAAAAACAAGTAAAAAATTGAGTGGCGACCTGACCCCAGCCGTTATCACGTAACCACTGGAATTCAGTACCGAACATCCGAGGCAGACATAGTGGCCGCCTACACACCAACCAATGTGATGGGTAGGCCATGTAGTGTTTTTAATGTTTTAGCCTTGTTTACCCATAATTTATTTCTCTCCTTTCTTTGCTAAGAGTAGACGCTTATTTTAGCCTCAGTTTGTTTCGGATTTCATGGTATTTTGTCTCATTGGTTTCAATGGTGTCTTTTTATGTTCCAGACTCGGGGAATATCTCCATAAGCGCGTTCAAAATACTGCTTTTCTTGCTGCCGCAGCCTGGATTCGCCAAGAAGTACTGGCGTCCGTCCCGGATGGAATCCTACGAGAGTATTTTCCTGGAGGTTGACTCGTCCAAGAGCTACAAAGAAATGTTGTCCCGAAGAAAAGAGAAACTCTCCGCAGTCGGGCTCAGAGTTCAGCCGTTGGTCGTCGTTTTAAAGAAGGACGATGGCGGCGTCTCCATCTTCGTTACGATCGACGATTACGAGCTGAAATGTAGCAATGTATTGGACGCCTTCGACTTATGCTTCAAGCTGATCCACGTCTTGAACTTGGACTACCCCGCCGAGGCGCAGTCGGCCTATCTCTTTATTCAAAAATACTGTTATAAAATACAACCGAAGGAGCCGAGGATTCTTCCCAGCGTTGCCGCACTTGCTGCTAGCTTAGGACTCTAATATTTATGTAGATTTTAGTAAACATTGTACAGTAACTCCATGTGTTTTCGTTTTTGTTCCCCTCATGTAAGTGGAAAACCAATTTTCTTTCTGGAAATATCCACGTAATGATAGACGGTAGCTCATAGTAATTGGACCGCGTTAAGCAGGAAGGGACAAAGCCACAGCAGCTATGGCCACATTTATTTTATTTATTTTTTTTATTAAATGTATAGATGCCTACAGTAATGTATTAATCCTAATTGTTTTAACTTATGATATTTACAATGATTTAATGGGTGGGCTGGAAGACCGACCCTAGCTGTATTTGCATAATATACAGGTGCTGCATATTGTAATTAGATTATAATGACGCCACATTCAACTGGGCAATCTAATTGTTTACAAAGAGAACGTTTGTGTGGATTCCTTTGAAAATTTTAAGGAATTTGCTTCGTGCCCTGCAGAAAATTCACTGAAATGTGCATAAAAATCCGAACAACCGTTTTCTTGTAAAAAATTAAATTGTTTCATTAAATTTGGCAATAGCTGAAATGGCTTGGTTCCTGTCTGCTCAGCGCGGTCTAATTGGGTCTCCATCGAAATCTAGTTTTGGGATGGATTTTAGTTCATCCGAATAAGTTTTTAATGCCTATTCACAACTACGGGCTTTTTCGCTTATTTTATTTAGAATATAAAAGACCTAAAATAGTGAGATAGGACCAAACTTAGGTTTGATTTACTGTAGACCTACATTTAAGCTGACCGAATTTTGAGCCTGAATAAGGTATAATACAAGAAGCGAAATTTCTGCGTGTACCTGTCAAAAACGTTTGTGTGCACATAATAGTCATCACTACCTCGTTTCCTAAAATCAGAAAAAGTTTACCTTTTCCAAGGAGTCGCATGATCGTGCGAAGCAAGGCAATCGTAAAAATTTCTATTTATCATGGCATACCACTAAAAATGGATTTTTTCTTTTTGCCAAGTAAAATGATCCTTGTATTACGCACGCCTGCTCAGGGAGAATAAAAAAACTACTCGAGTCAATGTTAGTAAGGTCAATTTTAAATGGTCAATCATCATTGGTGGTCATGACCAATCTAGTCAAGCACACAAAGGAAAACTTTCGCCAACTCAAAATAGCACCTTTTTTGTATAGAGATATTGATTCGTTTATTCGAATCAGATATGTGTTAATAGTGGCCGTTTCGCAGGATAATTCGAATCAGGTGTATTTTTGGGATTTTTTTTCGCAGCATGCAAATCATACCCTACTTCGCACTTCAACTCACAACTTTATTTTATCGGTGAGTTGTCTCTTTTTTTCTTCCAATTTAGTTCGAATTTGACATAGAAAAATGTTGAGTAAAAACTTAAACTAGTGCGTATTTTTAAAAACTGGCGGTGCTCCAAACGCATTTTTAAGATGCCTTCATATCAAGAGACTCATTATTTGTATGCATATCAGTGTGCCAATCATTTACTAGCAAAACTTGAACATGGTGATTAGGCAGGAATCAGCCTTTTCTACTTTAAAACCATAACCAGGAAAGAAAAATACTTAAAGTATGGAAAACATTATAACAGTGCACTAATTTGACTGTGTGCAATTTTTTGCGGGTCAGAAAAGTTGCAGCAGGCTAATTATTGAATTTGATAGATGCAGCGATAGACAAAGTAGTGAAAGTGAAAATGAAGGGATCCTATCGGTGAAAGAGGGTAATTGCGATGGACAAAGGAAATAAGTAATTGACTAATTTACGGCAACCCACAAGGGACCGTATAGTTTTACTGCTTGGTCTGTAACATCTATCCCTTTCAACCAAGAGCTGACTGATCATTGAAATTGATAGACAAAGCGATAAACAGAGAAGACATAGGGCAAATGAAGCGATACTATATTAATGGTGGAAGGAGGTGGTTGCAATGGACAAAGGTAGTAGGTGATAGACTAACTAACGGCAACCGACAAGAGACCTTAAATCAGTCTATCCTTTCCCCCCTTAGTCTGTAAAAGCCAAGCGTTTCAACCAATATGATCGCTCCGTGCTCCCTATGTCTTCTTTGTCTATCGCTGTGTCTATCAATTTCAATAACCAGCCCGCAGGATCGTTTCCCTCATGCTTCCTTTCACGGATAAAAAAAAGCACGAGTTTGTTGTGTAATATGGACATTCCAAATTAATTGTGGTAGTACACGAATTAATCGTGGTCGCACCCCCAATAAATTAGGTTACTAGCCCACGTGTTGCGGCACTACCCTAACTTGAGTTGAGGTTCTACCACAATTAATTAGAAATGTCCATATCATCCAACAAATTGTGGTAGTAACACAATTTTAGGGGATAACCCCTAACGCTTTTTTTCCGTGTTGTTTATTGCTCTGTCTATAATGAGCCCGCAGTGTTATTTATTTACACACGGTTAGAGTCTATGCTTCTCATAGCCGGATTTTTCCATTTTCAGAAACTAAACTCTCGGTCTCGGAACTCTTGGAAGTGGAGGAAGGCGTGACGGTCCTGTTGCCGGAGGCGGAGTCCGAGCGACATGTCTGTGGCTTCTGCTCCAAGTCCTTTAAGTACAAACGGGATCTCCGCAGGCACCTCAACTACGAATGCGTCCACGTGGGCAGTCGTCCGAGGTTCCCTTGCCACAGCTGCCCTTACGTCGCCAAAAGGAGGGAGCATCTCAGGAAGCACCAGACAGTCAAACATCCCGCCTTTTGAGCTAATTCAAAAATTCAACTCTGGGGGCTAATTGTTGACATCGATGGACAAAGCTACAGATGAAGAGGTCAGCCTCAGTGGTGTAGTGGTCAAGGCAGTTCGCTGCCAACACTGAGGTCCCGGGCTCAATCCCCGGAAGTGACTGATATTTGAGGACACTCAAATATCAGCCATCGTGACTGTGGATGACTATGCCACTCCAATACCCTGACCCTTCGAGGTTACAGGGTGCGGGAGGGACATAGTCACCCAGTAAGTAATCCGTCTGCACTGTTCGACTGGGTCGTGAAAAATCGGTAATTACTCGTAGTGTGCGCGACTGCCAGCGCTACCTATCAGTGTAGATTGCAACAACACAGTCCAACTCGGTGGAGGCATGGTCGTGCTCCGAAAGTCCGTGCTCTGCAACGTCTGCCACAGTCTTTGATGAGACCTTCCGTTGGCTATCAGACGGCCGCTGAGCCTTGCGGGAATACAGATGATACTCAATGTGTCAATAGTACGAAGATATGTTAAGGAGTACGGTTCAACTTCGGGGTGCACGACGGCAGTTGCCAGTTGCCTTGGCCCCTTGAGGGCGCCTCGCCGGCCAGCCCGGCCTTACTTACTTACTTACTTACTTACTTACTTACTTACTTACTTACTTACTTACTTACTTACTTACTTCTTACTTACTTACTTACAGATGAAGAGGATAAAAGGGATATGAAGGGATTCTATTGGTGTAAGCGAGTGGTTGGAACGGACAAAGGAGGTAGGTAATAGGCTAACTAACGGCAACCCACGGAGACCCTTTAGGTAGTCCTTCATTTACCCCCTTCGTCTAAAAGAAGCAGCCACTCCAACCAATATGATAGCTCCATACATCCTGTGTCTTCTTTGTCTATTGCTTAGTCTATCATTTTCAAAAATCGACCCGCTGGAATCCCTCTTGTACCCTAGTGACTATAGTACCCGCGGGCTGACGTTCGAAATCGATACGCAAAGCGATAGACAAAGAGAAAATGGAGCGATTCTATTCTGCCGTGCTGAGGAAAAACGCCGTATGAACCCTCAGGCGTTGCCAAAATTCCTTTGGTAAATCACGAATACTCGGGAAAATGTGTACATATTTTTCTTCTAATTTTTCATATAATTTTGTTCGCAATATCACTGAAAGTTTCTGAAAATTTCAAGGAAAATATTAATAGCTCTCCTCCGAAATGAACATTTTAGCGAAGGGAATTTGTTAACTCTCGAATGTTCACACGGCGTTTTTCCTTAACATGGCAGTATTAGTAAAAGGGGGCGGTTGTAATGCACACAGGAGGTAAGTTTTGGACTTACTGCTAACGGCGATTCACGAGAGACCCCTTAGTTAGCTTATAATGTCCTCCCTCAGTATACATTAACTCCCTGTCTCAACCAATAGGAACGCTCTGTGTTCTCATCGTCCTCTTTGTCCATCGCTTTCTCTGCCGGTTTCTACAATCAGCTCTGATAAGAAGTCTGAGGTGTGTTACGGACGGCTCTCAAAGTAACAATGAGCGCATATTATGTTTAATCAAACCTATGCAGTATTCTCAAACTGAATGCGCACGCATTAGAATTAAATGTTAATTGTTTCATTTTTAAAGAAGAGAAAGGAAAAATTGGTTTATCGTATATTTTTTAAAAATTACAAATTTAATTTCAGTTTTCCTCGTTGCTCTCAAGCTCGATCTGGTCGAGTTCTTTTCTGTATGACCACACAGGTATTTTAGTTTGCTGTGATATAGATGTATTATTTTGAAACAGTGCCATTGTTCGTGAGAAAATTTTGGAGTAATCTAGAAAATGTACCTGTCAAGTGTAAACCCTGCCAATGTGCCCGAAGAGGGATTTTTTCTCTGTTTTTTATCAACTTTTTTTTTTAAAATTGTTCGCACGTGATTGTATTTACAATTTTATCTTCAGCTGAACTACAGTTGTAAAAATGACCAGACGACGTATACACAAAAATTTATTATCATAGCTTCTTTTCTTACCCATTCGTTAAAGTCTCTGTGGTCATGGCGTCATATCTCTAGGTCAATTCTCATTGAATAACAAATACGAAGCATGAAGTATGCAATAAAGGATAAGAGCTTACCCATCAAATTATACATATGAAATTTTAAGAGATTATTTTTAAAGATCGGAGACAAATCAAGTAACAATTTGTTGTCAAGCAATGATCAGACCTTCTCTCCAGAACGCTTTTTAAAAGTACGTACCCGCG